>NW_012143324.1:5615-7729 GCF_000956105.1 Propithecus coquereli | reverse complement strand
TCCCCACACCATGAGATCACAGCACCGTCAGTTTACTCAGAAATCACTGCATTATCCTCTGACCTGTATCACCCTCCAATCTGTTTTCCACATTAAAATCGAGTGACTTTATCAAAACACAAATCTGATCATGTTAGATGTTGAAGAGCTGGTGAGGATAATGAGCAAACTGGCAAGGTGGAAGAACTTGGAGACAGTGGATAGTAAGTTAGAAACGAAAGGATCTTAGAGAACATTGATCTCAGCTCCTTCATTTAACAGAGAAAAAGTTTGAGGTCCAATAGGTCAATGACACAGATTGCCAAAGGGGATACAAAGGCCTAGAACAAAAAGACTTCTGATCCCATGTTCAGGTTTCTTTCCCTTAGCTAGAGCTGTGCTGTCACTCTTTTCTTCTCACACCTGAAAAAACAAAAAAATTGTGTCTTTATTGTTTTCAAATTAAAGGTCATAATAAATTGGTTTGAAAAAAAAATGATGTGCGTAAGCATGATTTAAGATTAGGCCTCCCAAATGAGCTGTTGGTATCCAGGGAGGAGAATCATTTTACACATACTGAAAATATTGTCAACACAGAAAAAATCTGCCAAGTTTCTGATCGCATGCAGACGTGAACCAGCTGATGGACTTTAACCATAATATAAACACAAGAGGCAGTAACAGAGAAGAATTTATATGAATTCCTTTATAAACCAAGCTAGCTTTACCTTTCCTAGAGAATGAGCTACTGGACACTAAGGTAATATTTTTATCTGCTACCTTTTGGGCACATCAGTAGAAACTTATAGACACTAAGACACTAAACCCCATGAAATGGAGTTCGCTTGTGCCCCATGACTAATATGCATCCTTCTTAGGGAAGGTGAGCCACAAGATGCATGCTCAGCCAAGAACCAGAGCATGAAATAGCCTTTTAGCCACTTGGTGGTGAAAAGAAGAAAAAAGGAAAGGAAGGGAAGGGAAGGGAAGGGGAACGGGAAGGGGAAAAGACATTCCATGGTGTCAGATGGGAAAGAATTGCTGCAGGAAATTTCTCCCAGAAATAAAGATGTCCAGAAAAGGAGACAACGTGCAAAGAGGAAAGTGAATTCCCAAAAGGCAAAATGAGATTTTTGTAAACTTTGTTTTCAAAAATCTTCTCTCAGAGGACTTGAGTCAATGTCTTATTTTATCCAAATTGGCTTTCACTTCTGTAACTATTATTAGAGTTGTTGAGTTTTGCTTTTAAGTGTTGTAGATCCTGTTGTTCCCACATTTTGTCAAAAACAGAATCACCTGAAAATATTTCTGTGGTTGAGAAATGCAATGAATTCAGCTGGCTGTTTGAACACTTCTTTGATTCTGCCAGCTTTTTGTTCTATCTTCCTGCTGGTTCTCCTCACTCTTCTCACTAATTCTGAATGTGATTACGGGAAAGAAAGGCAAAATAAATCTATTTTTGAGCCAAATAACACCACCCATGACTAACTATACACTGTATTTGTGACTTTGGACATTTTTATCATTGCCAACTCCTGCGCTCACAAATTGCTGCTACTAGATAGGAAACTTCCATTTTATACTTGTATAGCCTAAATTCAACACATTGTTCTATTTAATACATGTATTTTACTGAATATTTGGACTATTTCTCTTTCCTCCTCCTTCTCTCCCTCCATCCTTCCCTCCTTCCCTCTGTCCCTCTCTCTCTCCTTTTCTCTCTTTTGTTTGAGGAAAATGGAGGATAATAATAAGCAAATAACAGCAATTTATTTTTTAAGATTTTGATGCTACATCTTCCCAATGCCATATGTGTAGAATGCGTGTGACTTGAAAATCAAATGTGACTAAGACAGCCAGGAGTATCTGAAATTGTAGGATAGGACATGGTTTCAGGAGTGCCACAGAGAAAGAAACAGAAAACCAAGATTGTACTGCCATGAACAAAGACTAAATTGATTGTCATTTTATATCCTACTTTGTCTATAAATAATGTATGTGTGATTTAAGTAAGTAGTTTATGACCTTAAATTTTTGGTTTGTTTTTAGACTCACATACATCTTCTTAATTCCCCAGAAGTGTGAGTCATCATATCTTGTTCAGAATGAAAGAAACATTTGGTTAATGAATAGAT
>NW_012143324.1:3120-4015 GCF_000956105.1 Propithecus coquereli | reverse complement strand
AAAAAGAAGGGTAGGTAAGAAATATAAAATGGTTGAGAAATAGCTAGGGTCTCCTCAGAAGCAGACATTGAAATAAAGATTTGTTATTAGTTAATTTTAGAGCTGATTCCAGAAAAAGACTAGTAGAGAAGCAGACATATGAGACAGGGAAGGAGAGGAAGCTGATAAATTATGCACTGATGTGTACGTTATCTCTGCAGGCAACTGGAATGAAATCTCTTTGGGAAACTGTGGGAGAAAGTATAGAACACACCTCAGAGTGCTCACTACTGAGCTGCTGCTTCCAAGGGTGTTGATTCTCTGGCACCAAACACAAGCCAGACTTCCACAATCAAAAAGAAAGGAAGGAAGGGAGGAAGGAAGGAAGGAAAGGAGGGAAGGAGGGAGGGAGGGAAGAAGGGAGGGAAGAAAGAAGGGAGAAGGAAGGGAGGGAGGGAGGAAAGAGAGAGGAACCCTTAGGCAGAAGGTCCCAGATGTTTTCAGGAAGCCACATTCACATACAGAAATGACTGCTGAGAACATATGGGTGGGGCATTAAGAGCATTGGCTACAGCAATTTATATTAAAAGTTATAAAAAATGCTACTTGATAAAGGTGGAGGATTGAACAAACCCACCACAACAACTATTAGAATAAACAATGAGTGCGATGCGCACCTCCAGGGGAATGGACACACTTGAAGCTCGGACTTGGGGGGGGAGGGAGGGTAAGGGCATCATACGTAACCTGATCATCTGTACCCCCATAACATGCTGAAATAATAATAAAAAAAAAAGAATACAAGAATTGGGAGAACAGATAATCAGAGGAGTGGAAACTTACTGGGCCAACCAGAAAAAGCTAAATTTAAAGAAGTACTGCATAAAGGCAAGAGTCAACCTGATCTTCAGGGTAG
>NW_012143324.1:0-305 GCF_000956105.1 Propithecus coquereli | reverse complement strand
GGAGGAGCTGGAGGAACAGGGAGAGGTGCTGCTGTTTTGTTGGGTTTTTAGTTGGTATTATCTAACTTTTAAAATTATATACATGTATTGCTTTGATAAATAAAAAATAATAATTGAAAAACAGATGACACCTCCTGTACAAGGAAAGAAATTAAGCCAAGATCTAATAATTAGAAATTTGGTTTAATTTACATGATTTAAATATGAAGAAGCTTAATGTGTTTTGTTGTCAGCAGACTTAAATTGGAAATCTGTAAGGAAGTGTGGGAGTTGAATAAAAATTAGAATGTTTGTAATGGTTGGGA
>NW_012143323.1:0-1157 GCF_000956105.1 Propithecus coquereli | reverse complement strand
CAGGCTGGTATCGAACTCCTGAGCTCAAACAATCCGCCCGCCTCGGCCTCCCAGAGAGCTAGGATTACAGGCGTGAGCCACCGCGCCCGGCCCCATCATCAGTGTTTTGAAGTATTAAGGATACTGGTATTACATATATTTTATTAATATTTCTTGTTTTTCTTGACATAAATATTGCATCATAAATTTCATTTTCTAATTGTCCATTATTTCTATACAGATATACAATTCATTTTCTGTATTGACCTTGTACCCTGAAACCTTGCCATATTCCTTTACTAGTTCTGCCAGCTGTTTTGTAGATTACCCATAATTTTTTACATAGGTGGTAATGCCATCTGTGAATAAAGCCAGTTTTACATCTTCCTTTCCAATCTCTATGCCTTGTACTTATTTTTCTTTCCTTATTTCGCTAGATAGGACCTCTAGTACAATGTCGATAATTTCTGAAGGATTTCTTTCTTTCTTTTTTTGTTGTTGTTGTTTTGTTTTGTTTTTAGTGATATTTGCTAATTTGGCCCCAGAGAATACAGATACTTAGATATGGAGCCCCTCTTGCTGTGGAGAAGCTCTTATTAGTAAAATTGATACTCAACCTCACTAATAATTAGAAATATAGGAATTAAAATAACAATGATATATTGCTTTATATCTATCACATTTGCAAAATTTAAAGAGTCAGATCATATAAAATGTTGGTAAGGATGTGGGAAAAGGAAAGTCTCATAAACTGCTGGTTTAGAATGTGACATGGGACAGCCATTCTGGAGAGACTTTGTTTTTAATTGGTAAAATTAATAAATGTGTATACCTATTACAACACATCTTCCAGGCATTTGCCCTAGAGGAACTCTCACACAGTCCATTTATTTTTTTTTCTTTTTTCTTTTTTTTTATTTCAGCATATTATGGGGGTACAGATGTTTAGGTTACGCATGTTGCCCTTGCCCCCCCCAAGTCCGAGTTTCAAATATGTCCATCCTTCGGATGGTGCGCATTGCACTCTTTGTGTATGCATATACCCGTCCCCTCCTCCCCCCTCTCCCCTGCCCGACACCCAATAGATGTTATTCTTATAAGTACTCTTATGTGTTGATCAGTTAATACCAATTTTATGGTGAATACATGTGGTGCTTGTCTTTCCATTCTTGGGATAC
>NW_012143322.1:0-2937 GCF_000956105.1 Propithecus coquereli | reverse complement strand
TTTGTAGTATTTAAATTTTCCATAATAATAGGTGTTTCTTTAATCCACCATCTTACTTTATATTTTCTAATTGTTCTGTCTATTTTATGTTTCCTTTTCTCTCATATCTTGCCTTCTTTTAGGCTGATTGTTTTTTAGTATTCTGCTTTCCCCCACCTCCTTCATTTGGAACTTATATACACTGTGTCAATTTATTTAGACTTCACCTTTGAAATTACAACACGAATTCTTAGCTTAAGTCAGTCTAACATTAACCGATATTTTTCCCTCCTTCCTCCTTTGAACTCCATTTATTCCTCTCTCAATTTATATGCAGTTGTTGTCATGTACTTTAATTCTGTTTTTAAACCCCACGGGATGTTATTATCATCACCTAATATAGTCCGTGTTCATCATTCACATGTTCACCAGTTTTTTTGTTCCTCATTTCTTTTTGCACCACAGACTTTCCAACAGGAATTATCTTTCTTTGACCTGAAGTACATCTTTTGGAATTTAGGTCTTTTTGTGACAAACACTCTCAACTGTCCTTGTATGAAACTGTCTTTACTTTGTCTTTATTCTTAACGTTTGTGTTGAGTGTAGGAGTCTAAGTTAGCAATTGAACTATGCATATTGAACTCTGTTACCTTCTGGCTTCTGCTGCTGCTTGGAGAAGTCAGCTCTCAGTCTTACTGTGGCTCATGTACAGTTTTCTCTCTGTTTGCTTCTAAGGTTATCAGTTTTTGGTGGTTTTTCTGAGGTCTCACAGTGGCATATGTAAGCATAGATTGCATTTTGTTTATCCAGCATGGAATTCATTGTGATTCTTTAGTTTGTGGATTGGTGTCTTTTATTAGTTCTGGAAAAATTCTCCGCCATTATTTTTTCAAATATCGCCTCTCCCACATTGTCTTTCTCTTCCCTTTCTAGGGTTCCAATCATAAATATAGTGGATTTTTTCACTGTATATCTCTTGCCTTTTCACCTGAATTTTCCATCTTCTTTTCTTTCCATGCTGTACTCTGGGAAACATCTAACCTAGCTTACGATTCACTAATATCTCTTCTGCCATGTACAATCTGCTATGAGATCCATCCTTTTAGTTTTTATTTCAATTATTATATTTTATTATGTCTACAAGTTCTGTTAAGGTCTTTTTCAAATTTTCTATGTGACTTTTGATAGATTCCTATTGCCTGAAGATATATTCAAGTCTGGCTTTTGTTTTGTTAGTCAACATAATCATCATGCTCTTGGAGCCTAGTTTCCTTGACAGCCTGGTTATCTACGATAGTACTGATAATACTACTCATTGCATTTAAAAATTACTTGTAGGAATAATTTGCCACCCATGGTAAAGATACCTTCCTCAAAGAGGATTTGTATTTGTTTTTTCCAGGCACCTGAAATATTACCACGTTCAAGGGTTGAGAGTTTCTGACCCAAGGGCTTTTCCACTTCCAGCTTTTATTTAATTAATTAATTTATTTATCTTTGAGACAGAGTCTCACTCTGTTGCCTGGGCTAGAGTGAGTGCCATGGCATCAGCTAGCTCACAGCAACCTCAAACTCCTGGGTTCCACCGATCCTCCTGCCTCAGCCTCCCAAGTAGCTGGGACTATAGGCATGCGCCACCATGCCCGGCTAATTTTTTATATATATTTTTAGTTGTCCAGCTAATTTATTTCTATTTTTAGTAGAGACGGGGTCTCGCTCTTGCTCAGGGTGGTCTCGAACTCCTGAGCTCAAACAATCTGCCCGCCTAGGCCTCCCAGAGTGCTAGGATTACAGGCGTGAGCCACTGCGCACCTGGCCCACTTCCAGCTTTTAATACTTTATCTCACACCCTTAGAATCTGTCAAACTTAGATTCTGATTTTCTGGATTTAGCAAATGACCCCGGGCAAAACCATCTCCAATTCAGGCTTACCTTTGTGAATGAATGTTCCTTTCATTTCTGATGTCGTGGTTTCTTGCTGTCTTAATATCTCTTTAATGCTTTTATGATGATGTATCTTACCCACATTTTTTAGTTCCTTTCAGTAGAAAAATTGATCTAAATAGCCTGCCAACCATTCTGGAAATTAGAAGTCTTTTTAAATTTTAGAGTTTAGATTGTAAAATTCTCATACTAGAGAACATGCTTCACAAACTAGTGTGCATAAAAATTACAATGGGATCTTCTTAAAATGTACATTTTAACTTAATCTAGGCAGAGGAATCATGAATTTGTGTCTTGGACAAGTGGCAACTGGTTCAGGGACCACAGTTCTGCGTAGTAAAGCTAGAGAGGACGTTTTCCCAGGAAACACTGGGGACCTGTAAGTTTATAAAACAGGGCTCCTGGGTTTCCTAAACAGATGTTATAAAATCAAGCACTTTACTGTCTTGTTTCCTCATTCAGAGTCTATCGATTCAAATTTATACTGGTTTTCCAGGAAACAAAAATGTAGTGGGGTTTTTTTTTCTTGGTTTTTTGATTTGTTTGGGTGTGTGTGTGTGTGTGTGTGTGTGTGTGTGTGTGTGTGTGTGTGTGTTGGGCATTGAAGAAGGTCTGCCAGAGACAGGGACACAGATAATTTCTAGAGATCTTTGGTCTCTCAACGATTCATAAGCTACCTGTTCTGGCCAAAGCAGCATCCAATAGTACAACTAGACTCCAGGTCTAAGAGCACATTATCTATAGCAGCAGTTTTAAAACCTTCTGTAATCCTAGCACTCTGGGAGGCCAAGGCAGGTGGATTGTTTGAGCTCAGGAGTTTGAGACCAGCCTGAGCAAGAGAGAGACCCCGTCTCTATTAAAAATAGAAATAAATTAATCGAACAACTAAAAGTATATAGAAAAAATTACCCGGCATGGTGGCGCATGCCTATGGTCCCAGCTACTCAGGAGGCTGAGGCAGGAGGATCACTGGAACCCAGGAGTTTGAGGTTGCTGTGAGCTAGGCTGACGCCA
>NW_012143321.1:0-1015 GCF_000956105.1 Propithecus coquereli | reverse complement strand
TTTTTGAGACAGGGTTTTGCTCTGTCACCCGGGCTGGAGTGCAGTGGCATCATCATAGCTCACTGTGACCTCAAACTCCTGGGCTCAAACCATCCCCCTGCCCTCAGCTTCCCAGTAGGTGGGACTACAGGCATGTGCCACCACCCAGGCTAATTTTTCTATTTTTTGTAGTGATGGGGTCTCACTCTTGCTCAAGCTGGTCTCGAACTCCTGGCCTCAAGCAGTCCTCCTGCCTTGGCCTCCCAATATGTTAGGATTACAGGTGTGAGCCACCATGCCCGACAAACATTATTTTTAGTTTTGATATAAAGGTAACATATATGCTTGGCAGGACAGAATGAATAGTATAAAATGAAAAGCAGTAGTCTCTTCCCATTGTCCCTGGCCAGTTCCTTTGTCCAAATATAACAGAACTATATCCTCCAGGGGAAAAAAATGTTTATTTTTTTAAATTTCTAAACCGTATACACCATTCTGCTCCATGCTTTATCTGTTTATCAACTTGGAGGTTATTTTCTTTTTAATGGTTAAATAGATCTCTGTATGGATGTGCCATCATTTTTTTAGCAATTCCTCTATTGATAATTGAGTTGGATTATAGGCTTTTGCTATTATAAATATTGCTGCACTGAACATCTTAAAGTGATTGTGTGGCTATAGTCATAGGTTAAGTTCCTGGCAAGAAATTTCTGGATCAAAGAATGTATGCATTTAAACATTCATGGATATTGCCAAATTGCCTTCTAAAAATGTGTATTATCTTATATTACCACTCAACATTTGAGTATATTTCCCTGCCCCTTTTACCTAAATTTTTAACTAGCAAACTTAATAGTTTTGGTCAGTTGTTGTATCAGTTGTATTAATATCTGATAATTAGTCTGACTGGTATTTTTAAAAAGTTTGAGTAATTTTTTATACATTGGTAATTTGCATTTCATTTTTAGCCAATTCTATTGCATTAAGTTCTTAAAAATTTTAATAAACTGTGAATATGGGCCAATTTTTTATAATT
>NW_012143320.1:0-4011 GCF_000956105.1 Propithecus coquereli | reverse complement strand
TTTTTGTATGCAATTAAAGCTGTTATCAGTTTAAAATAGATTATTATAAGATGCTTTATTTAATCCCTATGGTAAACACAAAGAAAATACCTCTAATGCTTTATTTAATCCCTATGGTAAACACAAAGAAAATACCTATAGAAAATACACAAAAGAAAATGAAAAAGACATCAAAGATGTCACTACAAAAAAAATAAATGAAACTCAAAAGCACACAAGAGAGTAAAAAGGGGGGAAAATAACTACAAGACAAAACAATAAAATGAAAACATCAAGTCTTTATCAGTAGTTACTTTAAATGTAAATGGATTAAACGCTCTAAAAGACAGAGTGGATGGATGGATAGAAAAAATTAAGATCCAAGTATATGCTATCTACAAAAGACATGTTTTTTTTTTCTGGTTTTTTGTTTTTTTTTTTTTTTGGTGGAAACAAGGTCTCACTATGTTGCCTAGGCTGATCTCAAACTCCTGGCCTCAAGTGATCCTCCTGCCTTGACCTCCCAAAGCACGGGGACTACAGGCATGGGCCATCATGCCTAGGCAAGTGACACATTTTAGATATAAGGATATACATAAGTTGAAAGTGAAAGGATGGAAAATTATAGTCCATTCAAATGGTAACCAAAAGAAAGCAGGGGTTGCTATATTTATATCAGACAAAACAGACTTTAAGTCAAAATCTGTCAGGAGAAACAAAGAAGGACACTATTTAATGATAAAAGACTCAATTCACCAGACAGATATGATAATTATAAATAAGCATGTACCTAACAACAAAGCATCAAAATATACGAAGCAAATATTGATAGAATTGAGAGACAGAAAGGAGGATGGTGGTTGATAAGGGTTGGGGGTGGAGGGGGAATGGGGAGTTACTGTTTAATGAGTTCAGAGTTTCAGTTTTGTAAGATGAAAAAAATTCTGGAGCTGGATAATGATAATGGTACCACAACAATGTGAATGTACTTAATGTCACTGAACTGTATACTTAAAAATGATTACATAGATAAATTTTGCTGTATTATACCACAAATTTTTAAAATATTTGTAAAATAATAAGCATGAAAAAGTAAGAAAATACTATGCATAATCAGGAGGAAAATATATCAGTATAATCAGATCTGTAAGTGAGAGAAATGATGGAATTAATAGGTAAGATATAAAAACAGCATACCATAAATATGCTACATATGCTCAAGAATTTAGAAGATGAGCAGAGAAAGAGAAGATATTTTAAAGGAAAGCCCAGATGGAATTAACAGCAGATTAGATGTTATAGTAAAAAGATCAGAGGAAGAATGAAGCCCATAGGGAAAAAAACCAAGGGCTTGTGGGGACAGTGTCGAGTTGTCTAGCACACGTGTCGTTGGAGTCCTAGAATGAGAGGGAGCAGGAAAAAAATTTGAAGAACAATGTCCTAGAATTTTCCAAATCTTCTGAAAATTATAAACCAACAGATCCAAGAAGCTCAATAAGCCCTAAGCACAGGAAACATAAAGAAAACCACTCCATTATGTTATGTGTATTTTATCACAATTTAAAAAATGAAGGAACAAAATTCCACACCAACACATTTGATAATTATATCAAAATTACTTAAATGGGAATGCTCTAAATACTGCAAACAAAGGCAGATATTATCAGATTGAATAAAAAAGACCCAAAATACACTATCTATAAAAAGTCCACTTTAAATATAAAGACACAGAGAGTTAAAAGTAAAAGAATGAAAAAAGATATACCACAAAACCATTAAATAAAACATACCTGGAATAGCTGTATGTTAATATCAGACAAAGTGAACTTTAAAAGGACTATTACTAGGGTTAAAGAGAAAAGTTTCATAATGATACATTCAAAAGGAAGACATGACATTTCTAAATACATAAATATTAAACAACAGTATTTCAAAATACATGAAGCAAAACCTGATAGAACTACTGTTACTGAAAGCTCAGCACTTGTCCACAAGGCCAAATCAGAAGAATGAGGATGAGTGGTTTGGGAAGGAGGAAAGAGACATTTTATTACTTTGCTAGCAAAGGAGGAGGATGGAGACTCCTGTCTGAAATGCCATCGTCCTAATAATAAGCAGGAACTCAGAGCTTTTAACGGATGGGCTCTCAGCTTCAGACAATTACTGTTCAACTACAGTAGATGATTCTGATTGCCCCATCTCTGCTGAAGACAATCCTGTGACCTCCACCCAGGACCTCCCTTTACCAGGTCTTGCTGAGCCATCTCCTTTAGCACAAAGAACAAAAGACTGACCCTGTCCCTCCCCACCACTGGCCTGAGGCAGGGATGCAGGTTTTAGTTCTCATAAAGGAGTGGAGGATGTTTAAAAGAGACAGAAAATATTTTTGCCATTTTTTTCAGGCCATTTCCTCTGTTACATTATGGGGAGAAATAGACGAATCCAAAATTATAGTAGATTTCAACATTCTGCTGAATAATTAATGACCAAGTTGATATAAAATCAGCAGGAATACCTAAGACTTGGCAGTGCTATCAATCACACTGACCTAATTAACATTTCTAAAAGACTCCACCCAACAATAGAATTCTTTTCAACTGCTCTGTGCTTCCCGTACAGAGAGGCCCTCTGCACAAGGAACAATGTGCTCTTATTTTCTCCGGATTCTCCTGTAAATCCACTGGGAAGATACCTGCTGTACAACTTACAGGCTACTGTAGTCTGTACTCAGATGACGTGTTTGTGAAGCTCCCTGGAAAAAAGGCTCCTGATTTGTTTATTTTGTGCTTTCTGGAAGAAAAAGGGGATGGGAGAGACTGGCAGTCTCACACCATGCTGGAAAAGCACCCCAAATGGACACGGATCCATGCATCCTTTTGGGACCTAAGGAATAGTGATACTGGCTTAATTCAAGATATAGAACAAATAAAAATAACTTATCAACAGGATATGCTACGTGGCCATATGTTAAACAATATTCTTTGCCCAGAGCTCAATTAGAGAAAATCAAACCTGTTACAAAAGAATTAACAAAAAGGGATAATTATTAAAAAGGGAGACTCACCTGATCTTAGTCCTGTGAACTAAAACAAAGTTGTAAGCCCCCAGCCAGGTGAATGGACCCCCCTCTTGGCCAAGGGGACCCCAGAAAAACCTTAAAGCTGATGAGGACAAGGGAGGTCAGTTACACCCTGTCCCTTTTGGAGTTACTCTTTGTAACAATAAGATACTAAATCATTAACAGGCCTAGGACTATGCAAGGCAAAGCTTAAACCACACCTGTAGGCCAACAATTTACTTAACACATCACGAGTTTCAGTAAATGTCTTGTGGCTTGTCTCTGATTATCAGACATCCTTATCTCAACTTAAAACAGTCCAAGCCTTTAGACAAAGCCTCGTTTCTTTAACTGATTACAAATCAAAGAATCTTTAAACCCCCCTATAACCTGTACGCTCCCCCCAATCAAGGTGTGCTGCCTTTTCAGGCTAAATCAATGTACGCGGTCCATACGTTGATTTATGAATTTATGTGTAATTCCTGCCTCCTTAAAATGTATAAAAACAAACTGCAGCCCACCCACAGCAGGACCACTTGCTCAAGACTTCTTCAGTGTGGCTCTCCAGGCCGTGGTCACACACATTTGGCTCAGAATAAACTCCTTTAAATTATTTTGCAGAGTTTTCGTTCTTTTCCATTGACATTTCCATACTTCTAGTAAGTAAAGAAGATAAGTTTGGTAAAGATGGTTGACTGCTAAATAGCTTTGTACAAGATCTTAGAGAAGCAGATGAAGTTTTTGTTTCATTAACCCCTGTGTCTCCTAATCCTGCAACCATTTTGACTTTGGGTCTGTTGCCTGCAAAGGTAATCTAAGTTTTGCTTTTTTTTTTTCTGTTCCTGTAGCTAATGAATCCAAATCCTTGTTTGCATTTACCTATGAAGAAGTCCAGTATTTAGAGAAAAGGATTTCTCAAGTATTTCAGGACTCTCCTACTATTTTCAACAGCTTTTTTTTTTTTTTTTTTTTTT
>NW_012143319.1:0-1145 GCF_000956105.1 Propithecus coquereli | reverse complement strand
AAATTTATATTTTTCTTTAAATTTTTCTTGCCTTTAGATGTATTTTTATTTTTATTTTGACTGAAATTTAATAAGTTGATGGTTTAATACTGTAAGATGTTTCCGATTAAATTACAGTAAACAGAAAAAACTGATAAAAAAATTATAATTCATACACAGAAAAGGGAGTGATTTCATATATATGCATATATACATACACACGCATATACAAAAGAAAATAAGAAAAAGGGCACCTTCAAGTTGGAAAGAAAAAACACAGTTTAAAAATGGGCAAAGTTTATGAAGAGACGCCTTTAAAGAGGAATACAAATAAATGATTCTTAAATATACACTCAGCCTCAGTCAAAAGGAGAGCAATGCATGTTAAAGCTACACTGTGATGCTATTTTTTAACATGTGAGACTGGCAAACACCCAACAGTTTGGTAATGTTCTCTAGGGACAACACTTCAAGAAAGCAGGAATTGCATGTGTTTCTTGTAGGGTTGGAAATTGGGGAAGCCCCAGTGGAGGGTAAACTGCCTATAACTTGCCATATGTAGCACAAATACACATGCTCTCTGACTCTGAAAAGCCACTTTTAAGAAATTATCCTATGGATGTACCTTCAGTAACAAGATAAT
Source organism: Propithecus coquereli (assembly GCF_000956105.1). Lineage (NCBI taxonomy): Eukaryota > Metazoa > Chordata > Mammalia > Primates > Indriidae > Propithecus > Propithecus coquereli. Next base: position 523 of record NW_012143319.1, on the reverse strand, counting down.
TTACTGCAAAGTTATTTGCAAAAACAAAAGGCTAGAAACATCTAAATGTCGATCAACAGAATGTAGGCTAAAAAACATCTATTGCATACATATAGAGAAATCAAATAAATCTGAGGAAAAGCAAAGAAAAAAGAAAGACTGAGGTTCTGATAATGTACTGATATGAAATTATCTCAAACAAGCACAGTCCAAAAGAACGCATATAGCGTGACACCATTTGCTCAAGAAAAGCAGAAAAACATGATATTTGCACATATTTATATGAAATGTCTCATGAAAAATATCTTAGAAACTAATTGTATAGATTACCAGTGGGGATGAGAACTTGACAACTGGGGAACAGAGTTGGTAGAAAGATTTTTTTTCACCGTAAATTATCTTATGAGTATTTAACTATATGGATGCATCCCACATTCAAAATTAAATACAATTTTAAATTGTTATGATAGATGCCTTATAAAATTAAACAGTTTGCTTCAACATCTATCTCATAAAATGTTGCAGTAATCATAAGTTGAAAAAA
>NW_012143318.1:0-1094 GCF_000956105.1 Propithecus coquereli | reverse complement strand
GCATCTTTTTTTTTTTTATGGCTTTAGTATATGGTTAATACTGGCATCATAAAATGAGTTGGGGAGTGTTCTTCCTTTTATATTTTCTGGACAAGACTGTATAGTATTGGAATTATTTATTTTTCAAATGTTTAGTAGATTTCTTAGTCCATTTTGTACTGCTATAACAAAATAACTGGGACTAAGTGATTTATAAGGACAGAAATTTATTTTCTTACAGTTCTGGAGGCTGATAAGGTCAAGATCAAGGTTCCAGCAGGTTTGTTTGTCTGTTGAGGTTTTGGTCTGAGTTTGCAAGATGGTACATTGAATGATGCATACTGCAGAGGCATGAATGCTGTGCCCTTACATGGCAAAAGGTGGAAGGGCAAAAGGGACAAACTCACTCTATCAGGCTCTTTTATAAGGGCACATATAATCCCAATCACAAGGGTTCTACTCTCATGACTTAATCATATTCTAATGACTATATCTTTTAGTACTGTTACATAGACCATTAAGTTTTAACATGATTTTGGAGGGGACACAAACACTAAAATCATAGCAAATTCACCAGTTAGATCATCTAAGCTTGTGTTTCTTTTTAGAATTTTAGCTACTAATTCAATTTGATTGATAGATACAGGTTTGTTTGGGTTATCTTTTTCTCCTTAAGTGAATTTTGGTGTTTATGTCTATCAAGGAATTGATGCATTTCATCTAAGTTACTAAATTTATGGGCGTAGGGTTATTCATAGTATTCTTTTATTCTTAGTGCTGTAGGATCAGTAGTGATGATCCTCTTTTATTTCTGATATTGACACTTTTTGTCTTTGCTCTTTTTTTACTGATTGGCCTTGATTGGTAGAATTTTATTAATTTCATTGATCTTTAGTCTGGCTGCTTTAAATATTTTCTCTTTGTCTTTATTTTGATATAATACAGCTAGGGTTGTATGTGATGTGTATATTTATTCTGCTTGGTGTTCTCTGAGCTTCTTTGATCTATGGTTTGATGGTTGTCACTAATTTTAGAATATTCTAAGCCATTATTTCTTCAAATATATCTTCTGCCCAATTGTCTCTTTCTTCTTCTGGAATTCTAATTCTGTATAT
>NW_012143317.1:0-1203 GCF_000956105.1 Propithecus coquereli | reverse complement strand
TAGATGTTATTCTTATATGTGCACTTATGTGTTGATCAGGTAATACCAATTTGATGGTGAGTACATGTGGTGCTTGTTTTTCCATTCTTGCTGCCCCTCAAAACTTTGTGGGGTGAAATCAAAACAGTCTTGAAGGAGTAAGGAACAAACAAAGCTGTACTGATCGTGGGGGCGTGGCTAGAACATGGGCCGGCAGACTGCTCTCGCCTGTGCCTCCAGGGACAGGAAGGTTTCACCCGTAGCCTGGCTGACAAGCAACTAGAGCTTCAGAGCCAAAGGGGTTAGTGACTTTGCCCTTTGAGCGCCCCAACTCCTTGCCCACTTTCCTTCCCTTGTCATCTGACTTTGTGGGAACTGCTACCTACACATCTCAACCCAGCCTTGGGAGGTGACTCAGGGCACTAATTTCAGAAATGTAAACGGAGCAGAGAACCTGAGTTTTAATATCAACTTTGCCATTTTCCAGTTGTAAAAACTTAAGCAAGTAATTGAACCTCTCCAAACTTATGTTCCTTCTTATTTAAAGTTGGGACATAAAAAATCTTCATCTTCTAAGGTTAATTGTAATTACGTGAGATAGCACAATGTGCTGAGCAAGGACCAGGCGTGTAGCAAGCACTCAATGTTAGCTCTTGTTAGACCTGAGAGAATTCACAGAATTTTCCATCGGGTATGATTTAAACATCTGGGGACCACAGACGGCTTTGAGACTGATGACTCCTACGAGCTCTCCTTTAGACAGAAAAAGTGAACATATAAAAAAATTTGGCATCCTTAACCCCCAGGTAAGAACATGAGATCAAGAACAACCTTTTCCATCGTACCGATAAGCAAGTGGGAGCTTAAATAGACAAAGCGACTCAACCTACCACTCAGAGCTTTGACATTAAACCAACCTGGTTCAAACCCTAACTTGCCCCTTTCTAGCTGTGTGACCCAGGCTAAGGTATTGAACCACTTTGGCGCTTGATTTCTTCATCTGTAAAGTACAGGGAAGAGACCTCCTTTGTGTCAGTATTAAGGATTAAATGGGCTGGGCACAGTGGCTCATGCCTATAATCTGAGCACTCTGGGAGGCCAAGGAGGGAGGATCACTCAAGGTCTGGAGTTTGAGCCCAGCCTCAGCAAGAGGGAGACCCTTGTCTCTACTAAAAACGGAAAGAAATTAGCTGGACAACTAAAAACATATAGAAAAAATTAGCC
>NW_012143316.1:0-1816 GCF_000956105.1 Propithecus coquereli | reverse complement strand
TTTCAAAACGGACCTGCCTTATATCACCCGGCTCTATCTTTCACAAATATAGTATCAGCAGGGTTCAAGGAGGCAGAGTTCCTGACTTTAAGAAGTTTTTGGTTTGGGGGAAAAAAAAGTTTATACTTGAAAAATAAAAAAATGCAGAGAGAATAGCATGAAAAAGAAAATATATTCTTAGCACTAGATTTTCAGTCATTTGTTTTTAACCTTTTTGGTTCACACATGGAAGCAAATATTCTAGAATTTCTGACACTGTACTTACAAGGAATTAATAGGTCAGTGTCTTAAAAACAAAGTTTCAGACAATTGTGAAAAGGAATCTTGCTCAGCTCTCTTGCTGCTCCTTAGCTCACTCTCGCTGCTGTTGAGCCTGGTGCTGGCACGCCGTGGGCACCCACGGGGCCATGCTTTTGGATGTGCCAGTAGCTGCCCTTTTCTTGGACTTTGGCTCATTGTGACTCTTACATCTTTACATCTCTTACCTTAGCTGCACCAAGATCGTGTTTGTGCTGGCTGCTTCACATGATGTATTCCTTTCAATGTGCCCCCTGACCAGATAGGACCATAAGTAATTTATCTTAGTTAGGACAAAGACAAAATTTGGCTTTGGTCCGAATTTAGAGGCCCACCATGAAGAATTAAAAAACAACAATATGCTTTGACCAACTGGTTTGACAACCACTTGTTGAAGTAGTCCCAAAGATAACCTTTATATTTAGAAGACATGTGGAAACAAAATACTAAAATCATATGTTTGTGAAACATAATATTTACATATTTGAAAACTTTTAAATTATTTTCAGTTCCTCAAGAGAACACTGGAGACTTTCTGTCCCATCCTGTACAGTTATTCAAGGCCATAGCAGAAATCAGTCAATTGCTAACTGTTGATTTATTTGAGTTATACAGATAGATTTTTCCAGCAGCTCTGGTGTAGAATGTACCATAAATAAGGAAGAATTCTAGGCCTGAAGGAAGCAGAGGAAACTTGAGGTGAGTTTCTTTAGTTCTCTCTGCCTTGGTTTCCCCATCTGCAAAATGGAAATCATGATAGTATTTCATTTATAGGATTTATAGTGAAGATTAAATGATAAAAATTGTATAAAGCACCCACCCAGACTACCTGGAACAGAAGTGTTCGGGAAGCATTAGCTGCTGTTACTGTTGCTGCTGCTGCTTCTGCAAAACTCACTCTGGTTGCATGAACACTGCCAGAAGAACTCCTGCTGTCTGTAAACTCCAACACTTCTGAAACTCATTGGCTAATATTCCCTGGCCTCCTCAGACTGGTATGGAAGCCCATGGCATTGTCTGTAATATCACACCAGTGTAGTGATGAGCTTGGTAAAGTTACCATCTGAGACCTGTGGTCAGAACCTTCCCAGAGATGGTGTCACCTCAAGGACATCCCACCTGAAGGTGCCAGCTGACTTCCAGATCAAGCGCTTGCTCCCCCACTTATGGCTATGGATCTCTTCAGTCACCGATAAGTCCCAAAACAAAAGCTGGAGTACTGTCTGCAGTTAGCCCCAGTAAAATATGCATCTCAGCTGGGATGGTCCTCTAGCCTTGTCCCATCAACACGCTAACTCAGATTAATTTATCACATAAATTAGACCCCAAGAGATGTCAGATAAAGAAGTCTCAACCCTTGGCCGGGCGCGGTGGCTCACGCCTGTAATCCTAGCACTCTGGGAGGCCGAGGCGGGTGGCTCGCTCACGGTCAGGAGTTCGAGACCAGCCTGAGCAAGAGCGAGACCCCGTCTCTACTAAAAATAGAAAGAAATTATCTGGACAACTAAAAATATATATA
>NW_012143315.1:0-2860 GCF_000956105.1 Propithecus coquereli | reverse complement strand
CCAGCTACTCGGGAGGCTGAGGCAGGAGGATCGCTTGAGCCCAGGAGTTTGAGGTTGCTGTGAGCTGGGCTGACGCCACGGCACTCTAGCCCGGGTAACACAGTGAGACTCCATTTCAAAAAAAATAAATAAATAAAAATAAAAATCCATTGTAAGACAAGGAAAAAAGATTAATTTTCACACAGTAATGTATTTTTAAACATCAAGACACCAAGGAAAATCTTATCACCAAGGGGCAAAGGAAACCTTTAATTTGCCTAATGATTTAAGATAATGGTAATTAGAAAGTAGAAGTTGACATACTTTCCCTTCATATAAAACTTTTCCAGATGTTTGTTGATTAGCACCAGATGAGCCAACAACATCACCAATTTTTATCCATCTCCCTTCACTAACACTCCACTGATAGGCTTCGACTTTCTCCCCATCTCTGATTAGACGAGTCTGTCCTTCTCTAGTACCTTAAAATAAAAATTTTAAGAATCAAAGGTAGAATGGTAAAGTAAAATTCAAAAACATTTTAGATAGAAAATTCTAAACATTAAAACATATGCATAAAAGAGAATATGTATCTTGGTTTAAAAGAAAATCTTATTAAACAAGATTTTTAAATGTGGTTCTACTAGAAAGTGGCCAAAAGAAAATAAGGGTTAAAAGGAAATTTTATTAAACAAAGAAAGTTAACAAAAGGTGATTTACTAGGAAGTAACTGGCCCATGAAAAATAAAACAAGTTTTATTACTGAGTATCTCCTACCAACACGTTTCATTTCAGTAGATGGCTCTCCATTCTTCCAGTGGCTAAGGCCAAAATGTAGAGAAATCTGATACCTCTTTCTCTTAACCCCACAGCCAACCCTTCAGAAAGTATCACCTCATTCTTTAAAATATATCTAGAAAATTGTCTTCTCAACATCTCCATCATTATTCCTTGGATTTCTCAGTTGGATTGATTCAATGGCCTCCTACCCCTGCTCTCGGCTCTCCCACAGCATATGTTCAATCTAGCATCCACAGGAATTCTTTCAAAAGTTTAAGTAGGTCCTGACACTCTTGCTCAAAACCCTTCAATGGCTTATCTCACTCTTGGTAAAAGCCTAAATCCTTGGAGTGGTGTACAATGCCACACATAAACTTCCACTACCATCCTCTATGATCTTACCTTCTACTATTCTTCCTCTCCCCTCATTACCCTACTCCAGCCACAGAGTCTTTTCACTGGCTGTTTAGTCTGTCTACAATACTCTCCACATAGATGTTGGCAAGATTTGCTCCTATGCCTCCTTAAGGACTATTTAAATGCCACCTTCTCGGCAAGACCTCAAGTGGCAGAAACAGTTAGCTAGCTGTCCTCCAAAGATTCATGCTCCTCTTCCATAGGGTAGAGCTGTAGCTGTCTAGCCAGAGACAACATCTAGCCCTCTTGCATCTTACAATCCCATGATGTCACATTACTGAGTAATGGTCAATAGAATCTGGGTGGGTGTGTTATTTGTCCTTTCAGGCCTACTCCATCATCTTCTAATCTCCCCTCTTACCCTATGTTAATCTGTTGCAATTTGTTGTGGTGGCTGAAGTATACAAAGAAAATCCAGCTTCACATAGACATGTAGTTGAAAAAGAGAGAGTCAGTTAAATAGCCTTTTCAGAAAATGTGGATATTCTATTAAGTACCAGTTTTTTTAAAGGTTACAATGTTAAAAAGAAAAAAATACATAAAGGAACTTCTGAGTTTCTTTTTACTTCAAATGACTGAATTAAAATTTCTTAACTTTATTTGGTTTGGCTGTATTTTTTAAAGAGAACGATTTTTAATTGTTTCTATAAAATACAGAATTACTACATGATTTGAGGCTTAAAAATGTGAATTTTAAGTAAAAACCTTCTGTAAATGTTGGTTTTTATTTAAACAGCTAATCATAATGGGTATTTAAATATATCAAAAAAAAAAAAAATCAACCAACAATGGTAGAAGTACTTAAAACTTAACACAAACCCTAACTTACCTGTGAAAGGATCCGAAAAACTGGTGTTCCCAAGTCCCAACATTTGACCTTTTGTGTTATCAATAATAAATTTAGCCACTTGATCCAGAAACATGGGATTCAAATCATTCTTCTGCAAGAAGTTGTATGCAGTTAACCAGGGATCATCACTGATATTATATGGCAATTTATATGACGGTCCACCTTCATTGACATCAATTGAGAAAACATAATCAAACTCCTACAATAGAATATAAAAAGGAGATAAACGATTACTAATTTATTTGTTCATATATATTAATGATACATATAACACAGATGTCATGTGTACTTTATTTTAATAATTATAGTACTTGAACTTTCTCCAGAGTATAATGCTAAAATCTTTGGCAAATAAAGATTAACAGCAATCATCCACACATGCTGCAAGATTAGTACTTCACTGAGGAGATGAGAGTGGGGACGGAGGATGGATTACAACTATATATTAATTCTAGGGCCAAAGGAGGGTTTCCAACTGGTTGATCTCAAGGCCAAAAGTATCAGCTGTTTGCCCTACTCACCCAAACATGCTGGCATTATAAGCCCTGCCCTGCAGAGTCCCTCACGTTTTGTCAAGTTAAATATAGTCAGGCATGAGACATTAGATGAAAGGTGGCACAGAAGCATCTAATCCAAAATAGTTGGGAATGGCTTATGTATTGAGAACTATTAAAAGACAGCTAATTGCTAATTTCTCCACCCAGTGCAGCTCTTTCTACATGCAAAGACATTGTTTTAAAAATCCATTGTGGCCCGGCGCCGTAGCTCACGCCTGTAATCCTAGCACTCTGGGAGGCCGAGGTGGGCAGATTGTTTGAGCTCAGGAGTTCGAAA
>NW_012143314.1:0-1014 GCF_000956105.1 Propithecus coquereli | reverse complement strand
TTCAATACCCCTTTGTGATTGTGTTTGGGCTTGCGGGAAGGGGTTCTGAGCATCACAGACCAAAACACTGTGCATGCACTAGGCCAGGGACTCTGTTTCTCAGAAGGATTCCCAGGAAAACTCCCCTCCTTCCTCTCTGCGGCCAGGTGTTTCCTCAACCCATCCTTCCCCTCAGTAAGCAGTCCTCCTCACGGGGTCCTGAGCTTATGCCCGCCCTGTAGTGGCTCTGCCTGTTACTGCTCCAAGGCTGTGTGCTCTGACTGGTAAAGGATGGCGAGCCCAAGCCCTGAGGCACGGAGTCTGGAGCAAGGGAGATATCACACTGTGGCCACTGCAGCCTTGATTCTCACGGCCACTCAGGATTTAAATAGTTAAAAAAAAATCCTTGAACACGTCGCTGGTACTCACCTGTATTTCTGTAAAACTGCAAACAAATTGTGACCAACTGCTTAACTCATAGTGCCACTGGCAGAAACATGTTGTTGACATGGTGTTTGGCTTACAGTGTGGTGAAGCTCAGGATGAATTATCCTCATCGGCTGTAAATTTAATCCAAGATACAAATTTCAAAATTTCCCACGCAACTCTGCAGTGGCCTGTATGAACTTGCCCAGGAGACAGCGTAACCAGGAAGATCACGAGATCTTGACACATGCTCCAACAGGAGAGAACGAGGCCTTTGAGGAACACCTAGCACCTGATAACTTCTTTAAAAAAGAGATTATCCTGGGTCTCATTTATTTTCCTGGAGGAAATAATCCATTGTCCTCATTACGTAACCTGTCTATGTTTTAGTTGCCCTCTCTGTAAAATGGACATCATCAGATGTCTGCCTGAAGGCAGAAGTCTGGATCTCATCACCGTCTGAGGCTTTTCCCAACTCATCATCGTCACCGAGTGCTTATTCTATGCCAGACAATGTGCCAGGCACTTTTACGTGTGTTTTCTCTGTTATTCATTGTAACAATCCTAAGTAGGCCCTTGAGGAAGAGGTGGAAAGTTCGCTGGAGGCCT
>NW_012143313.1:22188-23244 GCF_000956105.1 Propithecus coquereli | reverse complement strand
CCTTACATGATTCAAGATTTTGGCACCAAACTGTTAGAGCCGTCACTGTATTCCTCAAGGCCACTTATCTACAGGCAGGAGAAAATGCCAATTTTATTAAGAAATGTTCTTGTTGAAGTTATAAAAATAATTAATTTCATTTACATTTCTATACTTCGTTATACAGTTTTTAATATTCTTTGTGGCAAAATGGGCAATTTATATAAAACAATTCTGCTGCACACTGAAGTATAGTGGTTATTTCAAGGAAAAGCACTTGTGTAATTGTTTGACTGGTGAGATGAACTATCTGCTTTTTTCATTAACGTGATTTTTATTGAAAGAATGACTAACAAACTTTGATTATTCAGACTTGGGTACTCAGCAGGCACTTTCTCAAAAATGAATTAGTGAATCTGTCACTTTGAAAAAAACAACTGACACCTATTAAGCAAAAATTCAAATTCTGGAAAATGTGTGTCTTTCACCAAGACATTGAAAGCTTCCCAGTACTTACAGACTTTTCAGCAGTGTGATTTTAACAAATGTAATTTTCTTACAATGTATAATGAAATCTGTCAACATTTGGAATATCTACGAGTTTTATAAAAGACATTCTATTCATGTTAATATATAAAGGTTTTATCATTATTTTAAATGAATACTTTTTTAAATTTCTCAGTTTTAATTTCTCATATAATAAGCATCAACACAAGCTCTTTGAAGTCCTGAATAATTTTAAGAACATAAAGATTTTGAGATCAAAAAGTTTGAGATCCACTGCTTTACATAAGTTGACATGCTCAATGTACCAGTATAAATTTCAGCAATATAACAAACTCTCTAAGGCAGGGGCTGAGGCATTTACTAACGTCAGAAAAAAACTATTGAATGATCTTTGTCTTCAGAAAAATAGTCACTAACAGTCTTGCTCATAAAGCTTCATATAAATTATGCTAGTAAATCTAGTAAGCTCAGTATGTCTCATTCTGTAAAGCAATTATTTCAATCAAGATAGAAGTATATGATTTTCATTCATATAATATTTCTGATAACAACATCCAATTAGCACATCCA
>NW_012143313.1:21782-22138 GCF_000956105.1 Propithecus coquereli | reverse complement strand
TCTCATTCTGTAAAGCAATTATTTCAATCAAGATAGAAGTATATGATTTTCATTCATATAATATTTCTGATAACAACATCCAATTAGCACATCCATTTTATGTCCACTGTGTTAATTTTATGTTAAAAGAAATCCAATAGTGCTCAATTACATTTGCCTCCAAATTAAATTAGCATTACATGAATTTAATGGGTATCTTAATTAGACCATGCCATTAAGAGGATTTTATACAAATTAAATTTCACCTCCGCATGGTTCAAACTTCTTTGTGTTAAGCACAGGATGAAAATTCTTTAAAACATAGGGAGCATAAAAATATCTTATATTGCAAACAGAAAAGGAAAACAATGAGGAAA
>NW_012143313.1:19534-20597 GCF_000956105.1 Propithecus coquereli | reverse complement strand
AATACACACATATACACAATTAAAGCAAATTATAACCCACTAATATAGATTAAAATCTGCAAAAATAGTTAAAAGCCAAGATTTTTAGTGTAATAAAAGGAACAAAAACCAATATGAAATAAAAGAAGTAAAAAAAAAAAGCAAATCTGAAATGTCAGCTTCTACTGGGTTGCAAAACTGGCTCTTGGCCACCTCACTGGTAAGCCCTGCTTTGGTAATCTGGCACCACAGGCCCCTCCTTAGAACCCAGTCATGGTTGGCAGCCATTCTCTTGGGGTTTAAAACAAGCTTGAGATAGGAAGAATCCTAATAGCATCTTTTTCTATAGTAACATATTTGCTCTCTCGTTTACTTTTAAATGATCAAATCAAAATGGAATGGGATGAGGGAGAGCAGAATTGATAATAACTAGGCTCTTTGGTATAATGACTATTTTGAATTAAAGGCCCTTAGAGATCAAAGGGTGCTAGAAGAGACTTTTCCCCTATCTACATAAAGGCCAGACAGACCTACTAAGGAGAACAATTGTTTTTGCTTGCCTCACCTCCTCTCAATCCTCTGTCTCTCCCAAAGCACAGGATGAGGTTATTCTCTGAAGTTCCCTTATCTGCCCAAAAACTGGGCCTACCAAAGAAGAAAGCAATTACCTCTTGTCCCTGCCCTGATTTTCATTAACTGAACTCATATCACAGGAAGAGAGACTAAAGTCAACAAACCTGGACAGACTTTTGTCACAAAGCATTGTCTGCTTTTTGTCCCAGACCATTGTATGTTCTTCAAGCCCATTTAATTGTCATAAAAATAATTTACTATCCCCCTAAAATCATTCATGCTGTCTCATCTCCTTTTCCTCTAAGAGCATCTGTACCCCATTGGGATATTTGGCAGTCACTCTTTGCTTTCCCTGTGTGTGTGCATGGTAGTAATAAATTTGTGTGCCTTTTCTCTTATTAATCTGCATTTTTGTGAATTGATTTTTCAGTGAAACTTCTGAGGACAAAGGGGAAGCTTTCCCTTTTTCCCTATAATTTCATAAACTTACATTCCAAGCCAGACTTTACTT
>NW_012143313.1:16010-16942 GCF_000956105.1 Propithecus coquereli | reverse complement strand
CTGCCTTACAGGTAAGAGGGGAATAGAGAATTAAAAAAAAAAAAACTATTAAAGTAATGATAGCAATTTTATACTCTAAGGCTTTTATCTTACCAATGAGGATATTGTGCCATCTTCTTTCCACCAACCAGTTGTTCTCAAATTTGGTTGCAAATCCAAAACACCTGAGAAGTATTTAAAATAACCCATGGTAGGAGGCAGCACATGATCTACCATTTGTTGTGTATCATGAGAAAAGAATTGTAAACCATTATCCTAAATAAACACTCATGTTTCCTTCTAGCTGTGCATCTTAGGGATCTTAGAAAAAGTGAGATTTGATATTTGCCACAAAGACAAGGAAATAAGAAGACCCCCACCTCTTCATTGTTTGTCTTGTCGATTTTCCCATCATATTTCAAAACATGTTGAGAGATGGCTCCATGAAAGGATGAAATAGCTCGCTGAGCATTCAGAGAGTCAGTCAAGGGAAGTCCTTTACCCATCACTCAACATAGCTCACCACTGTTACTACTTTATTTGTCTAAGCTTCTCCTGCCACTCAGATGGTTGAAGAGGCAGTGTACAGTTTATCTCAAGGAAGGAGAATTTCAGCTGGATTAGAGAGTTCAAGATGAGAGTCAGGCTGTTAGTAAGAATGCATAAGTTGTTAAAGGCCAGGTTAATGATTAAGGTTGGCAAAGGACTTCACGAATGAAAAATTCGACCTAATTATTTTAGCTGAATTGCTCTTTCTCACTTGGTCTTTATGTCTTAATGAAGTTGGCAAAATTTTAAATAAAACAATATTCCAATGAAATGATGTGACAATTAGACATGTTTTATGCCCCAAGGTGACCAGGTTTGATCCATTTAAATCTCAGCAGGAATTATCTTTGGTGAAAAATCATTTTCTATAAAGATGAGAGTCAGGCTGTTAGTAAGAATGCATA
>NW_012143313.1:12752-12989 GCF_000956105.1 Propithecus coquereli | reverse complement strand
TAATTCCTAGATGTTGGTCTCTAGATAAATTCTATTCTTCACTATGGAAAAAAGAAAAAAAGCAGAGTTTCTTGGAGAAATTGTGAATTCCAAGTCTGCAGCAGGAAATGTATGAGACGAGCCTGGAGTATCTTGTATATTGAAAAGGAAGCTCCCAAATGTATTCAAGAACCTACTTGAATTAGCTCCCACTGCCCAAAGTTTCTTGGAGAAATTGTGAATTCCAAGTCTGTGGCA
>NW_012143313.1:7826-10064 GCF_000956105.1 Propithecus coquereli | reverse complement strand
TAATCTTTATTATACCATGAGTCTGCAACAAAAGAAAAATTCAATTATCCCCTTTGCCCCAGAGAATAAAATTCAAGCACCACTTCATATCTAAGACAATCTGCTCATCATTTTCTGAGCATACCAAGTTCTACAGCTCTCAAATTCTGGCCCATCAGTCTCTCCCTAGAGAATGTACCCACACTTTTTCATTTAGTGAACTTGTATTAATCCTTAAAGATCTAGCTAAAATTATCACTTCTTGGCAAAGACTTCTCCAGTACCAAACAGAACTAGCTATTACCTCTTCAATGCTTCCGTAGTTCTGTGAATATATCTATTCACTGAGTAATAATAACAACCATTCAGAGAGTATTTATCAAGCATCATTCACTGTTTCCAGTGCTTTTTAAAACTAATTTACTTATTCAGACAAGCCTGAGTTGACTACCACCACCATCCCTATGTGACAGATAAGGAAACTGAGGCCCTTCCTTGATGGGTTAGATCAATTTTATTTGTCTTTGTATTTTATTAATAAATACCAAATAGTGCAAGGCACATAATAATTGCTCAGTAACTATTTGTTGAATTGGGCTGTTCTGAAAATTTTAATTACTAATTTGAATAGTTTAGATTCAAAACAAAGCTATTTCTCAACAGCAATTTTTAGATAAATGCAACAAAAAAAAAGTTTGGGCTAAATTAACATTTGTGATTTAGATCTGTTTGAATAGATTTATACTTTTCTTGACTTTTCTCAGAAGGATAAAAAAGTAATTGTGCCATGAAGCTCTTATTAGAGCTATTTGCTAGGTCATTTTTGCTGTTTTAAGAGATTTCACACAAGATGAAAAAAAATTGCTGCCACTTTTTGGTTGAATAAAGTCATGAAAGATTTTAACTTGCCTTGGTGTTTCTCAAAATCTCAACTGAAAGTCAGTTTTATAAAAATCCCTCAAATTGCAAGGAACTAGCAGTGCATCTTTGTTGACCTCAAAATAGAATTTTAACAAATAATGTGTTTTCTAGTTCACGTATTTTATTTTTAGAATGTATTTGTATTTTAAGATGAACTGTGGTACTGCTGGCAAATCTCATCTTAGAGAATGTTTTAATATGCATAAAACATTGAATGTTTCTGTAAGTATATTTCACAGGAGATTTTCTATTTGTGATAGGGTGTCTACAATTATATGTATCTTTCTTTTTATCATGAATATATGATGCACATTATTTCCACAGTGCATTTTAATACTCTGCATTTTTGCTGTGTTGCTTTAAATGTCAGTATGCCATCCGCCTGGGTGAACCAAACTTTCTTTTATTGCAAGAAATGGAAGATGATGCAAGGGATTTTGACTCTACTGTCTCCTATATAACATCCTCACTTCATTTTCGCTTTATATTCTGAATGCCTTTATTTGAACATGCTATTTTTCTCATTCTAACCGTGGTTCATTCTGCTACCTCCAAATTGTCAACCATTCTTGGAATACCTTCCATGCAAGCATGGGCTCATTTGATTTTATATGGCAGAATATCAAGTCCAACTGGTTGAGACAAAAATAAAAAGTTAATTTATACATGGCCAGGCAAGCGAACGCAGATGCCCAGATCTTTCTGCCCATGTCACTTGACTTTTGCTTTCTTCTTTAATGGTGTCTGTCTGAAATATACTCTCACTTTTTGGTGGCAAGATGGCAACTAAAAACCAAGGACTCCTATCTTCAAAACTTGGATCTCTAGAGGGAGGGAAGGCCTTTCTATCTGAATACACATACCTGGCCAATTACAGCACCTGAAACAACTACTGTGTTCAAGGAGGTTGATTTTGCTGACTGTCACATGTCCAACCCTAAAGTTGATGGAGCTAAGTCAACCTTACCTAAAGGATACGCAGAGAGAGTCAGGGTGGGGTAGTCTCCCAAAGAAAAGCAGAAGAGCTGTTACCGAAAAGGCAATGGATTCTGGGCAAGAAACAATTACCATTACCTATACATGATACAACAATCATTGTAAGGTAGTTAAAAAGAAATGAATTGAGATCAGTGGGGGACAACATCCGATTCAAAAACTTACTGTGTGGATTTAGCCAATTAATTTCTTTTAAACTGTAATTTTCTTCTTTATAATATGTGAAAAGACAATAATGTCTACTCTTTAAAGATCAAATGAACAAGTATCTACCACATACGACATTCCTTGCCAAATAGCAGGCACTTAATAAAAGCTGGTTTTCCTCAAGACCACAAACAG
>NW_012143313.1:6192-6660 GCF_000956105.1 Propithecus coquereli | reverse complement strand
GGGTTTTTAAAATATTCTATAATATAAGAAGTTTTTTTCACCTTTAATTAAATACTACAGACTTCACTGCTTAACCTCAATTAAACCATCATAATGCCAGTCCATTATGATTAGTTAAATTAATGTTCTGAATAGGAAAACAATGATTTCAAATAAGGTAATAACTAACAGCCTATAAGCATCATCCTAAGGGCCACCTTAACCCTTTCCCACTACATGCCAACTCAGGGGGTTTCATTTTAGACAAACCGGTCCAGTCATTGTTCTCCCCAGAAAATGACATACCCAAGCCTGCTTGGGGGTCTTCTTCAAAAATTCTTTGACTAGGCTGATGTCGGAACGGGTCTTCCCAACATCTTCTTCTAGAATTCTTAAGGCTTCATGCCTTAGGTTTAAGTCTGTTATCCATCTTGAATTGATTTTTGTGAGAGGTGAGAGGTGGGGGTCCAGTTTCAGTCTTCTACATGT
>NW_012143313.1:0-1313 GCF_000956105.1 Propithecus coquereli | reverse complement strand
ACGTAGCTGGAGAACTGAGCCAAGAATCTAGCTCAGGATTTTGCTATGAACTGCCAGCTACTTTTCTTTGCATAGGCTTGTACTCTGAGAGTTTTTTTTTTTTTTTTTTTTTTTTTGGTGTTTTATCTTTTTTCTAATGTTAAGGAATAAGTCTCACAGACTCAATCATATGTAATAGATATTGTAGACTGATCAGGTTTAGGGTAAGCTCAAATCTAAGCAAACTGCAGTCATCTGACCATGTGGAGCTGAAGAAATATCTAGAGGGAAACTGAGGAGAAAGCAAAAAAAAAAAAAGGCTGATGTGTGATTGGGATTTTGCCAGAAATGATGAACAAAAAAAAAAAAAAACACCAAACATTCAAATTCAGAAAGTTTAAAACAGAACATCTCTGTCACTTAGAGTGACATAGTTTCAGGCTACAGAATCATCAAAAAGGGTTGCTCAGCCTCATCTATGGTGTGAGGGTGGGAAACCCTCCCAGAGGAGCTGAGGCTAGAGATGACTTTTCAGGCATGAGGAGGGTCTGGATAAAAAGCTAAGGTGGGTGTGGAAGGAGAGGATCTCAGGAAAAAGGAATAGCGGATCCAAAGGCAGAGGTGTGAGAAGTCATGGTTGAAAAGCCAGGATCAGTGAATGTACCTTGATGCAGGGCCCGTGCGGGGCCTGGCAAAGGAAGGGCCAGAGAAGGAGCAATGCATGTGGAGGGAGAAAAGTCAGTATAGGATTTGGATTCAACCTTGGAAACTTAGGTAGTGTTAAAAAAGGAAACATGTGAGTGTATGTGTAGCTGCAAGGTTACAGAAACACCAGGAGCAAGAGTGTGCAGCTCTTGCCAGCATCCCAGGCTGCATCTGGGCTTTGCCTCACTCAGAGAGCATCTGACACGATTAGTTTTGTACTAGGGAATGGAGGGAGAAAATTTGGAGAAATAACCAAGGCCGTTAACGTGAGCTCCATTTTCTAGATGAGAACATTTTTAGTCACTTGCCTAGAAGCTCAGAGCTGGTGGTAGAACCAGGAATCGGCCCATTCACACTTCATCACGCCATGCTGTCACGGACAGTGTCAACGCATAGCACGAGCTTCATCAACATCTTGGGTAATTTCTTGATTTATTATGAATTACCATCAAAGGATTGTGAATAATTTAAATATCCAATGATAGGAAAATAAAGTAAAATAAAGTAGGATATGATCACAGATGAAATATTATGGAATTATTAGAAAAGTTGGTTTTAAAGTGTAATTAGTGGCATAAATAATGTAATATAAAACAAAAAATCAGAATATAAAACCACTTTAATACAAT
>NW_012143312.1:0-1525 GCF_000956105.1 Propithecus coquereli | reverse complement strand
CTCACTCTTGCTCAGGCTGGTCTCGAACTCCTGAGCTCAAACAATCCGCCTGCCTCGGCCTCCCAGAGTGCTAGGATTACAGGCGTGAGCCACCGCACCCAGCTTTTTTTTTGTTTTTGAGACAGAGTCTCACTCTGTTGCCCTGGCTAGAGTGCCGTCGTATCAGTTTAGCTCACAGCAACCTCAAACCTCTGGGCTTAAGGGATCCTCCCACTTTAGCCCCTACTACCACTAGCTGGGACTACAGGTGCGCACCACCACGCCTGGCTAATTTTTTCTATTTTTAGTACAGACAGGGTCTCGCTCTTGCTCAGGCTGGTCTCAAACTTTTCCTGCCTCAGCCTCCCAGAGTGCCAGGATTACAGGCATGAGCCACCTTACCTGGCCCTTGAAACACATTTTAAAAGAGAGAATTCTAAGTGATCTTTCTTGAATTTTTAATCGTTGTTGATAAAGTATTGTTTGTGCAATAAACACTCGTCTTTTGGCTAGATGAACCTTGCTTTTTTTTAGCCTAAAACGATGGTGAGAAGAAGAGAGGGAGTAGGCTGGGCGTGGTGGCTCACGCCTGTAATCCTAGCACTCTGGGAGGCTGAGGCAGGAGGATTGCTTGAGCTCAGGAGTTTGAGACCAGCGTAAGCAAAAGAGAGACCCTGTGTCTACAAAAACTAGAAAAATTAGCTGGCATCATGGCTTGCACCTGTAGTCCCAGCTACTCAGGAGACTGAGACAAGAGGATCACTGGAGCCCAGGAGTTTGAGGTTGCAGTGAGTTATGCTGACGCCACTGTACTCTACCCAGGGTGACAGAGTGAGACTGTCAACAAAAAAAAAAAAAAAAGAGAGGAACTTGAAAATACAGTGGTAAGATATGCAGCAAAAGGAGTTTCCCCTTTCAGTCACAGAGGAGGTTTTTGGAGCTTATAATAACACCTAGGAAGATCTTGCTTTTCAGTGGGCAAATACACAACCATATTGTCCTCAAGTTTTCGTGCTGTTATGCTGAGGAAGTAGGAGTGAGAGACAAGGCTTTATGTTATAATTGTTTTAATACTATTATTATTGAAAGTTTATAATCTCTTAATATACCAGATACAAATGAATATGTAATTGCAATCTCTGCTCTCCAGTAGTTTATAAATTAGAGATAAGGCTTTCTGTTAACCAGGAAACAAAAAGCTGAGAGTATCCTGTATAGAAATTTTCTTCTGGCCGGGAGCGGTGGCTCACGCCTGTAATCCTAGCACTCTGGGAGGCCGAGGCGGGCGGATTGTTTGAGCTCGGGAGTTCGAAACCAGCCTGAGTAAGAGCAAGACCCCGTCTCTACTAAAAATAGAAAGAAATTAATCAGACAGCTAAAAATATATAGAAAAAATTAGCCGGGCATGGTGGCGCATGCCTGTAATCCCAGCTACTCGGGAGACTGAGGCAGTAGGATCACTTGAGCCTAAGAGTTTGAGGTTGCTGTGAGCTAGGCTAACGCCACGGCACTCACTCTAGCCCGGGCAACAGAGTGAGACTCTGTC
>NW_012143311.1:0-1396 GCF_000956105.1 Propithecus coquereli | reverse complement strand
AAGTGTGGGTTATACATAGTAACTTTCTTCCAAAGAGCATGGGATGGCCCGGGAAAATAGCAGGAATGACTATACAGTAGAGAAACCTGACAAACACTACCCTAAGCCAGACGATCAAGGTCACCAACAGTGATAAGTCATGTTGATAGTACGTACCCCCGACACGATGTGATGAGAATGTCACTTCCCCTCTGTGATCTTCTCCCCAAAACACATCACCCCAGTCTAATCATGAGAAATACACCAAACAAATCCCATTTGAGGATGTTCTGACCAATACTACCCCAAACCATCAAGGTCATCGAAAACACGGAAAGTCTGAGAAACTGTCACAGCCAAGAGAAACCTAAGGAGATATGACGGTTAAATGTACTGCGCTGTCCTAGATTGGATCCTGGAGTAGAAAAAGGACATTAGAGGAAAACCGAGAGGATCTGAATAAAGTATGAGCTTTAGTTAATGATAATGCATCAATATTGGCTCATTAATTGTGACACATGTATCATATTAATGTTAACATAATAGGGAAACTCAGTATGGCGTATACAGGAATTCTCTTAGTATCTTCACAATAACTTGGCAAATCTAAAATTAAAAGTTTATTTCATCATAAAAGAATATTTACCAGTTGGTATGGGTTTGGGAAGGATGATTAAGTTAGCTTAACCTGAGCACCTACTATGTGTCAGACACTGTGCTAGACTCCCTGTGCCCAGAGCAAAAGAGCTCTTTGAATCTTTAAAATAGCCTTGTGAGAAATATAATATAATCCCTATTTTTCAGATGTGGAAAGAGGTAGGAAGGTAGGAAAGTGGCCCAAGGTCAGATAGCTACTGTGGGGAAGAGTATAATGCCACAAAGCCTAGATATTTTTTGCTTTCCAACAAAATACACAAGAAGTTATTATGGACTCTTTGGCCTCCGCCTCCTGCACCAACTGTGCCGTGGACTGGGATTGGAGGGGGTTTCTGCCCAGTGTCTGGAAGTGTTAGCCATGACCTTCAACTGAACACACTCGACGTGGAGACCCTGTGGCTGGACACAGGGTGCTGTGAGGCCTGGCTTCATGGGAGTAGCCAAGGTTGGGGTGATTCCAGGACACACTGGAAAGGCCTTTCTGGTTCTGTTTTTCTGTCGGGTCAGCACACGAGCACAGCATAAGTGGAGCCCCTTGTGGGGAGAACATTCTAGCACTGCCCACAGATAGGTGTGGCCTGAAGGTCTTGGGGCCCACTTGCTCTGTCCTCTGTTGCTCGTGAACTTTCACAAACTCTTTAATAAGGTGATCAAGGCCTTCCTGATTGGACAACCGAACTCTATCCTTTGCTGTCATTTCTCCCACTCGGTGTCGGTATCCTGTAGAGAGTGGGGATTGGAATTATGTCTCTGCATGTCT
>NW_012143310.1:0-1420 GCF_000956105.1 Propithecus coquereli | reverse complement strand
GCAGATGTGGGATGTGATGTCTGCTTTCTTTTTCATGCTGTTATGTGTTTTCTGAAATTTTGCAATAAATATGTAATACTTCTAGGCTGGGAAAGCCATAAAAGTATCTGTGTTTTGAAAAACAAAATTTTGCCTTCCTAATTTTGTTTGATCTAACCTTGTATTAAAAGCAATTTGTTCCCTTCAATTTGATATTTGGGATTAGTGGCAGATGTATTTTTGGTATGACTAAGGAATACAGACCAAGGTTTATGTCTGCCCTGGATAAAGCTCAGGCAACAGGAACTGGATGCTCATTGCGTACGTTTTCATGCAAGAGAGATCACACACACACACACACACACACACACACACACACACACACAAATAAACCCCAAATCGCAACGGAATCAAATCAGAATGCGAACATTGTTACCAGTGGCAGGCTCGCAGGGCACGGGTGTGTAGTATTTGGAGTACACTTCATCTTTTGGCCGATCAGGAAACACGTAGATAAGGTAATTCAAGTCCCCCAGGCGGTCAGCCAGGGACCGGATGGAGAAGTCTCTGGTGGTGAAAGGCATCAGATTCCAAAACATCCTCTCCTCTGGATCAATAAACAGAACAATACCATTCTAAACATGATTTCCAAATGAGAACTTTTAAAACCCAAATAGACTACAAATTCAAGCTCACCATTAAAATTGCCCCAATGGGAATCTCCATTTTAAAATTACCACGGGTTGTAGATAAAGTAGTTTTTAAAAGCCTGGGTGGATAAGCAGGTAACGTGCACTTCACTTCCCTAGAGATCCAGTGACCTCAGGGAATTTCAAGTTCAAGCAGCAGTCTGTCCCTCACTAGAAGAAACTGTTCTTAGAGACCCCAACCCCTGGTTTCCCATACAAAGGTACGTGAGAGAGCTGGGAAGACGCCTGTAACCTGAGAAGGCCTATTAAAATCTTTACGTCACAAAAAATAAACTAGCAAGCTACTCTTATTGTCAGAGGAAAGAATACACATCCTTGGATGGAAATGGTCAACGGAGACGTCCTTATGTTAATCAGGATAAAGGAATGACCAAAATAGCATATTATTACACTCGAAGGACTCAAAATCATCCAAGTAGTTCTTCACTGAAATAAACTCCAGGTTGAGCAGTAATAAGGCCAACATTTCAAGAGGGAAGCAACTGAGATCTGCACTGACTGCTATATTACAGATACCCATGTCATGGTTATACTTTCACGTTTCCCGAAATTAGTAACTGTGTTTCCCGTCGGAATACTTATCATAGGCTGCTGTATTACAAGCAGCTATGTCATAGTTATACATTTGTGTCTCCCATAATTAGTACTGTCCCCAACAAATAAGAACTCAATAAATTGTCTGCTACAGTAATTTTGCAACAAAAGTGGCTAACTTTGGACACAAAAGCAAG
>NW_012143309.1:0-1216 GCF_000956105.1 Propithecus coquereli | reverse complement strand
TCAGCTGAAAACACAGGTCTGTCTCTAAGAGTGCAGGGTGGAGAGAAGATGATGCCAGTGTCGAATCAGAGGTTCTTGGACAGAAAGGAAATAGTGGAGGAAGATTACGGGATTCATCACACAGGGTTCTATTTACATAATACATTAAATATCAAAAGAGGTGTTGTTTTGGTTTCAGTTGTCAGACAGGATATGTGCTACATGTTTCAAAAATAACTAAAATGTTTGTACCCCCATGATTTCATGAAATAAAAATTAAAAAGAAAGTATTTGTGCGAAATTTCTGTATCACTAAAATGCACTAAGATAAAGACATTTGGAGAGGGAAACCACAAAACAGGATGAACTTAGGAGGGCAAATGCCCAGAGACATCAGGAATAACATCAAGGATGGGGTGCAAAAAAAGGAAAAAAAAAAAAAAAAGAAGCAGCAACGTGAGGCCCAGGACAGATGAAAGGATGGAACTCAAGACTCTACCTTGGTGATTGCTACTATTCCCTCCCGCATGTCCCAAGTACAGGCTGGGTGGTAGCGGTTGGGATTTTTGCATGTGTTTACAATTAGTGATTATAGATGCTTGGCGGAGAGAAATAGGGCGATACTCTGCGTAGTTAGTAAAACTGGGAGAAATAGAGTTCTCACGAGCAAGGGATTATCTGCTGTAGATCCCTACTCAGCACCACTGCTGGAATGTTCTCTATGCTAACTAAAAACTAGCACGAACTCTGTCCATCCTTTCATAGAAAGTGTATATAAAAGAAGTAGGGAATCTCAGTGCACTGAAAAAGCTAGTGTACAATCTCAAATTGCTAAACAATGGCAGAAGGCTGCTAGCATGTGTAAAGTACCAAACTCAACCATCAGGAGAAAAAACTTTCACCCAAAGAAATATAAACAGAAGGAGAATTATATACATATGTGTGTATGTGCAAGTATGTGTGTGTGTGGTTCTAAAATAGGTATAATGAATATTCTTACAGAAACTGGTGAGATAATCCTACCTATGAAACAAAAGCAGAAAGGTCTCATGAGAGAAAGGTGATTGTGTAAAATGACTTATTAGAAGGTTTGGAAAGTGAAAAACATAATCATCGAAATTTAAGAGAACTGCTTTAGTGAGTTGAAGAGCGCAACAGAACCATAAGAAAAGCAACCTGATAGGCTGGAATATCTGGCTGAAAAATTTTTTGAAAGCTTGCACAAAAGAACACATAG
>NW_012143308.1:0-1062 GCF_000956105.1 Propithecus coquereli | reverse complement strand
TGAGATTGGCCTCTATCAAAAAAACACAAAACAACAAATGTTGGCGAGGATGTGAAGAGACAGGAACACTTTTACACTGCTGGTGGGACTGCAAATTAGTGCAACCTCTGTGGAAAAGAATTTGGAGATACCTCAGAGAGCTAAAAATTGAATGATATTCTTTTTAAAACAATATTCTTTGCAATATCCATCCCCAAAACTGCAGGTAAGAAAACCAAGGCAAAAGTAGACTATTTCACTTTGCTTCATGGAGCAATTTACATCACAGTCACATTTGCTAACAGAGTACTTACAGAAAGATAGTTTAAATCTACAGCAAGGTAAAATGCTGCTATTCACACACACACACACACACACACACACACACACGCACGCACGCACCCCACTAACATGCCTTTACTTGTAACAAACCACCTTGACTGGGATTGACTTTTAATGCACTCTTACAAGCAAACGCCCTAAAGGCAAATACCTGTATATTCCTTCCTCCCCACTTGGAAGTATTTTAGGTCAGTAGGACAATCCAGCTTCCAAGGTAAGAAGATGCTAGCATCTTTTACTCTTAAACCTATCTTAAGACCAGTTACTATCTTTAGAAATGAAGTCAGGCCAATGATCTTCTCTGAGCTAAGCAAGAAAACACTTTTTTAAAAGGGCAATTCACATTTCACACTCTTTTGGTACACATCCCTCCACCTTACCATCCCATTCTAATTGTCCATTGCTGCTTAAGGATAAATCTATTTATTCTGCAAAAGAAGGCTATTTGGTTCTATTTCTACAGCAGGAGCTGTATAGCAGAAACAGGGAAGGAGGATCCTTGACAGAAGCAGCTAAGTGAGAGGGGGCCACATGGAAATCTGGTTGTCAGGATCTGGCAAAAGATAAGGGGAGCAAACAGAAGTTGCACTTGCACACAGCAACCTGTAGGTTGCCACTTTTACTCATCGGGTATCACTAAGAGTTTGGCTGATCAACTATGTCTGCAAGTGGAAGCAGAAATCTTCCCTCAGACTTACCCAGAAG
Source organism: Propithecus coquereli (assembly GCF_000956105.1). Taxonomy (NCBI): domain Eukaryota; kingdom Metazoa; phylum Chordata; class Mammalia; order Primates; family Indriidae; genus Propithecus; species Propithecus coquereli. Next base: position 36 of record NW_012143308.1, on the reverse strand, counting down.
CCAACAAAAGGCAACTACAAAGATAAATTTTTATAA
>NW_012143307.1:0-1200 GCF_000956105.1 Propithecus coquereli | reverse complement strand
GACCTCATCTCTTTTTTAAAAATAAATAATTAATTAAATAACAATAGGTCACAAAAAGCATGCACACATCATTCCTAAACTCCTTGCCTACCTCATAGTTGCCTACTAATTGGTACATAAATTCAACTTCTTAATTGAGTATTTATACCCCATCAGCTTAATGCCTAATCTGTATATTCTCACCTTAATATGCAATATCTTGATTTATTGGCTTATATAATACAGATAGCTCATCAAGTAAAAACATGGTGAGAGAATTGGGAAGGGAAAGTAAAATACTTACAAGATATATAGATAGATAAGAAGATCCATTAAGTGTTGAGGAGAAGAGGGGGGGATAAAAGATAGAATGAGTGTGATCAGGGTTGAAAAAGGGATGGATGTGAGAGTGATGGGTAGAGGAGAGATGGAATGGTTGTCCCTGGGTAGCAGAGATTTCCTTGGTTGGCTAAGTGAGCCAGGGGTGGGGAACCTGCAGCCTTCTGATTTCAAGACTGTTCTTTCTTAAGCACCATAGGAGGCAAGAAAAGCTTCATCTTTTTCTGCTGAATCCCTTTTAATAAAAGGATTTGTTCTGTAAAATTTGGATTCTGTCAAAAGGCTACACTTAAGAACCTAGAAGGCTGCAGGTTCCCATTCCTGTGTGGAAATTTAATATCTTATAACTTTAAAAATTATAATTGTAAAATTTTGGGTTGGTTTTTAATAATCTTGTATTTTCTAATTCTGAAACTTTAAAAAGTATAGTAATTCAGGACATGATTGAAATGCTAATTGATTTGATTTAAAAATCAGCAGCGGTTGGTGGCTCATGCCTTTAAGCCCAGCACTTTGGGAGGCTGAGGCAGGAGGATTACTTGAGGCTAGGAGTTCAAGACCAGACATAGGGAGACCCCCATCTCTACAAAAAAATTTAAAAAATTAACCAAGTGTGGTGGTGTACTCCTGTAGTGCTAGCTATTTGGGAGACTTAGGCAAGAGGATTGCTTGAGCCCAGGAGTGCAAGGCTACAGTGAGCTATGAGTGTGCCACTATACTCCAGCCTGGGTGACAGAGTGAGACCCTGTCTCTAAAAAAATAAAAAATAAATAAAAATTACATACTCTCATGACATAAAAATGAACCATATATGGAATCTCACAACCCTAATTATTACTAAGCAAAACAGTATAACTCTTGAAGCCTAACCAAATTACCTTA
>NW_012143306.1:0-1713 GCF_000956105.1 Propithecus coquereli | reverse complement strand
CTTTGTCTGGCCCTGGATCCGGTCAAGGACTTCACGTTGCATGTAGCGCTCATTTTTCCCTGGGCTCCTCCAATTCACACAATTTCATTATCTTTTCTTTTACTTTCGTGACCTTGACACTTTTTAAGGGTATTATTTTCTAAAACGTCCCTCAGTTTGGCTGTGTCTGATGTTTCCGCACGATTAGTTGGAAGTTGTACGTTTTTGGCAGGAACACCACAGAAGTAATGTTATATCCTCCTCAGTGCGTTGTATCAGATGGCCCGAGGTGTTGCCACGTCTCATTACTGGTGACGCTGACCTTGGTACCGTGGTGTCTGCCAGGTTTCTCTACTGCTAAGATGCTATTTTCCCACTTTTAGTTAAAACGTATCTTATGGGAATACATTTTGTGGTATGCAGATATACCGTTTCTCATCCTATTCTCACCCATTAATTTTAGTATCTGTTGGTAGATTTTACCTGCAACAGTTATTACTGTGGAGGTTGCCTAGTGATGATTTCTATTTCCATCATTCCTTCTATATTTATTATTTGGAAAGCCAGTGGAGAACAGCTGTCCATTCCCCTCCATTTATTCAGTTATTTATTTATATCATTGTGGACTCTTGGATATTGAGTTTGTTCTTTCGATTATGATCCAATGCTGGCATTATTTATTGTTTGCAAGTTGTTTTGGCTTTGGGCGTTGGGCGCACCTTAAGGTTGACACCTGTTTCCCTTTGCTGTGCCTCCATCATTTTGGGATACTTCTTACTTTTTGGCATCACAAGGCTTTCCAGGCTTATCATATGTTTTTTCTGACCCCAGACCTGAAATCAACCGTTTTTCCTAGGAGTTCTGGTTCATTTACTGGAGAATTGTATTACAAAATTAAGATCTGGGCGCTAGGTGTGCTCTTTGGCACTGGGATGTCTTTGCTTCTAGAACCTCAGTGGATAGAGCTAGGAACTCTGTGTGTGTATGTTCACACACACATTAATGTTTGTCTATACCTATCTGTGAACCCCCCCAGCTACCTGCTTATAAAAATCATGAGTTTATACTGATACCTCTGATTCTAATTTCATACCCCAGAGTTTATTCTAGCTTCTCCTTCTTTATAACTTCTGTTTGTGAGATTATTGGCTTTAATCATCCAAAATATTTTTACTCTTTTGTTCATTCCTTGTGTGTGTGTGTTGCAGAATGAGACTTGCTAAATCATACACTTGTGAGAAACAAATTTACTAACGAGAATGTAATGTTTGTGCCACAGTTGTTTTTGCCTTTAGCTTTACATTAAACGGTGAAAATAGAATTTTCCTAAGTTACTTAGGCTGGTTCTTTTCTCCCCCGCTCCCTTCCGTGTGGTCACGTTTTTCATTCAGAACAAGGTTAGGTTTATTTGTTTCTATGCCATTTTGGATTTTCCCGCTCCCCTCCCTCCCCCCACCTCGCCTTGCCATCCTGGTTGATTTTAGTTATTTATTTCTGTTTTAGTGTAATTGAGTCATTGTTATGCTTCTAAGATTCAGAGCTATACGGCAAAATAGACTCGGAAAAGTGTCACTGTCTCATTACATTGTCCCTTCCCAGTCCCTCTTTCTTTCAATCCTATTCCTATTTATTCCCTGTTAAGTAACCCATTTCATTAGTTTCTCTTTTATACTTCCTATATATCCTATGCACAAATGAGCTGATGCATGTATAGTTTTTAATACTCTCCTCTTC
>NW_012143305.1:0-1214 GCF_000956105.1 Propithecus coquereli | reverse complement strand
ATTGTATAAATTAGTGCACTCGTGTTTCTTTAGTTGACTTTCTGTCAATAGCTTAAGCCTATGGAATCATATTTTAACTGTAATAGGGCTTTCTGTAATCTATGGTTTATATTTCTCCAAATAATTTTGTTTTTCAAATATTGTAAGCGTATTTTTAAAAAGCATTTTTTTGTCTCTTATTTCCCTAATTTTGATATTTGTTCTGGAGCTAAAGAGGATTTTGTCTCATTCTTCAAACTTTTTCTATTGAGTCCTAGTCTAGAACCACTTCTCAGCTGACATAGTTCAGATGACTTTAAAGTTGGTGTACTTTTCATTTTCTTTTGTGTGTTTCTATCATCAGCTAGATCATAATAAGTTCGTTCAGGACAAGAATTAATTTATTCATTTCTAGACAATCAATGTCATTTTGTTGCATGTAGTAGACATTTGATGAATGTTTTCTTGAATGATATTTCTTCAAAAAAAAAATCTTTAGAACCATTTAAATGATGTCTTCCAAAATCTCTGAACAAATACTAAAACATAATTTCATGCTACTGGTTACAGGATAAAAATTAAGCTCAACAATTTGTTCAATCTAGTTTTCTAGACAAAATTTCTAATTATATCTTAAAAATTCACAAACCATTACCTCTTAGAAGTTGTACTAGTGTCATGGGAACATAATGTAGGACTACCTATTGGCCTTTTTTGGGTTTCCATGATACAGACCAGCTCATGAATTCCATATACAGAATATGGCATAGCATTAATCCCAAAGAATATCCTATTTATTGGCATTAAACTTTGTTGTTGTGAAAACATATTAAATCACAATCTACCTTAAAACTTTTCCCAATTTTACAGTTGTAAGATTGAAGCCATTCTTAAGATACACTGGATTTTTCCTCCTTGAACATTTTAGGGTTTTTCAAAGCTATGATGTCAAACATTAAAATAGGTCTTAGAAATGGTGACGTTGATTTTTATCCACAATTATAGGATATTAGCACAAGCTCATGCAGAAAAAGACAAGCAATTTTTAAACTTCATGTTTCCTTGTCATCAGGGACAAAAAAGCAAATCCAAACAGTTGTTTTCGGATGTTAATCCTGGTCAGATTGATCAGTTGACAGCCTCTCTAGTGTCCTTGGCCATCCAGGGAGACTTGACTTTCCTACATGGCAGACACAATGACTTCTGTCTTAATTCACCTGCTGCCAATTTGGGCC
>NW_012143304.1:0-2956 GCF_000956105.1 Propithecus coquereli | reverse complement strand
ACACAGAATTGAAATTGGGGTCATGGCTTGTGACTGCATCTCTGCCAACCAGTCAATTGGATGATCTTATGCAAGTTGATAATGTTTGTTCTCAATTTCTTCATATGGTCATTCAGGAATATTAATAATTTTTATATGTAATTGTGAGGCTCACTTGAGGTAATGTATATAAAATATTTTTTAGTACTCATGTTTATTTAAATTCATATTCAATATCAACTAATAGCTTACTTTGAAAAATGCTTGCTGGTTAGTTAGGGGAATGGGTCTTACAAAAGAAATGGGGAATTCTCCATTGAGATTTAGTGCAACCTAATTTTCTGTTATTTTTCAATGGAAAAGATTCATTTAGGTAGTTTTCTAGCTCTTTAACTGTTAGCGTTAAACCCACTGACCCATCCTTTAGTAGAGATAGACTGTTCTACAGCATGATCACCATTAAACTTAGATCTATTCTGACGTATAAATAGATGATATTGCTGAGAACAGTTAAGAGCAGGGGCCTTGGAACCACTCTGCCAGGTTTTGAATCTTGACTTTGCCTTGTACTGGTGCTGGGATTTTGGGGATTTCTCTGCTTCAATTTCCTTGCCTGTAAAACGGGTATAATATTAGCATTATATGATTTACTAACCTGGGGTTGTTATGAAGATAAAATGAGTTAACGTATGTAAAGAGCATGGCAGACAGTAAACATTATTTCAGTGCTAGCTATTATTATTGAAGGTTTAGACAGAAGTTTTCAAGACCATTGTGGAGGGTATTTGCTATTTTTTAAAAATATATTTAGAGTAATACTGCTTTCTTTTAGGGAATTACTCCAACCACTGAAGCCATGTGAACCTATTAGAGATTGCTAATCCCAGACTTTGGCCGGGCCGCAGAGATAGCACGTGACCCAGTCTGGGCCAGTAATAATAACTCTTCCCTGAGCCAAAGCAATGGTCTGGGCTGGATCAGTGAGAAAACTTTTTGCTAACCACAGTTCCAGGGAAAATGACTTTGCTCCTTGAGTCATAAACTAGGGTGATTTGAGTCGCCTGTGGGTGCCTTTGGGTTGTTAATGTATTTTATTACACACAGAGACATCCTTGTTCACACAGGACATCTCCATGAGACAAACCTGCTGGGATAGAGTTGTTTTCATTTTTAACATGTTACTTTCACTCTCATGTTGAATATTGTTTCTTTTATTCTAGGTTTCTGTACAAGATGAACTAGTTCAAGTGCAGCCAAAGTTTAAAAGTAGCCTACTCGAGTCTGTGGAAGTGTTTCGCGAGGACGTGGTAAACTTTGCGGAAGCATATGAGTTGGTAATTTAAGTATTTGCTTGCTGTGTGTTAAAATGTTCTGTGATATGTTCGTATGAAGTGAAAGTGATGAGCCCTGAGAAATAGGTATGTCGCATGTTTGCAGCTCTCAGAAAAAAGGGATGGCTAATCTTTTAAGCACATTGTATAGAGAAAGAAAGCAGATTTTACTATTAAAAGAAACAGCAACTTTAGAGATTATGAAAGACCAAAAGGTCTGGTTTCGTCCTTTCGCAGGGCCAGAATTCTTGCGGCAGAAAATGTGATACAGGTTTTGGAAGGCTGTAAGAAACTATAAACACCTTAATGCCAGGGTGTTATGCAATTGATTTTGCATTTTCACTAACTTTTAGAGAACCAAAATCACTGAAAATAAATAGTAGATGTCATGCTGGGTCAGTTCACAGGCTACTCAGCCTGGTCTTCTGACTGATAATGGTGACCTCCTTGAAGTTAAACTCAAAATGTTCCCCTGAAACATTCTTTCTTATGGTGGTCACAAGGGATCTGTGTTCATAAGATGATTTAAGGCCCTTGGTGCTACTTATATAATGCTTTTATTTTTATATGAACTTAACTCTTTTGATTTGTCCTGTCCTTCTATTGTTAAAGTAGATTAACATGGAAACTAGGCCTGAAGAATCCCTGAGCAGACAAAGCCAGTTAGGCAGAGTGACCTAACCTTGCATGATTTACAGACATAAGTGAAACTTAATGAGCTATTTTTTTATACGTGTCTATATTAAAGAACTTAAGCTTTTACTATAATCTGAGTGTATCATATAATCTGAGTTCTATATTATAGAACTTAAGCTCAACCAATCAGAAGCTGCAAATAGAGCTATTATATAACTAGGAACTTTCTGGTAGGATAAACCAAAGAAGGCAATTTTATAACTGTAACCAATCAAATTTTTTCTTTGTATTACTTCTGTATTCACTCTATAAAAGCCTGTGCCTTATGCTTCTGCAGTGAAGCTCTTGAGACACTTCCGGTTTGGAGCTGCTTGATTCATGAATTGCTGCGTGTTCAAATAAATTCTTTAAAATTTTGCTGTGCCTCATTTAACCTTTTCCACACTATTATATTGGGAATCTGGTCTATTATTTAGCATACCCATAATATTCATGATTGTACAGACCATGTTAATATTCTTACTATCCTCCATTTTTCAATGAGGAAGAGCTCTTGCCATTTTAATGTCATTACACAGTAAATACTTTTATTCCTTTGATTATTTGGGGGTCTCTTTTCTGGGGATTATTTTGTAATCATCTTCTGGCTTCCGGCCACCAGAGACTGCTTTCTGCTTCTTCCAAGTGTTCAACTTATGTTTATCTCTGTTTCCATACTGGGCTGAACAATTGGTAAAAGGAGGCTGTTCTCAGAACTCTGTGTCAGTTGTTCTAATGCACAGCCACGACATCATCGTTTATAATCACAAATGGACTTCAGCAGGGCTCCCGCGGCACACACTTCATGCAGATGTAATTTTGTCACAGTTTTTATTGGCTGTGTCAAGGTCATTTAAAAATGAATGGAGGCTGGAATGATGAAAATCTTCTAAAATTGATTGTGGTCATGGTTGCACAACTCTGTGAATATACTAAAAACCATTGAATTGTACACTTTAAATGGGCGAATT
>NW_012143303.1:0-1506 GCF_000956105.1 Propithecus coquereli | reverse complement strand
GCTTTGCTGTTGTTTTTTTTTTCTTTTTCTTTCTTTTTATTTTAAAAATATGGAACGCTTCACGAATTTGCGTGTCATCCTTGCGCAGGGGCCATGTTTATCTTCTCTGTATCGTTCCAATTCTAGTATATGTGCAGCCGAAGCGAGCACTGTCAGTGCTTTGTGTTCCTAGTTTAACTTTAGTGTCAAAAAGAGCCATCAGTTCCTGGTTCTCAAAATTGGCCCCTTGACCTTCTTCATTTCCCATTCTTTGCTCGTTAAATTGGGCTTGATGGTTAGGTGTTCCCCGTACTTTTGGTCCCTTGCGCAACACAGATTAATTTATCTTTGGCAACTTAGCTTGCTTTCTCCTTTTGGTCAGTGATGTGGGGAGTTATCCAGGTAGACATCCTATCCTGTCTTACCATTTGCTAGCTTCTTTCGTAATTCGTCTTCTTACCCTCAGTCTTGCCACCCCTTAATACATTTTATACATTGTGGGAAAGAAATATCCAAAACAGAAGTAAGACCCTGTAACTGCTACTTAACAGTCGTCTAACTGCTGTCTGTCTCTCAAGTCAAGTCCAAATATTTAGGCCATTAAATATGAAATGTCCGGTTTTGACTCAGGAGTTTATTATATCTCAAACAATAAGCAGTATAATTGATCAAAGTTTGCACCAGAACTATCCACACAGTTTTGCCATCTTAAGGGTAGCTTGTTTACACAAGCAGCGTAAGAAGCCTGGAGAGCGAGTGGTGATGAAATCACAAAAGGTATTTTCCACAGCTTGTTGAGAATTGAATATTGTCCTTGGAAGAAGTGGCAGTCAGTTGGTGCAAGGTCTGGTGGATATGGTGATGACAGAGAGTTTCCAAGTCCAGCTGCTGTAGTTTGAGTAGCATTATTTTTTGCAACGTGTGGTCTTGCAAGAGGGTTGGCTGTCTTTATTGACCAATCTCAGCTCCTGAATCTCAAGCATCCTCATCATGTCATCCAGTTGGTTGCAGTAGACATCCGCTGTAATCGATTGACCAGGTTTCATGAAGCTGAAGTGGATAATATCAGTGCTGGACCACCAAATAGACACAATTAACTTTTTTTGATGAATATTTGGCTGTGGACTGTGTTTGGCACTTCATCTTTATCCAGCCATTGTGCTGAATGCTTGCAATTGTCAAAAAGAATTTATCTTTCATCACATGGAACAATATGGTGTAGAAATGGTTCACCTTGATGTTGTGACAGCAAAGAAAGGCAGGTTTCGAGATGATTTCTCTTCTGATGCTTGTGTAATACATGTGGTACCCATCTGTCCAGCTTCTTTACTTTGCCAATTTGTTTCAAATGGTCCAATATTGGTGGGATAGTAACGTCAAACCTTGCTGCTAATTCACATGTAGGTTTAGATGGATTCGCTTCCACTACAGCTTTCAGTTTATCATTATCCACCTTGATCTCAGGTCACCCACATGACTCATTTTCAAAATTAAAATCACTAGAGTGGAACTTCTCAGACCATCAAC
>NW_012143302.1:22374-23744 GCF_000956105.1 Propithecus coquereli | reverse complement strand
TAATGTAAATTGTTTACATAATTTAAGGAGTAAGAGTATATGATTAAGCCAGTTGGGCCAACATTTAGTTCCAATATTTTGAAACCAAAATGCATGGGAAATAATGGTTATCCTTCTAGACAATGACAACATAGTCTTTAAAGACTGAATCACCTAATATATATAATAAGTACCCAACGGTTTTTGTTGATTTGTGCATTATTCTTTCATTTAGCCTACATTTCTTTGTCACCTATTATGTGACAAGCACTAAGCTAGACACAGACCATACAAAAAGGACCATGACTTACTCTTGCCAAAGGCAAAATAAGGGTCACATTTTATGTTGAATATCTAATATTTTGGCTGTATTAAGTTAAATAAAATTAATTTTATCTGTTTCTTTTTACTTTTTAAATGAGACTATTACAAAATTTAAAGTTACACAAGTAGCTCATGTTGTATTTCTTTGAACAACACTGGTCTAGAAGGATCTGTCCATGCATACATAGGTCACTGGCTTGCTGTCCAGTCTTACATTGGTGAAAGCCCAGAAGTGGATTTCATTACCAGTGTTATTCATTGGCAGACTAAGTACATAGCCAGGAAGCTGATGGGTGGCATTTAGCTTTCTAGTCTGGACATATAGGACCCTCAAAGTTCTTATCTAAACTTGCAGCTCAAGTGCAGCGCTATTTATAAAAACATATTATAAGTTTTTGTTTTTTTTTTTTTGATAAATGTGTGACAAGCTTTAAAGATGGTGACCCTTCAGGGAAAATATTAGCCACTTATTCAATCTCTAGGGTTGTAGTACTTTTCCACCTAGGTCAAATGTCAAAAACATTTGTCATGTACATCAGCTATCACAGTAAAGTTTGCATAGCAATCACCAGTAACCAACCATTAACTCTGCAGGTTTTTTTTTTTTAATTATTATGGATACATAATAGATGTATAGGGTACATGTGATGTTTTGATACAGACACACACTGTGAATTAATCAAATCAGAATAACTGGGGTACCCATGACTGTGTGTTTTGTTTTGAGAAGATTGAAGAAAACCAAACAAGATGGAAGAGATCAGGTGTAGTTGGCATAGAGACATCACTGAGAGAGCAAATAAAACATCTCTTCAGAGAGACGCCGCAATTTGAGTAACTCCTCCTCAATTGATAGTAATTGTGGATGATGAACCTGTCGTTTTACCTCAGGAATTTCCAGGGTAAATTTTTTTACTTTTTCTTTTAAGTTTTAAATAATTTGAAGTTAGGAAATGTCTTTGTGGTAGATTTTTTTGTGTGTGTGTGCTAAATTGGCCCCATTTATTCCCCTCCCTACATCCATGCCTCTTGGCAGCTTTTCCCATGGAAAGGGGAAACTTACTTCC
>NW_012143302.1:16956-18014 GCF_000956105.1 Propithecus coquereli | reverse complement strand
TTAGGGATATAGGTTTAGGAATTCACAGAGACAATTTTGGGGCACTAGCCTCAGAAAAGATACAAAAGTGGGAGCTTGAGTCAAGTGAAGTTATCTCTATGATTTATGAGGGTCAATAAAGAGCAACTTATGTTTTATTTTAATAAGTACTGCATTATATATGTATGTGTATTCATACTGTATACAACTGTGCACACCAACACCTAATTTCTTTATTTTTAATATAGCATATTTCATTAATAAACATTTATATCATGCTTATGAAATGCTAGGCACAGTTGTAAATGGTTTATAAATATCAACTCATTAAATCTTCATAAAAATCCTAACATGTAGAACTAACTGCCATAGTTTAGAAATGAAGAGACTGTAGCACGAAGAGGTTAAGTCATTCCCTGAGCTTTCACAGAGAGAAATGTTTCTGCTGAGATTGAAACCCAGAAGTTCTGGTTTCAGCATCTGGACTCTTCACGCCTTTGCTTTGCAAATCCACCCTCCCTCCTTAATCTTTTATTTCACTCTTTGCTGGTTAAAAGGCAGAGCTTAACAGAAAAGGTCAGCTCATGCTTCAGCAGATTTTGCTACATTTGGGCAAAGCAAAAGCCTTTCTAGTTCTTCAAAAACATTTTCTGCCAAGAAGGTCATGGCTAACTCATCTGTGTTCTTCACTCTCACTTGCTCAACATCAGTGACGCCACCTCAAGTTGCGATTACTAGTGGAGGATTAGTTGAAAATTCAAGGCTCCCCTTTAGAGTTTAGAGTTCATTAGACCACTGGGCCAGAGCAAGGAGTTTGAAGATTGGACATTTTAAAATTGAGATGTAGTTCGCATAACATATAATTCACCCTTATATAGTAGACAATTCAGTGGTGTCTAATATATTCACAAATTTGTGCAAACATCACCACTACCTAATTCTAGAACATTTTCATCACCCCAAAAAGAAACCACATACTCTTCAGCAGTTAACCCAGCCTCTCCACTCCTCAGCCCATGGCAACCACTGATCTATTTTCAATTTCTATGAATTTACCTATTCCAGACATTTTATATCAA
>NW_012143302.1:13845-14146 GCF_000956105.1 Propithecus coquereli | reverse complement strand
TGCCCCTCCCCTTGGCTGTTCTTTTCAGAGAAAACCCTGTGACCATTTTAATTAATAGGAACACTTGCTTTTGGCTTTATCTTGTTTGATTATGACACGGATCACTGAGAAATTAAATCCTTATTCTACTAGGAATACAGAGATGTTATTTTTATTTCTGATTTACATCAGAATTTAGAGAAGGGAATTATTGAAGGAGAGGTAATCCTTATGTCTTAATTCTTAAGGTAGAATTAAATTATGGCTTAAAGTCAGAGTAGTTCCTGGTCAGATCTGACAATGCTATTCAACTTGTCTGTCA
>NW_012143302.1:9635-10860 GCF_000956105.1 Propithecus coquereli | reverse complement strand
TTTTTCTTTTATAAAAAAGAAATCTGGAGGCCAGCCATCCAGAACTTATTAATATATGACAGCTCAGGACTGCAAGCGTGTTCTGTCCTTAGCACATAGGTTACTTCCCCAAGGTCTTCTGATGATTACAAGTGGGCTGAGAAAGCTCAGGCCATAAGATTCATATCCCAGGTAGAAATGAGGGTTAAGAGGCAAAGGACCTGCCTCCCAGCTGAGTCAGCCTGTTTTAAGACCTTTCAAAAAAGCCCAATGCAATGACTTCTACTTGTATCTCATTGGTCACCCTGTATGCAGAAGGCAGCAAAAACTGATACATAGCTGGTCGTTGATGTGTCTAACAGTGTAAGAGTTCTGTGGCTAACAAAGAAGTGAGGGTGGAATATTGTCATTTCTGCACCTAGCGGTTCATACTACACATGTATGGAAAGGAGAGGATTTCATTTGTGAGTGCTGTGTTGATTTCCTAGGACTGCGATAATAAAGTAGCACCTGTTGAGTAATTTAGAACAATAAAATAAATTGTCCCAGAATTCTGCAGGCTAAAAGTTCACAATCAGGTGTTGGGAGGTCCAGGTTCCCTCTGAAACTGCTGGAGGAATCCTTCCTGCCTCTTCCTAGCTTCTGGTGGTTTGCCAATCATCTTTGGCATTCTATGACTTATTGATGCATCACCCCAATCTTCTGTCTTCACATGACATTTGACCTGTGGGTCTGTCTGTCTCTGTGTCCAAATTTCCCCTTTTCATAAGGACAGCTGTCCTACCCTAATGACCTCATCCTAACTTGGTTAAATCTGCAAAGACTCTGTTTCCAAATAAGGTCACATTCTAAGGTATTGGGGTTCACATATCTTCTTTCCAGGGAAGCAATCCAACCCATAACAATGCCTTTTGTGTCCTCAAATTGTGTGCTGAGGCACCCCACAGTGCTGCTGTGAACTTGCAAGAGTAGGCGGGATCTTTTAAAATTTTGAGGGAGACACAGCTTTACTGGACATGTAGTAGACATCACACATACTTTTAAATAAAAGTAGTTAAGAGTTTCAACATTAGATCATGCTACATTCCTTTTAATGATGCTGTATCTTTGAAAAACTAAATTTTCAGATAAAAATACATAAAAATCAATGTGGAAAAGAAAATGAGTGTGAACATGTTTAATCTGATCCTGAATTTTGAAAAGTTTTGCCATTGTCAATAGGTAGACACATGCCATTAGTAACTGC
>NW_012143302.1:2706-3694 GCF_000956105.1 Propithecus coquereli | reverse complement strand
GGGTCCTGTAGCTAGCTCTTATTCCTCTAGAGAGGCCCTCTTGTGCCTTTCTTGAGGTGGTGGGTGGTGGGTGGTGGGTGGGGCCCTAGGGTTTCCAGGTATGTCCTTATTCTCCACCTCAGTGGGAGGAGTGAGTCTGGGTGGGGCTGGGCTGGGCAAGCCTGCCCCCAGGCTCCACAACTGCTGCTAGCAGGGTCAAAGGTCTACTCTTTGTTTCTGTGCAAAGCTGCTGGGAGGGGCTGAAATGGGTCCACTCAGCTGAAAGTCTGGGCTTGGGGGCTGGGGCTGTCCAAGACCCGCACTCTGGAGCAGGTCTCACTCCCCTCCACTCTCCCCCTCTCCGTGGCCTCTCCTTGGCCTCTGCCAGCAAGCAGGACCTCAGGCCGATGGATCTCCCCTGGCTGTGACGTGGGCCGGGAGGTTCCCTACCCAGGATCGCAGCCTGACCTGCCCTCTTTTGGGAGGAGGGTTGCCGCTCCGGCAGGCTGATCTGTCCCTGAAGGCACACACTCTTCAGTAGGCTCTTTCATAGATCTCTCTTCTGTGCCCCAGGGCAGTGCGATCCTGACCTGTGTGTACGGGGTCTGGTCTGCAGGCCTGTCCCCTGGACCTTGGAGATCAATCCCTGACCCTGCCAGGGGGAGGGGTGCTGGTCTTGAATCACCTACAGGGTGCCCAAGCTGGACTGATTTCACTGCACCTTGGGATTTGCTCCGCTCTCCTGGAGTCCCTAGGTACCTGGGAGGGCAGGCGGGTAGGGAACTCGCAGTCTGAGTACCCCTCAATCTGCTGTAGGGCCCCAAAAGGAAAGGTCCCGTTCCTTGGAGATGCCTCTGTGTGGTGGCTAAATTGTCTTTCTGGGCACCCACAGGTAGGGAGGGGGAAGGAGGGAATGGAGCACTATGGCGTCTGCTGCTAGGCTTGGGTCTGCATCCGGGGAGGTGCCCCGAAGGGGCTGGGAGCCCGGCGCTGAGTCCGCAAGAGGCCA
>NW_012143302.1:2270-2611 GCF_000956105.1 Propithecus coquereli | reverse complement strand
GTAGCTTATTTTTTTCTCTTTCTTCTAAAATTCGTCTTTTTTGCAGAGACACTCTGACTGGCGGCTTTTCTCGTCCGCCATCTTGGCTCCTCCTCTCTACAGGATTTCTTAACATTTACTAGGTGGAGGTACTTGGCACATTCATATTGATCCCACTAATTAGTGGTTGGAAATCCTAAGTCCATATACGCTGGTGATAGTTTGGGGTATATTGACAGACAGAAAGGAGTGATAGCCTCTGTTATCTATGTAGACTCTCATAATAACAAGGTGCATTTATAAAGATTTGCAGATACATGTTTTTCAAAGTGCAAAATTTGGAGTTTAAAAAACAAATAGAT
>NW_012143302.1:0-355 GCF_000956105.1 Propithecus coquereli | reverse complement strand
CAATATTTAATAACCTTTCAAAAAATAAAGCACCACACTCATATTGTTTCACTGGTGAATTCTAACAAATATTTAAGAGAAAAAAAAAATATTGTTCATTCTCTACAATCTCTCCCAGGAAATAGAAGCAGAGAGAGCACTTCCTGATACGTTCTCTGTGGCCCTAGTACTAAAACCAGATAAAGACTTTACAAAATACAAAAACTACAGATCAATATATCTCATGAACATACTTGCAGATATTCTCAACAAAATAGCCAATGGAGTTGACAGTGTATCGAAAGAATTAAACACTGTGAACAGTGATATATATTTGAAGTATGCAAAGCTGATTCAGCATTCAAAAACCAATCAA
>NW_012143301.1:3912196-3912725 GCF_000956105.1 Propithecus coquereli | reverse complement strand
GGAGCTCACGGGGTCTTTGTATCCATCAGCCAGAACTCAGTCCTATGTCTCCACCTAACAGCAAAGAAGCCTGGGAGACATAGACTGGCTGTATGCCCTGGAGGAAAAAAAAATGACTTTGATGAACAAACAGTATTTTCTCTGACCAGTGGTTTACCTGATACAATTTTCCTGATTATAGACAGTTATGGGGTCCCCAGGACTATACAAAAGTGCTCTCTCTCTTTCTCCCCTTCCTAGTTTTCTATGTTCCGACCATGAAAAGAAAACCTGAGAGTTGCAGTGGGAAGCAGAAAGCTTCAAGAAATAGACACAGTAGGGCAGACAGAGCAAACAGGGAAAGCCTGTGAATTAAAGGCCTCTCACTTGACCACTAAAGCTGGGGACAGCTGTACAAAGACAAACTCTGTGTTAAATGGCTTCAGTCTGTGAACACGGTCCAGGGATCTTAACACCATGAGTTGAAAATAGTTGAAACTTTTTTCTCTGGATAGAGAAAGCTAGAGAACTGGATTTAGCTGTGATTTAA
>NW_012143301.1:3899108-3900531 GCF_000956105.1 Propithecus coquereli | reverse complement strand
TTCAGTGGCAATAAATACATTTCTATTCTTCTCTTTTCCCCTTCATTCCCTCCTCCCCACTCCCCTTCCTGGCCTCCGATAACCCCCAATCTACTGTCTACCTCCATGAGATTTAATCTTTCAGCTCCCACATATGAGTGAGAACATGACTTTCTGTGATTGGCTTATTTCACTTGACATAATGGCCTTCGATTCCATCCATGTTATCTTTGTTAGAAATAGTGCACCCAAAAGGAATAATTAAAGAATTTAATGATATTTATAAAGGGGTAGGCATGTTAGGAAAACCAAAAAGGGCCATTTCATATCAAGGACCAAAGAAACAAAAGGAAGGATCAAATATTGCAGGATTTCTCAACAATTGCATTACTGGCTTTTTTAGAGCAGACAATTCTTTGATATGGGAAGCTACCCTGTGCATTGTAGGATATTTAGCAGCATCCTTGGACTTTATCCACTAGATACTGGTAGCAACCTCCTGCCTTGTCAAATGATTTTTGGAGGCCTAACTCATCTGCCAGTGAGAACCACTAATTTATGGGAACTGAACATGGAGGCTACCTAACAGGAGGTGTGGATTTAAATGGAGGAAGGTTGAGAGTAATTGATGGATCTTACTCAAATGTAGTAATGTTCTTGTTGCACTTGGAAGCTGAGTTGAAAGTCCTTTTCATTTTCTTTATTTCTACAAAAGAATGAAGATGTTAACATCTTGGAAAATGTCACAATGGTGGTTTTTAAAATGGATTTTAGCTTTATTAGTTGTAACTGTAAGAAATCTTGGAGTCCTACAATATTAGAATTCCTATATCCCTTCTTTCTCCTACCCTCGAGATACAACATTTTTGACGTAGAATTTTTCATTTGTGGCCAAAAGTTCTGACTTTTCCTACCTATTATTAAAGATTGGATCAGGTGATCTCTTATATTTAATGAGGGACACCACGTAGGTCACTGGAGGTACAATTCTTTTGCCTTTAAAGATGTTAGGTTGATTAAGGGAAGGAGAAAGAACTGACACCCAAAAGCCAATGCTTCAATTTTAACTGTTTTTTAAATGAATAGATGTAATTTTTTAGAACAGTTCTAGATTTACAAAATAATTGCGCAGATAACACAGAGAGTTCCCATAGAGGGAATTCTCACTATCACCATATTTTCCCCTGTTATTAACATCTTACATTAGTATGGTGCTTTGAGGAGTATTGGTCAGGATTATTGTAAGATGCCTCTTTATTGAAATTTGTCTAATGGTTTTTCTCATAATTACATAGGTTGGGTTTTTGGAAGGAAGATCACAAAGGTAAAATGCCTTTTAATCACATCATGCTATCTATATGATTAATGACTATGACCTTGATTACCTAGCTCAATTAGTGTTTGTCAGGTTTCTCCCTGTAAAGTTACTCTTTTCTAACACCTA
>NW_012143301.1:3898423-3899058 GCF_000956105.1 Propithecus coquereli | reverse complement strand
TTAAGTGCTGAAAGAAAAGAACTATCAACTCAGAATTCTTTATTCAATAAAAATGTACTTCAGGAATAAAGGGGGATTCAAGACTTTCTCAGATGAAAGGAACTAAGAGAATTTGTCACCAGCAGACCTACTCTAAAAAATGGCTAAAGGAAACTCTTGAAACAAACAAATGAACAACAATAGTAACAAAAAAGGAATACTCTCAAAATATCAAAAAAGAAAAAGAACAAGACAAAGAATAAACGGGAAAAGAGAATCTCCAGTCTTCAACTGCAATGTATCTTTTCCACACGTGTCCAGATTCCCCCATGTGCTTGCTCAGCTTGTAGTAGTAATAGTAGCAGTGGTGGTATCAGTGGTAGCAGTGGTGGTAGTAGCAGTAGCGGCTACTATTTATTGAATGCATATTGATATACATATTGATATCAAGCAGAATAATAAATACTTTCCATCTATTACTTCATTTGGTGCTCTTACCAACTAACTTTTAGAAAGGCTAAGAAATCTGCTATGGTCACGCAGCTAGCCAGCGGTATTATCGGCATCTGAACCCAGCCTATCTGACAAAGAAAGATAAATCTTTCATTTCAAAATAAGAAATCTGATTTACCTTTCCTTCATATGCTGACTTCCTC
>NW_012143301.1:3894939-3896529 GCF_000956105.1 Propithecus coquereli | reverse complement strand
TGTAGATTTTTGACTGCACAGGGGGTTGGCACTCCTAACCCTCATGTTGTTTATGGGTCAATTGTAATTAAACAACCAGAAGAGACTCTCTAAGACATAGGTTCTCATTAGACAAATAACCAAGGGTATCCTCCAATATGAATGTTTTTCATCTAGGGTGTGGATAAAACCACCCCTAAATTCGTCAAAATACATAAATCTTCAGATTCAAAAAGCTGAGAGAAATTTAAACAAGATAAAACCAAAGAAATTCATGCTAAGACAGAACATAGTCAAATTTCCAAAAACTAAAAACAAAGAAAAAATCTTGAAATCAGTAAGAAAAAAGCAATACCTTACCTGTAGGGGAAAAATAATTTGAATAAGAGATTTCTCATTGAAAATCATGGAGACCAGAAAGAAGTGGAATATCATTTTTTAAGTGCTGAAAGAAAAGAACTATCAACTCAGAATTCTTTATCCGATAAAAATGTACTTCAGGAATAAAGGGGGATTCAAGACTTTCTCAGATGAAAGGAACTGAGAGAATTTGTCACCAGCAGACCTACTCTAAAAAATGGCTAAAGGAAACTCTTGAAACAAACAAATGAACAACAATAGTAACAAAAAAGGAAGACTCTCAAAATATCAGAAAAGAAAAAGAACAACACAAAGAATAAACGGGAAAAAAGGATCTCCAGTCTTGAACTACAATGTATCTTTTCCACACGTGCCCAGATTCCCCCATGTGCTTGCTCAACTTGTAGTAGTAACAGTAGCAGTGGTGGTATCAGCGGTGGTAGTAGTAGTAGCAGTGGCTACTGTTTATTGAATGCATATTGATATACATATTGATATCAAGCAGAATGATAAATACTTTCTATCTATTACTTCATTTGGTGCTCTTACCAACTAACTTTTAGAAAGGCTAAGAAATCTGCTATGGTGACGCAGCTAGCCAGCGGTATTATTGGCATCTGAACCCAGCCTATCTGACAAAGAAAGATAAATCTTTCGTTTCAAAATAAGAAATCTGATTTACCTTTCCTTCATATGCTGACTTCCTCAAATAGAAAGCTACCTTTTCATAGTTTTAATTACTTTATTGAGAGTTTTGTTTTCTTAGATATATTAAAAGAACACATTCAAATGCCCTCTAAGTGTTCTCTACAGGATGAAAATTGAGTTTCCTCTATCTTGTTTCTTGCCTCTTATGTTACTTTCATTTTTGCAAACCCAATTTCTTCCCAAATCATTGGAATGGCACCTCTTAGCCCAGCCCAGATAAGGTATCCATCTTTATCTCCTCCTGTTTGGTAATGTGACACCCAGATGTGGATCCAAGACTTCAATTTCAGTGCTGACACATTCTCTCTCTGTCCTTGGCCAATCTTGTTGCTTCCATATCCTTATATGTAGAAAGCCAGAAATGAGAACTGCATTTTAGAATTCTCAAGGCCCAGTAAATTTATTTTTAAAGTAATAGAAAGGTCTTTGACAAACATTGAATAGAACTGTCAAGTATTAAATAATTAATACTTTTGTTGCTTCAAAAGAAGGTAAGTTCACTAACATATTAAAATAATCCAAAGTTCTCTGAACTCACTAGCC
>NW_012143301.1:3881582-3883089 GCF_000956105.1 Propithecus coquereli | reverse complement strand
CTTTATTTAAGAGGTTAAGTTTAGCAATGCTGGATTCGAGCTTTGCCGCTCAGCTGGTTACAAGCAGTGATTAACCTCTCTGTGACTCAGTTTACTCCTCTGTAAATTGGGAATAATTTTGGTATATTTCTCATAAAATTGTTGTAACTATTAAATGAGAGAATGTACAAATCAATTAACACAGCTCCTGGCACTTAGTCAGTATTCACTGTTTGTTATTTTTGAAGTTAACACTATTTTCAAGTTTCTTATTACAACATACTTCAAGGTATTCTATATAAAATATATTAGAACCTCTGATAACGTTGGTGTCAAAGGGTAAAGCTTTTCAGGGTAAAATCAGAGATGGTTTTCCATCACTGCATGCCTGCGGCCTTGATGTGACCAACCGCCTTAGTAGATCCGTGATATCCTGAGATGCTTTTGAGTGTGGTTTTTAAGGCCCTTTGGTACTGTGACATTATAATGTCCTGAGAGCTGATATAGTCGTAATCATGATGGCACCCTCAGAGGAGAGGGATATACCTCAAACTTCTCCTTGTTTTCACTCTAGTTTCCAGGCTCCAGTCTTGTTCATGGTGGACAAACACTGCTCATCCTGAAACCCTTCGTTATAGATGACTTCTGATCCAGTAGCAATTAATTTCAGTCAAATGTGGTTCGTTTTCTAAGTTTGTCAGTATCTACTTAATCCCCAGTCTCGAAGGCATTATGCCTGGATATATGTTCCCGGTGTTACTGACTCGTGGAAGGCACACAATGGCATCTGCCCAGAGAGAGAGGCAGGGTCCAGGGCAATCAGGAGTAGAGAAACTGTTTGAGTGGTCCCCAGAGACCTCAGGCGGGGCCTGTGCCACCCTCTCAAATCCCTTCCATGGCGTCGTGCTTCAGAACACAGGACTCCATTCAACCATTTTTACTGAGTTTTAACTAGCTGTGTGGGATGCACAGAAGCATGTGACACGGTCTTAGCATTCAAGGAACGTACAAGGAATTCACTTTTTAAATGAAGTGTCATAATTTGACTGAATGGAATACTTTCCACTGCTCCAATCAAGAGTCAGGGAAGTCAGTCATAGTCTTGTCCTTGTCAAGAGGACGCTCTTCCCTTAGCTGTCCTTGATTTAACAAATGTGCCATTCTGAGAAATGTCAAGAAGGCCTCATAGCAGCAAACCATCCCCAACTTCCTGGGTCAGCTCTCACTATCTGAAAGGCCTTGGGTGCCCAGTGTACTGTGGCTGCTCTTCTGAGAAGTAGCTGGAGCTTTGACTTCGGAGACTTTGCCTCAAATCTGAGATAAGGTGGTTATGGTGAAGAAGAATAATAAAGTAAGAAGCCAGGAATGAAGATTGATGGTGGCTTTTGTGTCACGAAGAATAAGTCTCACCTGGTGTCAGTAAGTCTGTGGCCTTTCATGCTAAGAAATAAAACAAGGAAAGAAAAAAAAATGTAAAGCCTTTGACAATATAAATGTAACAATTATAAATAAATGAATGACTAAAAAT
>NW_012143301.1:3880221-3881532 GCF_000956105.1 Propithecus coquereli | reverse complement strand
TCTCTCTCTCAATTACTAATTTATTAAGTCACTTATTTGTATAACTGTGGACTCATGGATATTTATTTTATACTTCGAATTATAATCCTACACTATTTTATTTATTTTATTGCTCAAATTATTTAGGCTTTGGCCATTGGGAACTCTTCAGTTGGCGCCGGTGTCACTTTGACATACTGCCATCATTACCATACTGCCAGGGCTTGTTTGTTTTTTCTTTTTGAGCACTTCCTTACTTTCTGGCCCTATACGATACTCCTGGCTCATCATGTATATTTCCTTCCCAGAGCCTAGAATTAGCCATTTCGTCTATGAGCCATGCTTCCTTTTATTGGAGAATGGTATGAGAAACCAACATCTCGGTGCTATATGTGCTCCTTGCTACTAGGGTGTTGCTTTTTGGGGATGAGGTACTCCCAACCAAATTTTGTGAGACCCTTCTTTGTTTATTTTCTGGTCAAAACCAGGAACTAGTGGAGTTTCTTGAGTTTTCCTAACTGTAAATGGTTTGAAGGATCTCATTACTGGTTGGCGTTGAGGGGAGGGAGGGAAGAAGCATGTTTGAACAGAAACTCCAAACATTCCGAGGTCTGCCCCTCAGCTTGGAGCTGTGTGGCTGTCTCAGCGTTGGCTTTGACCTTGGGTTGTTGTACTGTGTGTTTATAGCCTCACACCTCCTGGCCCTTCACCTCTCCCTTACCACTGCCCTTCCCTTCCTCCTTCCCTTCCACCCACAGGCACACAATCCTGACGAACCTGGGATGTTGCAGGAGGATGAGAATTTATTTTTTATGCAGTTATTTGGCAGTTTTAACACTGCTTTACAGAAGCATTAAATGTTGTGAAATCTCTGCTCTTTAAAATGCCGATCTTTACCCTTCACAAGAGAGTGATATATCATGAAAGAGAGAACAATTGTTGGCTCTATAGAAGTAACAACATTAAATACTGTTCTTAAGATAACAGTAAAAATATTACCTGTCCTTAAACAAACAAATATATTTAAAACAATATAATTTGGTAAGGCAGCACCTCTTTCAAGAAATAGAACTAAATGCAAAAATACGTTTAATTTGAAGGCCTGAAAGCTTTGCTCGCCATTCTGGCCAGCCTTCCGCCTCAGTTCCTTTAGGTTGAATAACTCCTCAGTGCTCTTGCCAGCCCTCAACTAGATGAGGAGCTGGGTCAGTTTGCTTTTGGCAACCAAGGGTCCAACTCCTATAATTTCACTGTGCTCCTCTGTCACTCCATTCCTTTTAGGCACAAACAACAGTTGTTTTTCGTTTGTTGCTTCTACAGTCTGCATGGAAC
>NW_012143301.1:3871690-3876690 GCF_000956105.1 Propithecus coquereli | reverse complement strand
TGCCAGACCAGAAACCAGGAGTTGAAATTAAGTTTTTACAGTCACCTTTGTGGGATCAATGTTCTTCCTCATCACTGTCTGTGCTCAGCTCCAACTGATAAGCATGTGTGAGAATCTGGTTCTGTCACTCAAAATGCCATTCCTTCCCTTGGTGTGCTCTCGTGCATTTATTCTCCTTCCTTTTTTTTTTTTTTACTTTGGAAAGATGTGCCTCACTCCCACATATGAATCTTCTCCTCATTCCAGTCTTATCACCCATGTTTCAATGCCTTGCTCAAATGCCCCCTCTATTTTCTAGAACCTTCCCTGCCCACTTTCCTTCTCTTTCTTTCCAGAATACTCATTGTCTGTACCATTCATTTTGAAACTTATTCATAAACTACCAGAATTGTAATTAAATTATTCAATTGTCTCGTGTATGTATGTAAGAAAAAATCTTACATTTAGGAACTGTTCTGAACGTGTATATAGCAAGTTATTCAGTAAATACTTATGAATTGGAAATGTTTTAGAAGTAATCTTTCATGTTTACTCTACATATTGGACTAAAAATACAATGAATTTTATTCTCAATTAATTTACGTTCCACAGAGCTTTTATTATTCACTTCCTTCTCTTCCGTGTGCTTGGAACATGAGAGGGTCCGCGGGCCAAGGGTTAAGATCTTGTGAGTATTAGCAAATACTCCTAGAAAATGCAAATACTCCTTGGAAATTGGAGAGCATGGGCTAGGTCTGAAAGCCCCACAAGTCTACATCCAGGAACCAGTTCAGCTTCCTCATCTTTCCTTACTGATACCCAGGTGCAGGTATGATGGAGAAATAATGTAATTGTGTTAGGAATCCTAAGGCATCCAAATCACTCTGCACCCAGACCATTACTTTGTAAGTTCCAAGATAGGCCAAATCAAGATTACATGCATTCCTAGGTTTTCCTCTTTTCTTCTTTCTATCCCCACATTTTCACTTATCTTTTAAGTCAATATATCAAGACCTAGTTATAAACATCCACCATATGCAGGTAAGCGCCACATGGAGTCTCTGGCCTCAGGGAAATGTAGAATGTATGAGGGAAGGCAAGAAATAAACAAGAGAGAACCAACATGGAATATATAACCTGAGAGATGTCTCCAGGTGGTTAGCAAATGTGTTACTAAGACTCCAGAGGAATTATAGATCAAAGTGAAAGGAATTGCAGTGCTCTCAAATTTCTTGAACAAGATGTGACTTGAAAAACCTTCAAAAGGAGGTAAGATTTAGCTAGTTAGAGGAGTCAGGAAAGGAGAGGACAGTTTAGGTGATAGGTACAAAGTGAGCAGAGGAATACAAGTAGATCAAGCCTTTATCCTCCCTTTCCTTCCGTTCCTTTCCCGCAAACTCAAAGAGGATTGGAAAATAATGGAAAATAATTGGAAACTGTCAAGGGTGGGAGAATATGTTATCCTGCCTGCATGGGGAAAAGCATTTTTTGTCCTTTTATTCTGGAAATCCCTTTCGAGTCTGTGTTACCCACTCTAGATTCTGAATTACTAAATGCTGTGCAGCTCTGGCCTGGGACCATGCCAGGGAAAGCACTAACTGCACATTTTGGAGCAGGAATTAAATCTTATGCAGGATATCAGGTAGTTTGGCCTTTAAAAGTAACAGAAAACATAACCCAAAATGACTTAAACAATAAAGAACATGTTTTATTTCATATAATAAGAAGTGCAGAGGTTGAGAATATTCTCCAGCGTTGGTTAATGCAGTGACTTGATAACATCATCAAGACCCAGGTTCTCTCCAATTTTCCTCTCTGCCATCCTCACAATGTATTACCTTGGTCCTTAAGACTGCCTCTCCTGATGGTTGCAAGATGGCTACAACAGTCCCAGATGTCCCATCAAGACATGAAAAGGTGCTAGATTACCATCTCTTCCCATGTGCCTCTTTTAAAGAGTGAGGAAATCATTCTTGTAAAGCCTCCAACAGACCTCTCTCGATATATTCTTTCCCAGATTGAGTCCTATGTCCTTTTATAAACCAATCATTGTTAAGAGGAATGTGATTGCCATGATTGATTCAGACTAATTAGGATTTACCTCCAAGTCACATTGGAGCAGGGAGGGACACTGAACAAAACGAAGACTCTGAGAAAAATAAAAAGAAGAAAAAAGTATTTGAGATAGGTAGATGTGGTTTTAAAATCTGCTCACAAATTCTTTGATACTCCTCCCTCTTTAAGGAGTTCCCACCCCTTCCTTGGGCGCCATGTTGCTCAGACGGCCAATGGAAAGGCCTATGTGGCGAGAACTAAGGCTTCCTGCCAGCAGGCGTGGGAGGGAGACATCTTGAAGTGGCTCCTCTGCCCGGGTCGGATGCCTGCCATCCCCACCAACAGCCTGACTGCAAGTGAATGAGGGACCCTGAGCTAGGACAATCCATCGAGGCCACTCCCAAATTCCTAGCAACAAAAATTCTGAGACAGTAAATGTTTGTTGTTTTAAACCGCTAAGTTTTGAGGTAATAGATTAGGTAACCAATCGTGACTATCGTATTCCTTTAGGAAACTTGAATATTTATTTTGTGTATGGAAATCATACACATGTCTGAAAATTGTTGGATTAAAGTGAGAAGACACTGTCTTGAGCGAAAAGAATTTGGATTTGGAAATCAATAGAATTCCGTGTTGGCTCTGTCACGAAGAAACACTTATAAGTAATTTCACTTCTCTTGAGCTTATGATCATTATCTGTAACATAAAAGAATTGAGCAAAATGCTATCTGATGCCTCTTTCAGCTCTCAAATTCCATAGATTCATGAAATGCTTAAATTTCACTTTGTTTCAGGTGGTATAGCACAGCATTGAGAACTCTAGGTCTAGAATTAGATACCTTGGGTTTAAATTGCAGTTCAGCCACTTATTAAATAATTGTACTTGGATGAGTCATGTTATTATTTCAAGCCTCAGCTTCCTCATAGGATTTTTGAGAAGATCAAGTAAAATAATGCAGGCAAAGCTTTTAGCATGTGGTGGCACTTAGTAAGTGCTCAATAAACTCAGGCAATTGTGTTATCTATATTACAGCAGCACATTTCGTAAAATAAAACAAAGCTTTGAAATGACAGAGCTGTATTTTTTATGTACTTTATTGGTAGTTTATAGCTTATTTCACTTTTATATACCCAATAGGGAAAGTGCATTTTATGGAGACTTCGAGCAAACTTTCACTCTTTTAAAAATTGCAGAAATTTGTGTGTGAAGTTTGCCTTATAGCTTATTGCTGGTCATATCCTGGATCAGGAAGCCAACCCCAAATTACAGTCTCATTCCTACAGGAGTCTGCCGTATAATAATCTATGTTCCCACATGTTTCTAGGAATGCTTTGCAGTGGAAAGTTAGGTGGCCTATACTTTCCTGATTCTCCCACAGAGCACACCCTGTCGTAGGTACTCCATTTTATTTGCATAAACTGTTTTATGTTTGTTTGTTTGTTGTTGTTTTTTTGTTTTAGTAAAAGACAGAAATCTAAGTCAGTTTCTGCTTGAGCCTTAGGGTCTGTGCGTTAATAATTGGGATCGTTGTCCACCAGAAGCTCTGATCGGGTTCTGCCAGTTCGCAAGTCTTTCTCTTCAGGTCTCCCTGACTCGAGCTGCCAGCTGGAAGGTCAGCAGACCTCTGGCAGGTTGCTGCCTTCCTCATTCACATCCATAACACTAAGTTCCCTTTGGCCCAGGTCAGTTTTCTGGAATACGTTTCCAAAACCAATATCTGGTGTTTCTATTTGCTCTGGCACCTGCCAGTTGACTTAGGTAGGCCTCAAATGTAGCAACAGGACTAGAATATCCTGAGCTTTTCATTTTTCTTTTGTGCAGCCAGGGTCACCTGAGGCTCCAGACTAACTCTCCAGCTGAAGCACAGAGTATTCCGGGCAGAATTCTTTGCCAATGGGCATGTGCTAGGCCAGGCAACCGAGGCAGAGTCCAATTCCCTATGTATTCTCGTTTTGAATTTTTAAATAAAGCTTTGTTTTATGTGCTAAAATGTGACAATATGACATAAGTTTTGTTGTTTCTTTTTTCTATGATATTTTGCTGCCATTTATTCCTTTATAGCCAAAAGCAGCCATGTAGAAGCCTATTGATCTCCCATCAGTCTTAATGGGACTGTAAACTCTAAACATCCCTAATTTACCTTCCTGTGACCTGTAAGTCTGAATTACTTGAACAGATTTACATCTTGAATCAATTTATATTACTGCTGTTCTCTTGTCCTCATTCTTCATGATTTGGGGTAAGTTGATTAGAGTCCGCTCTTCTTGCCTTAGGTTTCCAGATTAGAATCCTGATTTTTGTACGACAGCATTTGTATGGTTTGTTCTGCATTCCCTTCGTTATTTTAGGTGCCCACCTGCCTCAGGATCTGCACCTGCCTGCTTATCTGACATCTTTTACATACCACTTCTCTTTTATCAAGCAAAATCATGCTCTTTACAGGGAAAAATGCACCGGGCTTTGCACAAGTCGAACATTTCCAAGCCTGATATCTAGTCTCCTAAATTCACTGTTCCATAGTTTTTAGGAAATTCAGAGAAAGACTTGTTGATATGAGGAATGAATCTGTTTTCTATGAGATTCAGGAAATTTAAAATTCTAGACATTGTAATTCCCCAATTGTAATTGCTTTCGAATTTAATATTTGACACAATCAATGGAGTGATTACTTTGGCTCTTCCAACTTAACAGCCAAGTGGACTTAGCCCTCCACTCCCAACCAGCTCCAATTGCTCAGCCAGGGCAGGCGTAAGATAAGATCCCAACACCCAGGAGTAGCTTTGTTAATTATTGATGGCGATTTTGTGGTACTAAATACATATTTTTATTGAATACCCTTTATGTAGCCTGGACTATACTCAGTGGGGAATTGTAAGAATACTTCCCCCTTTTTTCCTTTGAGCAGGGGGATTGGGTTTGGCTGAGGAAGAATAAAGTTCTGGAGGGATTGAGTGTTGTGCTTCTG
>NW_012143301.1:3870499-3871640 GCF_000956105.1 Propithecus coquereli | reverse complement strand
CACCGAGAGGTCAAGAGGTCAAGGTCTTATAAATGAGACATGAGTGGCATTGTGGTACTAGTCCTGCCAGGGCAAAGGAGGGTTCATCTCTTAGTTCAGGCAGTTTTATATGCAAATATATATGTTACCCCATATGTGTTTAAATATGAGAATATGTTTAATATATGCTAAAGGCTTAATTGGGTGTCCCCTGTGTTTAATCTGTGCACACAGCCTGAGTTGGAGCCAGCGCTGGGAAGATGATGAAGTCATAACCGACCCAGTGCCCCACCAGGTGGGCACAGGAAAGTGGTCAAAGTGAACGAACAAGCCCGCCTCTCCTTAGGTTTCAACCAAAAAATGGAAACAGTTTAGTCATATTTTTCTTTATTTTGTGGGGAAATAACGGATAGCTTGACTAGGGCAAGAGAAAAATAGGAGAAGAGAAGATCAGATGGACATTGGTGTTAGCAGCAGGCGCTCAGCTAAGATGCATCCCTGGAACCGCCCTCCTTGTTTCCTGAGCTCCATGGCATAGGACATTCCTCCTGGGGAACTTTCTGGAACATGGCCAGGAGAAACCCTCTCCCAAATGCTTCCCGGAGAACCCATGACGCCATCTGCAGACGCGCATTGCTTGGGAGCGAGTCTGTTCGGGGCGCTGGTAGGAATCCTGCGCCCAGCCCCGCCTGCCCAGGCCTGGGGTGACGCGGGCTCCGCGTGTAAACCGCACCCTGGCCGGTCCTCGGCCACGGGTCTGAAGCCGTGGAGAGAGTGCGTGGTTCCGGTTTGCGGGTTTTGAAGTTCTTTGTTGATAAACAAAAATCCTTCTGATAAGATTTAGATTTTACGCCTCCAATAATAAAGGGGGTGCGTCTCCCTGCGGCCCGTGGGCGGTAGCGCGCCCCGGCCCAGCCCTGCCCTCTCTGGGTCACACTTCACCGCTCTTTGGGGCTTCCCAGCCTCTCGCCTCAGTTTCTCTCACACAGACGTTTTCCCTAAAAAAATCCTTGCATGTTTGGAAGACCTGAACTCGCACACACTTTATTTAAGAGGTTAAGTTTAGCAATGCTGGATTCGAGCTTTGCCGCTCAGCTGGTTACAAGCAGTGATTAACCTCTCTGTGACTCAGTTTACTCCTCTGTAAATTGGGAATAATTTT
>NW_012143301.1:3867549-3869014 GCF_000956105.1 Propithecus coquereli | reverse complement strand
AATCTGTGTATAATTATATATTTAATATATTTGGTCTTTTATGCCTAAGACCAAACAGCAGAATGACAATTATGATCCTCCTTAAATATATGGGATTAAGTTTTGTTGAAAGCCAGACATGATATACTGGGTAAAAGGAACTGAGATAAATAAGGCTTCAGTGTGAGGTTTTATGTTAATCTGGCAAGGAGCTAGGCTATGTTTACTGTTCGCTATAGTTGTAGATCAGAGGCAAAACTTTTCTCTGCTGTTCTTGTTCTTGACTCCTCCATTGTCTTTGGGTTTCCCTAGAGACTTCTTCTTAAATAAGGTCTGAAACATACAGTTATTTCAGTTGTAATCTCCTGTTATTATACAGAAGCCTTATTGATGTTGGCAGTAAGATGTGGGGAAAGAAGTGTTTTATCGTCCTATACTTAGGTCTCAGTCTTTTTGAGAGCCTGCGCTCCTGGGCTGTGGCCTTCACATGTGCTTCTCAGTTGTCTCCCCCTGCCTGCCGTGGTAAAATGGGAAGGCTAGAGGGGGCTGAGGTTGGGTATCTCCCTTTTTCCAAATTGGTTTAGCTCTGATGCTCTTGAAGGCATGCTCTGGGCATATTTAAAAATGGCCACTTCCCCCCTCCTTCTGTCAGAAGCATGAAGGGATTTTTCTCTGATCTTTGTTGTGAGAACCTAGTGGGGCACTGGAAGATAAATCTCATGAAGGTATGGGCCCTTTGCCGGACTTTTTAACTCTCAAGCTTGTCCAAACTTAGCCTCTTGCAATTTGTGAATTACAGTTTAGGTTTTTGTACCCCAGTCCTGGTTCCTGTGGAGGTTCCTGCTTCTGGGTTTCTGCTCTTATAAATTGTGATTTTCTATACCTGCCTGCCTGTCTGTCTTTTCAATTTTAAGACAGCAGTTTGCCCTGTGACCCCAATTCTCTGATGGATCTAAGAAGAGTTGTTGATTTTTAGTTCATTCAGCATTTTTCTTGTTGTGAGGATGGGAGTGACAACCTCCAAGCTCATTACGTGCCAGACCAGAAACCAGGAGTTGAAATTAAGTTTTTACAGTCACCTTTGTGGGATCAATGTTCTTCCTCATCACTGTCTGTGCTCAGCTCCAACTGATAAGCATGTGTGAGAATCTGGTTCTGTCACTCAAAATGCCATTCCTTCCCTTGGTGTGCTCTCGTGCATTTATTCTCCTTCCTTTTTTTTTTTTTTACTTTGGAAAGATGTGCCTCACTCCCACATATGAATCTTCTCCTCATTCCAGTCTTATCACCCATGTTTCAATGCCTTGCTCAAATGCCCCCTCTATTTTCTAGAACCTTCCCTGCCCACTTTCCTTCTCTTTCTTTCCAGAATACTCATTGTCTGTACCATTCATTTTGAAACTTATTCATAAACTACCAGAATTGTAATTAAATTATTCAATTGTTTTGTGTATGTATGTAAGAAAAAATCTTACATTTAGGAACT
>NW_012143301.1:3830001-3849609 GCF_000956105.1 Propithecus coquereli | reverse complement strand
AATAGTAAGTATTGAAATTAAATAAGACATTATAAAAATGCCTAAAAACTTCTAATATATTAAGCTACAGCAGAAACATCGAGAGCAAATGTTAGGGGTTACGATGGGTAGGGAGTTTTCTTTCCAACACAAGTGAAAGAAACAATTATCTCCATACTCTGGCCGTTTGGGTCCAAAAGAACACATGCCAGGAAAAGGTGAAGAAGGCTGGAGGTGAAAGCCAAGTCAAAGGTGTGGAGGAGATAGCTGCCTTCTGCATGAGGAACAGATGCTGCCCTTGCTTCCTCCCTTCCCGACTGCCCGGGATGGCTGCTCAAGCTGCGAGCTGCCCTGTGGGGCTCTGCAAACAGAGGTGTAGGTCCAAGGTGGCCTGGGGCACACGTGTGTGCCAGAGCCGCGAGAGTGGATGCCTTCCTGACTCACGGCATCTTTGCTGCCAGCCATTTCTCAATTCACTAATAAATGCTTGGAAGCGGTTATAGCCCCCAATTCACACCTCAGTTGGAAGTTTTGCCCCAAATATGGGTGGTAGATATCGCCAGATCCTTGCAGAAGCCACCAAGCAAACCACAATGGGAATCTGTTTCTACCTGTTTAAACGTGTCTCTTTATAACAGAGGAACGTCTGAGCCTTTTTTATTTTCATTGTTATTTTATTGTGGCAAGAACACAACATGAGATCTACTTTCCCAACAGATTTTTAAATGTACAATACAATATTATTAATACAGGAACAATGTAGCAGATCTCTAGAATTTTTTCATCTTGCATAAGTGAAACTTTATGCCCATTTTCAGCTCCTCATTTTTGCCTTCCTTTTTACTGCCAGCAACAACCGTTCTGCTCTCTGCTTATATGAGTTTGACTACTTTAGGTATCTGATATAAGCGGAATCTTGCAGTATTTATTCTTCTGTTTCTGGCTTATTTCGTTTAGCTTAATGCCCTCCAGGTTCGGCCACGTTGTTGCACATGCTAAGATCTCCTTCTTTTTGAAGGCTGGATGATATTCCGTTGTATGTATTTACATTTTTGTTATCCATTCAGCTGTTGGTGGACATTTAGTTTGGTTCCGTACTTTGGCTACTCTAAAGGGTAGTGCAGTGAACATGGGAGTGTGGATAGCTCTTTTAGATCCTGGTTTCAATTCTTTTGGATATATACCCCTAGTGAGATTGCTGGATCATATGGTAGTTCGATTTTTAATTTTTTGAGGAATCTCCATGCTATTTTCCGTAACAGCTGCACCATTTTGCATTCTAACCAATAGTGTACAAAGGTTCCAAATTCTCTACATTCTCAGCAATACCTGTTGTCTTTTGTCTTTTTGATCATAGCCATCCTAACAGGTGTGAGTTGATAATATCATTTTGGTTTTGACTCGCATTTCCCTGATAGCAACACGGAGCATCTTTCCATATGCCTATTGGCCATTTGCTTTTGTTCTGGGGCTTTAAAAAAAATAAAACCAATCCCACCTTTTACCTCTTTTACCACTGGTTCTCCCAGCTGATAATCTGATAAAAATTCAGCATGAGACCAGCTTGTTCCAGCATAGCTGTCCACATCTCTTCTTCATATCAGATATTTTAAAGTTTACCTTAAATTGTGAAAACTCGAACTGAGCTATGTGCTGGGATTCCTCCTTGCATTGCCTCCGTCTCACTTCTTTGATGTTTTTTGTGAGCCTTGTAGCTTTAACTGCAGCTCAGCTGCTGTAAGATTTTAGGCTTTTGAGGGTGTTGCATGAGAATGTTTGATTAGGGAAACCTAAAATGGTGTGCATGGACATGCTTCCAGTTTTTCTTTGTTCAAAGAACTAGCAGCATTTTTGTGCATGTCAAGTGAGAAAGTAAAGACACAATCATTTATATTGTTCTTATTGATTTCCATCACTTAGTAAATGTGGCAGAACAACAGGATGTTGACAAGACGTTATTGTCTTATCTCCCTATTGGTTCATAAGTTCTTGAAAGGCAATGTCTGTGTCTGATTAATTTTTGGCATCTGGCAAAGCTATGCCTTACAAATAGCAAATTTCCAAAAGGAGTTTATAAGCTAAAGTAAATAATATTTATTACAAAAAAAAAACACAAAAAAAACCTCTGGCGTTCCAAGGTTGTTAGCTGTTAGCCAACAGTGTAAGAGGTAGTGGGAACTGTCCCCACAGGGATACTATTTTCATGTGCTTGCCTATCTGCCTCTCAATTTAAAAGAAAATGATCTGATAATCATGGTTTTGTCCTTATCTGAAAGAAATTAAAGACTTCATTCTTTATTCTGAATTAACTTCTGTACTCAGCTGTATTGAAAATCAAGTTGTGTTTCTAAATCTGGAAAAATTGGGAGCTATGTGCTAAACTTTGGGAGTGAAGACCTACTGATCTCTTGATCCAACGCAGTGGGCCGGGGGTTTTGAGCTGCTTTTCTAGGAGCAGTAATGGATTTGCTTCGCTCCACCTACATTCCCACACTCACACGTTTGCCCCATCACTGTTGCACTAAACAATTAATTAAAGCATTTTTGAGGCAATGGCTGGACTTAGGAGTACACTCTGGGCAATTAGACAAATCAATATAATTGGCCTAACTGAGGATTGAACGGGCAGTCATAACCTCATTAACATCATGTTCTAGCAAATAAAGTTCTTGATGGAAATATGTACCACATTCCTTACCTTTCCACGAAGAGATGCAAATGTACAAATAAATATTTCAGGAGAAGATTTAAGTATGTATGAGCATGTGGGTATAATAGCAGTTTCTGTGGCTGTTTCTAAGTTCTGACAATCTGATTAGTCCTAAAACCCCTGGGTTCTTGTCCACATGTCTATAAATGTTTCTCTCAAATGTAGACTTGAACCTTTAGAGGAGACTGAAACAACAATCCTCTCTTCCATTAGTGCTTCTCTGAAGCTATCAGCTTCCTACCCTGAACTCTACTTCCCCTCCTTCCTTCCTCAAACTTTTTTTTGTTTTCTTTCCCTATCTACTTTTCTTCACTTCCTTCCTTCCTTCCTTCCTTCCTTCCTTCCTTCCTTCCTTCCTTCCTTCCTTCTTTCCTTTGTTCCTTTCTCCTTCCTTTCTCCTTGCTTCCACAAATAGTGTTGAACCAGACACTGTTCTAATCACTGTGACTATAGCGGTGAACAAGAGACCAAAAATCCCACCTTCATGGAATTTACATTGTCTTGTGGAAAGAGAAACAACAAAGAAGGCAAATAAGTTATATTTATGGCAGATCAGATGATTAAGAGAAGATTAAGAGAAGATTAAGAGAAGATCAAGAGAAGATTAAGCAGAGAAGGAGGATGAGGACGCTGGGAGAGAGGTGGGAACACCACATAATGCTCCAGGAGGACTCCAGGAGCAGACAGCATTTAAGCAAAGACCTGGAGAAGGTGAAGGAACATGCCCTAAACCAAAATCCTTGTATCCATCACCAAAAGAGAATCGCCTTTGAGAAGAAGTGGCAGGTCCTCTTTACTTGGCCCTGTGGTGACCAGTGAGTAGATGATGCATCAGGAAGTATCTAATGATTTACCATTGGCAGAAAGACAAAAAACGGAAATCTGAATCCCCCCCTCATTTAATCCCCAAAGACAACAGTGAAGACTACACTCTGGTTCCCTGTGGAAAGGGAATCTCTTAGACAGTGAGATGACCCCTGTAGACATTTCTCCACAGCCTGAATGGTCCTCCCCTCACTCAGGACCCAGACAAAGCTCAAGGGTGAAATTAAAACCCTTCACACAGGAAATCGTCTTATTTGGCCCCAGGCACAAGTATCTGAACAAATTCTCAAAATTTCAAGCAACGAAAGAAAAAGGTAGGAGGGAGGCAGAAACAGAGAAAACTTGAGCAGAAACTACAGAGGAGAATGTAGGTGTTGGCTGAGTACGTCCAGATATGCCCAAGGCAACCAGGGAACACTCTCAGGCTAATCCTGCAGTTGAGGCCCACATTTGCCTGCATGGGCTGGACGTGCGGATGGTAGCAAGCGAGCCCCTCTAAGAGAAGGAAGTCATCTTTACCACTGCCGCTATCAGCATTTCAATAGTTAACATCATTGGTGAATACCTGCTGTATTCTAGGTGATAAATGCTAGAAATTCAAACATAAATAAAACACAATTTTTGTCAGGCTTGGTTGGACAGGCTCGCCAACCATAAGCTTACATGACTTTCAGCCAAACTGCATTGAATGCCACTAACTCCACTCTGGTTTAGTCTCCTAAATCTATGCAATTGCAAATTAGGATAATAGTGGGAAATATAATGTCTGGGTCAGTTATATAAAAAAAATACTACCCAAATACAACCTGAATGGAAAATGTAATCCAGAAAAAAAAAGGTCTTGTTATTTTATAAATAACAGAGAGCAAGAGAATCTTTCTTACATTTTTGCTTGGCACGAATGTAAATATAATGCTGGACCTTTTACATAAATATGTGAATATCCTGTGTCATTATCTACCTTGAACCTGGAAGAGGGCTGATAACTCTATGCCCTGGGAAGAATATCATTCTAGACCTATCAACTGTCACTAATTTATTGAGGCTACTTTTACTATGGAGCACTTCTTTCTCAACAATAGCCATGATGAAGTCTTGTAACCAAAACACAGCCAGAGGAGGAGGTCAAAAGCTTTTTTCTACTTTTGCACACATGCCAGATGGCATTCATATCCATGACACATTCCCACAGTTATCACCTTATAGATATATTTTTCCTGCCTCAACAAAGAGCTCAACCCATTTGTATTTACAGTATTCTGGGCTTCCTATACTTGAAAACAACACAGTACACAAATGCCATCTTGCCTATCATTCTGGCATGCCAGTAAGTTGCAAGGAGCTGTGCACATTCATCTAGTTATAGTCAAGTCTTGATTATTGCACTAAATGGAGTAGATCTATGGGCAATCTTAAATGGCATGCTTAAAATTATTTATATTTGACTTCACTATGTGTTTTTTGGGATGGCACTTGTCAATAGAATTAGCTGATATTCTGGGAATTTGTTTCAAAGATAGTAGTGAATGTTTACAAGGAAGTCTTGATTCCAAAACTTCTTAGTTTCCCAAACTCCCTTCATCAACCCTTCCCAGCTTTCCATTCCATGGTCTCTCACAATGGTTGAATTTGCTTTTCCCTGAAACTTTCCTGGAGTACGGGTGATGGTGAAGTACTTGGGTATCAGAGAGTTTCTTTGCTTACAAAATAAATAGAAAGTAATTAACCAGCAGAACAGCTATTATCAGCAGTGAGCAGCTGTATAGAGTAACAACGAATAATTTTAATGGATTAGTAGGAAAAAAAGAAAAGAAAGCTTTAAAGAAGATTTGTTTGGGTCTAGCAGAAAGTGCTATGCAGTCGGAAAAACCTGGTCTTGCCCTCTATTAGCTGACTTTGGGAAAGTTAACTTAAACTTTCTGACCTTTAGTTTTTTCCTTCTATAAAATGGGAATAATAATCCTCACTTTTCAGTATCATTGTGAGGATTAGACATCCCCCTAAAGCACCTTGTTAAATGACAATATGTATAGCTCCTAGAAGAGTAAGCTATCGATAAATGTTTATTGAATGAATGACAGCTATAACAACAACAATAATGACAAATAAAATTTGTAAGACAAAAATAAAAGAAAGTTATTATTGTTATCATTACATTTTTATGCAATTCAGAAGGTCACTAGGTCACTGCTATTTGGGACAGGGGACACTGAAAGGCAAACAACTTAATTTGAATTAAGAGGATTAATTCCATCCTCTGGAGGGGAAATGTGTTGTCCAGAATTGTGCTGTTTAATAGTTACTGCTGAAAGAACTGGAATTTTAAAAGAATTCCAGGAAACCAGAAGCTTCTAGGTAATATATGAATCATAGGGAAAAGAATCACCATTTTCTGGCTAGAGGTTGATTCTCTAATGTTAAAACAAGGTCAGCAGGTCATAGACTTTCCATTACCTTAACTTAAATTGACCTCTTCTAATGACAAAGCCACGTATGACTCGGGGAAACCCTGAAGGCTTAGCCCGTGAGAAAGTGTCTCTTTCTGCTGTTAACATAGATCTCTTGTATGGGCTTGAACTTTTGGCTGCTTTACTCTGCTCTGCGTCTGTTTCCTGAAAGAAATTATTCTTTGGCCTTTTGTTTATCCCAATTTTAATTTCATTTGGGAATTTTCTGCTTACGTAAGATTGACATAACCAGAAGTAGCATACTACGTGCGTATGCGCATGTGTGTGCGTGTGAGTGTGTGTGTGCCTCAGCATGTCTTAGTCTCTTGCTCTTTCCATTTAATGGCATGGGACCATGACCTTTCCCTGTGTGTTACTTCTGCTTCTTATGTGCCATTGGGGTGCCTGTCAGCCTGGTGTGGGGTACAATGAACTTGTCCTAGTCCATTCTCTGAATGTAATACTTGAGTTTCTCATGACAGTAATTGCAAATCCTGAGATTCATCTTACCTCTCCTAATAAACCTTCTCATTAGGCATTTCTGGGTCCCACAGGGCACAGGAGTGACTTGAGAAGGACAGTCAAGTGGAAGAGACATCAGTGGCTATGGTTCAGGGGCTTTGACTGCTAAGTGGAAGCTCATCTTGGAGAGTTATAGCCTGTCTCAGTCCATGTTGTGCTGCTATGACAAAACATCTGAGGGTGGGTAATTTATAAAGAACAGAAATTTATTTCTCACAGTTCTGGAAGCTAGGAAGTCCAAGATCAAGGTGCCAGCATCTGCCATCTAGTAAGAGTCTTCTTGCTGCACCCTCACATGGCAGAAGACGGAAGGGCAAAAGGCAAAACTCCCTCTGTTAAGCCCTTCTATAAGGGCACCTAATTCCATTCATGAGAGCAGAGCCCTCAAGACTCAATCACCTCCCCAAAGCCCTACCTCCCAATATTGTTGCATTGGGGGTTAGGTTTCAACGGGAACTTGGAGGGGCAAGAACATTCACACCATAGCACAGCCAAAAAGCAGAACTGGTAGCAGTTCCTGATCCTCATGGCAGCCACAGGGCTCAGCCCTACAGATGGGCGCTGCCTGTCCTCGTGTTACTCATGGGGAGCAGCTCCCGGTCACACTGGCTGAGGCCCACCTGCTCAACACTCTCTTAGCTCTCTAGTGCCTCAGAGGGCTGAGGCCTCACAAGTTCTGGTTCTAGAGAGGCAGCGTGCTCAGGCTGAGAGGTCTGGGGTGCGAGGGGTCTCAGAATGGGTGTTCTGAGTCCCCTGGAGCAACACTGGGGGGGTGAAATGCTGCCCACACCCTAGAAGCCATCTCCAGAGGGCAGTGCTAGAGCTTCTGGGGAGGCACTGTCCTCTACTCCTTCCTTTTGCAGCAGTTCTCTGTGGGGAAAGGCCACCCCCCAGCCTCTTTTCCCTTTATAGGAACCTCCTGAGCTGAGAATTCTGATCACAAGAATCTCTTAGTGATTAAGCTCTGTCAGATCATGTCCAGGGTCACGTCTCAGAATTCAGCACTGTCCCAGGAGCACTGGGCTGGGGAAATTCTCCCCTTTTTCTGCAGTGATAGACTCACAACTTTTTTAAGACACTTAAAACACCAAAGTTCTGGTTAACTTCCACCCAGAATAACAGTCGACTCACCCTGCACTTAAGTGACTAAGCAAGGCCACTTACATGACCCTTCCCAGAACAATCTTTTCAAAGTGATACTATCCACCAGGACAATGGAGTCTATTCACACCATACTTACATAGTGAGGACACCACTTAAGTGACTCTTCCCCAAACTATAATGATCTGCTTCATTGCATTTCCCCCCTAGACTCATTATACATTAAAGCAGGAAAAAACTTGAATGCTCAAATTGAATTGCAAGCTGGGTATCAGTTTGGTATCCACAGCAGATGCTGTGACGCTTTGTTGGTTTACTTGTCACTTGCATCCTGCGTGTTAGCATCTCAAATTCTGTATGTTAAGTGCAAATCTAAATCCACCTATGCTTTTCTGTTTGATCAGTAAAAATGGTATCATGTTTAAACATATGAACATATTTATTTTATATATGTATATGCATGTGCACACACACATATGTGATGTTTATATATAACCCACTGCCAAAATCTGGAATGTGGGTTGTTTTTGCTTTGTAAAGCTGTGTGAAAATCATAATCTTAACTTTATGTGCTAGAATATATTTCAGAAGTAGGGAAAAGATATTTGAGCTGAAGAGTCAATGTCATGATGCATCTATCAAAGTTCCCTAATGCTAAGGAAACATAAATCGTATTTTAATAGCAAGTAGGGAGCTATGGTAGAATCCCACCATAATATGACAATCAGGGTCCGAAAAGACTTGCTGTAGACTGTGTAACGTGTGGGGTTGCATTATTGCAAGGTTAATAAAATTGTCTTGCCTGCCAGCTGGGAGTTATCCCTAGGGATTGTGCAGTGTGATCCAAACCCATTCAAGTCCCTGCCGAATTTTGGAGCCCTTTGGTAGGACTCCTTCGTCCCCTGCCCCCCACCAACCTAAATATCAATTCTGGGTCTCACAGATGGCTAGGACTTCCAGGACAGTGTAAGTGACTCTGGGAATCTCTGCTCCATTGGAAGTTTCTCTGTGAACCCAACCTGTAAGACTAGACCAATGGAATTCTACAGAACTACGCTCTTGTTCTCTGCTTCCTGGTTGGGCTTGCCTGCTGGTTCCCCTGGCAGCCTTCACACTCCCTCCATTGTCCCAGTCCATTTCCCAGGACATAAGGACGTTAACACACTTGTGTTTGAGAATGGGGACTGGACAGAAGGTAAGAGCTACTTGGATTGTACCCAAATTTGCATTACCCTGGATTGTGTTATCATGGGTTTTACTGTACTGTAGTCCTGTGTGTGTCTCCTCCCACCTTATCCTAAGCTCCCACCTAACAGCAGAGGCAAATAAATATTTTTAAATCATTGTAGAGCTTCTTTCATTCCATATTCTAATATGTATGATCCCACAGTAAGCCTGTAATAGCAAGGCCAAGAATATATAAGTCAAGTGTGTTGGTCATATGAATAATAAATCACATCTTCTGATGGCTGATACAAACTTTTAGCTTTAAAGAGGAACAGGTGGCCCCTTGCTCTTCAAAATCTCCTGAAATCACACAATATTAAATGGATGGTTTCTA
This sequence comes from Propithecus coquereli, assembly GCF_000956105.1. NCBI lineage: Eukaryota > Metazoa > Chordata > Mammalia > Primates > Indriidae > Propithecus > Propithecus coquereli. Next base: position 3,840,464 of record NW_012143301.1, on the reverse strand, counting down.
AAAAGCCAAAGACAATTATCAGAAAACCTTTCAAAAAGGAACTTTTGGAGCTGTGGCTGGCAGTAAGGGGTTTTGCCTGGAGAGAGATTGCATTACATTATCACGGTAATAATTAGGCACAGAAATGTCTTATCTGTGCCAGTAGTGAGACGAAAATGTCTGGATGTCAACATAAATAGACATCAGGATATGATACAAAGGGTTGAAAATATTGTTGAGATGGTGGGTGTTTTGTTGGCAAAATGAAGACATTGAGCAAGCCCATATGTTATTCCAGCAAGCCGCAGACTGTAAGAAATCAAAGCTCAAGTGCAGAAGTGCGTGTTTTCTCTTGAGCAAGAGGCAAAACACAAGGGTGCTTTCTGAGCTGGCAAACCAGACATCCGTTAGTCTGGAACACCTGATATGTATCAGTACAGGTGCAGTCACGGATTTCTCCAGGGACAGGGGTGTGGGAAGGGAAATGTGTGTTCCAGGGTCAGGAGGAGGCACATGGACTGGATGCTTATCTCAAACAGTCTGGATCGTGAAAGAGACATTACCGTTCATCCTGAGAGCAAGGTTCTTGACCTAACATGAGTCAGGAAACCAGAGATGATTGCAAATAGCTTATGACTTTGTGAATTTTTTAAAGGAATTTTAAATGAAGATTGTTTTTAAAAGAACATCTAAACGACCTTAGCCTTTTTCATGACTTTGAACTACATTGCTAGGCCTTCAGAGCCAGATACCGGAACTGGGAAGCTTCACTTTGTTGGAGCTGAGAGAGTTCTACGTGTGATCGCGGTGGATCCGGTTGTAGGGGGAGTTTTGGATGCCTCTTCTGTAGCTCTTTCACCTAGCATTGTCCAAAAAACGGGATCTGCAGTAGCCAACAGTGCAGTTGACAAAGTCAACGCATCATTAGCTTTACGACTCCCACTTCTGGATTGCGCAACCCTCTCAGAGGCAGACAATGAGGGAGGGTTTGGCTTATTTTTCAGAAGTGTGTAGATATTACCCTATCCTCCTCCCCCTTAAAAAAAGCCCATTCTTTTTTTAAGCCATTAAACATATTACCTACAAATACTGAAGCAAGTCTCATGAATACACAATTTAAACCAGCAGTTCAAAGGAATTGTTGACAAAGTAGAATGACTTCCTTCGGCATCCTAGAACCACGATAAAAATTTTATCAAGCTCCCCTCAGGGGCCTGAAGCCAACCGGGGACATTCTCTAGAGTGCCCCAAGAAAACTGGAAAATCAAAATAAACCCATGAATTACAATAGTAAAATCGAAACCCCCTATGAATATGTAACCTAATTGACACAACCATCTTCTGACTTACAAGCTCTTCAAACAATCCTATTCAACTCAGCGAACCTTGAGTGGCTCCTGTAGGCCAGGTTCCATGCTTAGTGAACAAGTCAGTATTAAAATGGTCTGTAATTCACTTTAAAATATTTTTCAATTAGGCTACAGTTCAGGGATGTTCAGCCCACATAACAGAGGGGCAACTTCAGTTGATTCTGTTTTCTATATCTCAAGATCAACAGCCTATATCCTGCTAATTAGCATATTGAATGTCAAAAGCAAATCTCTGGGGTTTAACAGTGTTGATTTCCATAATCAACATCGAATGTCAGATATTGGACATCACTGGTGAAATTAAAGTATTCTTGCTGCATGGAATGGCTGTGAATATGTTAGAGACTCTCTCCAAACTTGCCTGAATACGGTATAAGAAGTCAACAAAGACTTAGCCTTTACCCTTAAAGGTGGAGCCCCAGGTTTGCTACCTAACCAGTCTTGTGTCTAACTCTAGGTTATAATTTCTGATAAATACCATGAAGATAAAAGATCCTGATTCTGGGTGCTGTGTCACCCTCTAAGCAGGCACAATAGTTTTCAGAGAACCTAAGATGACAGAAAGCTTCATTAAACTTGTAGAATTGCATAAATGGTTTCAGACCTGCTTGCTAACCCATGTTTGGCTAATAAATATCTGTATATGTTACAGAATTTGGTTTGGAACCTGTCTTCCTTATGACTTTGTAGTAAGATTGAGGAGTAACTAACCCTCATCTAACCCTACTTCTTCAATGGCGACTGTTATCCTCCAAAAAGAAATTCTTCAAGGAATTTACAAAGGATTTACAGCAAGCCTAACTGCTGCTTACTTAGTTCAAGGTTTGGGAATCTAGAGGCTACCAAAGTTCACAGAGAGTGAACAATCCATGGCCACATCCAGAGGAAGGGTGTATAGACACATTTAAGGATAGTCTACTCAGCTTCCTTTGGCGAACAACCCACTGAAGATCAACTCCTTAGTTTTCTTTTGCATCAGGAACATACATCTTGGGAAAATCCATATATTTTTCACATTCCCTAAGAAATTACTATCTCTTCTTTTAAAAGTTCCCTGAGAGGGCAATCTTACACTCTGTGGTGGGCCTAATGTGCAAAGGATGAGAAAGAACTTCTGAATGTTGACTCTAAATTTTGCTCTTAACGGGTAAATAATTCTGAACAGCAAGGGTATGGGTAGAATGTCGGTATCTCAATGTCTAATTTTGTGTTTCTCTCTCCTCAGAAGCTCTTGGTCTTAAGTCATACTTTTATTTTGTTTTGTTTTGTTTTGTTTTTGTTGTTGTTTGTTTTTTTGTTTTGCTCCAATTTTAGAGTTGGGTAACTCACTGTATTCTCCTGATAGGGACAATCCTGGCAGTTGTCTTTTGGAATAAATTGCCCGTCACCATAACTATTAATAAGGAAATACAAGCCAAAACATAAGCCTTTTTATTGCACCAAAAATTCAACCTTAATTAGACAAGTGTGAGTAACCATCCCTTGGCTGACTGTCCCCTGGTTGGGATCAGGGAGGCATCACAGTCCTGCCACAGGCTGTAATTTACAGAACTGTAAACTTCATTTCCCTTCATTTCCTCCTCCTTTACCCATCCCAGCAACCACCACAACTTTTAAATATAGAGCTGTCCTTTTTAGTCATAGTTCATGGCTAGTTATAGCAATATTCTCTGGGTACTCGGCCAGACTTTGATGAGTTTTATTTTAAAGTACCAGTTAAGAATACCATAAGTTAAGAATAAATTTCTCCACAAGTTCAAAGTAAAATTCTCCTGTTTCCTTTCCCATAAGTACTAAAATAAAGTTAGGAAGTTCTTTTTTCCCTATTCCCACAAACCCATTTTTTGCTCTTCAGATTGCTTTTCTTCCTAATGTTTGAAATCAGTAGCCAATACTCCTTTAGTATGCATTTTTCTGAACACTTATTCTGTGATGGGCATTGCACTGATGTAAACTAAAAACAGATTGAGGCAAGCATGTATATATCCTCAAAGAGCTAATAAGACTAATAAAGGAGGAAGATTAGTACACAAATGATCACCACTCAATGACACAATGTGATGAGTGATTATGACATAATACAATGGAGCTTCTTAAGCCCTGGGACATCTAGGTTCCTCCCTAGAATGCAGCACAGTGTAATAATTAAGGTCACTGGCTTTGGAGACAGACCATCTGCCTTCAAATCCACCTCCATCATTTATTAGCCATGTTGTCTTGGGTATGTTACATAATCTCTCTGAGCTTCAGAACCCAATGTGGGGTTACTCCAACTGCCAAGCATGTCAAATCCTATTATATCCTTGGGGATCCAAGAGATGACCACGTGGTGAGTCTATGGACCCTTGGGATCTACCATAAATCAGACTGTGGCCAGAGCTCCATTTATTACCTGACCTCCCCCCATGGGCCCTCCCTTTGACAGGAGGCCATGATGATGCTTTGGGTCTCTGGATACCAATGTCACCTTGGACTGTATGTTCAACAAGACTTCACAAGGTCTGGCTATTCCCCTTTCCACAATATAAATGGTTGTAGGTCTCTTTCGGGAAAGACTGGGTAAACATTATAGTGGATACTTGGCATGGTGGGATGTGTGTTTGTGTGTATACCAAGAGCTAGATGGTAACTCCAGAAAAAATAATAGATCATAAGAGAAAATATATAATCGTACTACTTTACTTGGCTCTAGAGAAAACAATATTGACAGTCACAACATATAAAACACAAAGTTATTATTTTAGCCAAAGAAAGTGATGTAATTGTAATGACGGGATGGGTGAGGGACGAGAAACAGGGCCAGAGTGTTGCCTACGAGTTGGCACTTGGGCTGGCACTTGGGCTGCCCCTTGAGCAATCTGTTCCACCAGTCAGTCAACACTCTCACGTGTTGGCTGGTCATGAGGAGGGAAAGCCACCTGTGCACATTCATAGGTTCATATTGGCCTGGGGAGTCAAAATCTATACAGGCATTCACCCAGATGTCCTCATCTCGTGTCAGGAGCTCAGGTTCTCCCAGCTAGAGTCATGACTAGTGTGGTTGAGCTTTCAACCATCTCTGAAGTTTAGCCAATAGAATATCTAAGCCCGGGTTTGATGGGCTTTTTCTGTGAGCCCACTGCATAAGACGAGGGCTTCTGTGAAAGCCACCAAACAGCATCTCTGGCTTTTATACTTAGTTTTCAATTTGTTAATTGCCCTTGGATTTCAATTATTAATCTGTAGAGTTTCAATGCAATTTAGATACAACCACCCAATTCCACTATCATTATATTTCTCATCCTCCCACACCTTTTAAATGCCTGAATCATCTCCTTGACTGGTGAATTTCCTTCTACCAGTACATCCCAGCTCACCACGTATGAAAGTTTATCAAGTGGACTGCCACTTGCTCCAGGGGCTTTCTGCAAACCAACTACCACCAGGAATCTTTTCCTTATTACTAGCCAAGGAGTGAGTGAACCGGCTCCTAACCCCACCTTACTGCTATCTTGAACAACTTCTGACACCAACAGTCATAGATTGGGCTTTCCAGAAAACAGATATGAGCTTGCTTGAGGAGCGGAAAAGTTTACATGGAGGATGACTTGTGAATGAAAAGAGCTGGAAGTGGGAATGGTCATGGTACCTGTTGGAGCACAATGCAGACGTGACAGATCTCTGCCAGCCCACTGGGAGCTCTGGAGAGCAAAGACTAGCCGTGAGAGGTGTCCTGTGTCAGATAGAAATAGCCAGGCAATTTTACCACCTCCTTATGTGGTCATAAGCTAGGGGCTATCTGAGAAGAATATGAGCTCAGCCACCCTGCTTTGCTCAACCATTGACTGGAGTATCCTGAGCCTAGCTTCTGGTGAGGGAAACAGACACATAGGCTTATGATTTCTGTTCAATATGGTATGCACGATGCACAAGGTCAACTCAGCATCCTAAGTGTAGGAGCGAATGATCAGGATAGACTAGGAGTGAAGACACACTTGCAATACCAGTCCCTAAGGTCATGATCTTCTCATCCCCCCTAGTTAGCATGTCAATTTGAAAGAATGAAATAAGACCGTACTGTGTAACACGTGTATTCACAAAGGGTCAATTTATCTTTTGATTCCTGAATGAAAATAACTAAAACAATGTTTGGCATCCTCCAACCACAAATGATGAACTATTTAGCCAAAGTGGAAAATAATTTGATTTTTCATGGAGTTATAAAAGAAAGCCAAGAAAATGTCTTAACATAGAATGGTTTATGCTTACTCAATTTTAAGGGTTTAGGAGATTTTCTAACAGTCATCAGAAAGTATTTATAAAGTGACTGTGCTTAGCATGGCCCTTGCAACAGAAAGACTATGGAATGTCTTTTACTGTGGAATGTCTTTTGAGTTTGGGATAGTCACTAAATCATTCTAACTTCTACATGAACCATCACCTAGAAAAACTCTTGATCTATTTCTTCAAAATGCAAATGCTAGAGTTATTATAAATTTAATTGATCTTTTTTCTTCCTTAGAATATTTAAATCACAGAAGTAGAACATACTTTAGTTAAAGAAAAATAGAGAATAATCCGGAAATGGTAACATATCATCTCTCCTTTAGAGAAAGCATACCAGTTTTGTGATTTCCCAGATGCTTTTCTAGATATCTTAATTTCAATCCAGGAAACTTGATTTGCCTTACATGTGTGGAAGAATTACCAGGCTCAAACATTCAAATCTATTTACTCAATAGATCACAATACCCTACCATAACTTGTCTTATTGTTGAATAATTACAGTACAGCACACCTCGAGGAGATAAACAAACTTCACTATTTGCCTAATTCTAATTAGCCACTATCAAGATCTCTTTGAATTGAACTATTAAATCATCTTGAAAAATTCCCCCTAGAATATGTTATGAAGAAATGATTCTAACCTTTGTTCCTCCTGATTCATTGCATAGAATGTACATATATATTCTATAAGAAATCTGTGGCTCTAAATAACATTTTCCTTAGAGATTATAAGCAGTTCTATCAAATCTTAACAGGTGGATAATGGGTCCAAGCTCTGAAAATGTCTCAAATGTTTGACACTTGCATGAAATCACTAAGAAAAACTACCCACAAATGAAAAATTTAAGTCTTTCTATGGTATTGATATTCTAAGTCAGTCAGAAGCCAGGGTACCTTGGCTAGTTTCTTCCCAGAACCTCTAAGACATGGAACTCAGAGAAAAGGCTTCTAAGAGTCCTTAGCCAATATAATGGAAACCATCAATTATTTCATTAATCATATACTGAACAATAAGAATTCCTTGGCCTTGAATACTCTACTTGGCTTTAATGATGTGGCCTTTGTCAGATGGTGTGCTAGAAAACTACTGAGATTCTATATGGCCACATGTCCATCTGGATTTGATTTAGTTAATCCATCAAGTATTTGTGTGCAATTTTTCAGACACATGGTTTTGCTTCTCCACTTTTCAAGTAAGTTCTGTTTACTTAGGCAGATGTTGCAAATTAGCTCTTAAAATATTGCAAATGAAGTAAAGAAATCCTTTATAGTAGATCTAACTATAATGTGAATTTCATTACCGACTCACAAAAACAGACCGATCTCAGAGATCTATGCAAGTCCTCAATAGAAGACTTTTTACAAAAAATCTGAAGACGTTTTTCCTCCTCCACTTTTTTATCCTTTGTTAGGTGTTGTTGCTGCTACACCTTATGGGCAGCCCAGAAATCTGGACATTTTTGAGCTCAGATTCCTTCTAGGCTATAGAAAATGGAAGTACCTTTAACATTTTCCCAGTTTCTTCAGTTGGTCCATGAAACCAAAACTCTACCTGAAAGAAGTACTATGAAAGTTTCCACTTAAACATTTAGTTGTAAAAATTTCATTAGTTAGGCATATGGGTAAATTCATTGAATTTACCATAAGGCAACGTTAATTTATAGGACTTAAGCTTATCTAGTTAAAACATTTTAAAATGCTGCTTTGAGGATACACATTATAAATAGAAAATATTTTAATGATGATGCAAAGAATCTCTAGGTTTTTTTTTTTAATCAGTCCCATCAGAAAGGAATGAACAATGAAAAATTTTAAAAAGTAGACTACATTGTGTCTCAGTAAGCTCATCCATTCACACATTTTCAGCCATCTTCTCTTTGCTGTGGTTCCTAAAGCTTTTCCTCTCACACTCATTTCTTCAAAATGGTCCAGCCCTGTATTTTGAACTGTCTGCACTACAACTCTGCCAGGATATGACCAGAGCCATAATAATTCCTCCAAAAGGACTCACAATGTCAGTTCCACCATGCTGGGGAAAGCAGGATACTTGGACTCTTGTCACTCAAAGTGTGATCCAAACATCAGCAAGACTGGCATTACCTTGGAGCTTGTTAGAAATGCTGAATCTCAGGCCCTTGCCCCAGAGCTACTAAACCATCACCTACATTTTAGCAAAATTTGGAGGTAATTTGTACAGACATTAATGTTTGAGAGGCACTGACTTAGATAAAGCATATAGAGTGTTAGAGTCTGACAACTTTGAGTTTGTTTTATAGTTCTGTGACTTATTGTCTCTGAGACTCTGAGGAAATTCCTGAGCTTCTCTGAATCTCAATTCTTCATCTGTAAAGTCAGGCTAATGATGCTGACTTCAAAAAGTTTTTGGGAACATATCCAGGATAATTTTTTTTGTGTGTGTGAGAGAGAAATAAGTTAGTTACGTAAATTATTAGGTTGAACTGTATGAAACTGCTGCCTCAGTAGGTGAAAAAAATTGTCAAATGTTGACAGTTTCCTATGATTCGACCTTACCAGCTTAAGCTCTTAATAAACTGCTGGTAGTAAGTATCGGTATTAAAGTTCTATGGCTGCTGTAACAAACTACTAGGAAAACTTAGCAGCTTAAAACAACAGAAAATTATTCTTTCACAGTTCTGGAGGCCAGAAGTCTGAAATCAAGATGTTGGGAGAGTTGCTTCTTTCTAAAGGTTCTAAGGGAGATTTGCTCTATCCTTTCCAAGCCTTGGTTGCCTCAACCCTTGGCATTCTTTGGCTTGTAGATGGTCACTCTGATCTCTGCCTTCATCTTCACATGGCATTCTCTGTGTCTCTATGTGTCTTCCCTTCTTTGTATGAGGACATCTGTCATTGGATTTAAGGCCCGCCCTAAAGTCAGTATGACCTCATCTTGAGGTCCTATTTCCAAATAACGTCACTTTCTTAGATTCTACATGAACATAAATTTTGATGGAGCATTGTTCAACCCCTTTCTCCCTCCCTTTTGGTAATACTGGTAACACCAATCTTAAAAACTCAGTTATTCTTGACTCTTCAGTCTCCCATATTTCTTATTCATGTATTCAGTTGTGCCCAGGTCTAGTGGTTTCTTTCTTTAAAATATTTCTCAGCTTTTAGTAATATGGGGCAAGGCTTTTGTTAAAAAACTAAGCAAAAATAGGGAGCAGGTTATAACAGAGTCAAAGATAAAAAAGGCTCTACCTCTGGATGAAAACAGCTCTGAGGGCACAGGGCTTGATAAGCTTGTAGCATCTTTGTTAGGAAAAGGTACCCCCTTCCTATGGGCTAGAGCAGCACTGCTTTCAGTACCCACTCACTCTCTCAGCAGGGTGCTTTTGCACAATGAATAAACTCTACAGGGTATGTAGCATCCCTGAGTTATAAAATGGGTTATATTGAATAATAGCATTTATATAAAATATATACAGAGAATTTGTGGAAATACATCAAAATGGTAATAGTGGTTATCCTTTCAAAGGTGAGATTAGGGGCAGAGTGTAGCTCTACCTGCCCAACCCTCATTTTCTAGAATGGGCTTATATTAGTTTAGAATAGAAAAAAAACCTAAACCTTTCTTCAATTGCTTAGAGAAAAAAGAGTTACAAACAAATAGGTAAATAGGTAAATTATCTACCAAATGGACTAGAGTCATTTAGCTGAAGGAAAAAAAAAAGATATTTAACCTAAAACTCTAGATGATACTTCTTAAAATTAGAAGAAAATATAGGAAAAGAGATCATTGGTATCTGGGTTTTCTCAAAGCAATAGGAGTGTTTTGGTTATCTGTTGCTTCTTAACAAATCACCTCACAATTTAGTGTCTTAAAACAATCACAGCCGTTTATTATCTTCCATGAGTCTCTGAGTTGATTGGGATCAGCTGGGTAGTTCTGTTCCACGGGGTGTTGAATAGGGCTGCAGAAATCTAGAGGCTTGAGAATGCCAGAACAGCCACGATGGCTCTTCCATACCACCCGCAGTTGGTGATGGCAGTCACCTGGGGTGCCTTAGTTCACCTCCGTGGGCTTCCCACAACATGGTGGTGGGGCTTCAAGGAAACAATGAAGGTGAGAAATGCAGGTTTCTTAAGGTCCAACCTTGAAACTTACACAATATTATTTTCTATATTCTATATGCTTTATGTCAAAATAAGTCACAAGGCCAGCCTAGATGCAATGGGAGGAGAAAGAGAAATAGACAAGAATTCTCAGTGGAAAGAGCAGCACCTTTCATCCACCATCAGCAGCAATAAGAAAGAAAAAGATCAATTCCTACAATGACAGAAAAAAATTCAATATGTCATATGCTTCATAAAGCAATAATAAAGGTCAAAATTAGAAAAAAAAATCTGCAATAAATATGACTACCAAAAGCTTACTTTAAAACACTCAAGTATAGAGATTTGAGTTACACTCCTCTGTTCATCGCGCATTATTTTTTCCCGTCTATCAGTGGCCTCTTTCTCTTATTTTCCTTATTTTCTTGCCCTTCTTTTAAATTCCCACTTTGGTTTCTCTCCTTAGCGTAGGCCACCACCGGGGCTCCTATGTTGCATAATTCCAGGAATTGTGCTATATGTAGCAATCTTGGCACATGTAATTTTACAAAATACTGCCAAAGTCCTTACCAACATGGCTATCACACTTAAACTCCCTCATCAATGAAGGTGAGTCCTCATCCTCTCACATTTTCATCAATATTTGATATTCTACGCCTTCCTAATTTTTGACATTTGGGCATAAAGTAGGATTGACTTTAGTTTGCTTTTTCCCTCAATTATAAGAGAGTTTTAGTATTTCTTCATGAAGTTGTTACTCATTCAGGCACTGCT
>NW_012143301.1:3799038-3828494 GCF_000956105.1 Propithecus coquereli | reverse complement strand
TGGTTGTCCAAATAGAAATTCATGACCCCTTGTTCAGTTCCTGTACCCAAGCCAATTTTCAGATCCAGAACCCATTGACTAAAGAACTGTCTGAATGCCCAGAAAGAAAGACCCTGCAAAACTGTGGCAAACATACACTGTAAAGAGTCCCTTAGTCCTTCTCCAAAGCAACCTATAGCCATATACTCAAGGGCTATACACTGTGGAAATGAAAATAAAATAAACTTTCTGAGGTCTAGTAGACAAGGAGTCTAAGTTTACATTGATGCCCAGAGACCTGAAGCATCATCAGGGCCTACTTGTTAGAGTCGGGGTATGTGGAGGTAGTTAACACATGAAGTCCTGGCCAGAGTCTGACTTATTTTTCTTGTCCCTGAGTATATTATTTGGATTGATATACCTGGCAGTTGGAGCCCTGGGCTCCACTGGGTCCCTGGTCATAGAGTAAAATGATCATAATGGGGGCCTGAGTGGAAGCTTCTGAAATGCCACACCCACCTCCTTCCAGCCAAAAGAGATTATTGCTACTATTGAAGACCTAAAGCATTCAAGAATGGTGATTCTTATCATATCTCCATTTAATTTGCCAGTCTGATCCCTGTAGAAACAGGATGGATTCTGAAAAATAACCATAGAGTACTAGAAGCTTCACCAAGTAACAGCCCCAACTGTAGCTGTGTGCTAACTGTGCTGTCTCTTTTCTCAAGTAGATTAATATGGCCCTAGGAACATGTTATGCAGCCATTTGACTGGTAAACTCATTCTTATATATCCCATTCAGAAAAGAGGGTCAGAAACACCTTGCATTCACATGAAAAGGACAGCAAGATACAATTTTACCCCAAGACTATGTGAACTCTCTTATCCTTGGTTATAATATAGAATGAAGTCATGTGGACCATATGGACATCTTGGAGAACATCATATCTATCCATTATATCAACGACATCATGCTGAAAGAGCAGGATGAACAAGAGGTGACTAGCACACTGGAGGCCTTGGTAAAACACATTTGCTCCAGAGGATGGAAATAAACCTTATGAAGCCTGAGAAACCTGCTACTTCAGTAAAGTATGGAAGTGGTCCAGTGGTCATGGAAATGCTGCAATATCCCTCCAAACTAAATTGCTCTGTCTAATATCTCTTACCACAAAGAGGAAAGTATAACACTTGGTAGGCTTCTTTGGGTTCCAGAAGCACCATATTGTACACCTAGGATTACTGGTTCAGTCTATAAAATAGATGACACGGAATGCTCCCAGATTTGAATATAATCAAGAGCAAGAAAGGGCTCTGCAGCAGGTGTGGGATGTAGTGCTCTGACGCTTGGGCCATATGATCTGGCAGACATCATGGTGATGGAGATGTCAGTGGTGACAAAACATAGAGTTTATGACAAGCCCTGGTAGAAGAATCTCAGTGCAGACTCTAGGGTTCTGAAGCTAAATTATTCCATCTCCAACAGATAATTATGCACTTTTTGAAAAACAGTTCTTAGAGCTACTACTGAGCAATGGTAGAGAGCTAGAATGTTTGAGCATGGGACACCAACATGATTATGCATCCCAAACTGTACAACATGAATGGGATCCTACTGAGCCTGCTGAATCGTAAAGTCATGGGGGCCTAGCAGCAACCCATTGTAAGAGGGAAATGGTGCATCCAAGTTGAGCATCAGCAGGACCAGAAGGTGCAGCAAGCTACGTGGGCAGGGAACCAGGCTCCATGTCATCCATCACAGTTTCACCAGCTCCTGCCCAAGTACATACCTGTAGTTGTATGAGGAGAGGAAAAGGGAGCTCTGTATGATCAAATGAAAGAGAAGAAAAATGTCCAAGTTTAGTTTACAGATGGGCAGATTCAGCATGAGCAAGTCAAAAATTACATGGCAGCTTCATTACATTCTCACTCACGGATTACTTTGAAAGCAATGCAAAGGGAAAATCTTCTCAATGGTTAGAGTATTGGGTATTTCACACTTTGTGTGAAAGTAGAAAGAGCCTGAGACGGAATATGTATGGACTCATGAGTGGTAGAAAATGGCTTGGCTGGCTAGTTGGGGACCTGGAAGGAAAAGATTGAAAGCTTGGATCTCAATCTTCAAAGCAAGGAATTCTAAGCTAGAGGAATGGGATAAACATGCAGAATTACATGTGAAATATGTAAATAACAAAGTAGACAAAACGAGTTGGCCAATTTCTGTTAGCTAGCCTAACAGTGTCTACTGCAGTGCTTGCAGAATGGACACACAAAGTGGCCACAGCAGTTGAGAGAGAGATTATGCATGGGCCCAATGGCATAGACCACTACTCACCAAGGCCAGTCTAGTTACTTCCAATGTCCAACCTGCCAACAATGGGGATCAATGCTAAGCTCCTGATGTGGCAGTGTTCCTCTGAAAGACCACCTGGCCACTGGTTAGCAAGCTAAATTTATTCGGATTCTTCCATGTTAGAAATGCCAGCAATTTCTTCTCACAGGAATAGATATTTGTTCCTGGTATGGATTTGGCTTTTCTGCCCACAGGGAAGCACCAGTATCTGTGAATTTATGGAATGTCTAATCTACAGACATAGAATTCCACACAACATAACATCCAACCAGGGAACCAACTTTAACTGCAATAGAGGAACAAAAAAGTGAGCCCATGAGCATGGGATTTACTAGTCGTATTATATACTACTTCACCTACATCACCCAAAAGTGGCCAGTGCATTAAGTATCGAATAATCTGCTGATGGGCCAGCTGAAGCATTAGCTCAAAACCAAAGCCCTGTGAGATGAGGAACCTTCCTTCAGGAAGCTGTATGCTCATTGAGTCAGAGACCTTTCTTTGGCACTGGGTTCCCATTAGGAGGAATACACGGGTCTGGAATCAAGGGATAGAAGTAGAATTGGCCCCACTTACTCTCGTCCCCAATGTTCTACTGGGGTGCTTTGCAGATTCCTGTCTGGGATCTCTGCAGGATGAGAAGCTCTCATTTCCAAAGGGGGCATGATCTCAGCCAGGGTCACAGCAAGGCCTCCTTGAAGTACTGGCTACAGCTGCCCCCTGAGCACTTTGGGATGTTTATGTCCAGAGATCAGCAAGCAAGAAGAATCACCATCTTATCAGAACTGACCCTGAAAAGCATGAGGAAGAAAATTCCTTGGTACACAGTAAAGACAAGAAGGAAGATGTGTGGCACTCAGGTGATCCAATTTGAGTGCCTCTTGCTGCTCTTTGCCCACATGAGTGGAAACATGCAGCAAGCTTGGCCAGCAAAGTTTCTGTTTATTGGGGAGTCAGACTCTTCAGAAAAACTGCCAAGGCCAACATAGGTGGTGTCGAGGATGAAGGGAATTTAGAATGGCGAGTAGAGGAGAAAGACAATGAGTCTCAGTTGTGGTCTTGAGACCAACTGCAGAGACAAGGATTCTATTTTGTCACACTGACCTCCCTCTAAGTATCCCTCCGGAAATAAGGTCCTCCAGAGCCCTTGAGGGGCTGTTTCCAAATATCATGGAGAAAAAACTTCTGACCAGAAGGAAGAAGGTAGTTACCTGACAGCCTCCAACTGTTGGCTTCTTGAAGAGTCACCTCAGCGTTCAAGCCATGTGCAAACTCTTCCCGGAGAGAACCTGGCTAGTGACTGAGGCAGGCAATGGTAGCAGAGGTCAGGCTCTTCTTGGGGTGGCCCCAGCCAACAAGTGAGCATGGCAGTGGTGTAAGGGCCAAGCCCTTTATGCACCATGCAGGCCTCCGCCAATGGGTAGTCTTTACCCTGGAACTTCCTGTCGGTCTGGTAGAAACATTGTCATGTCTTCATGTTCTGATCATTTACTCTTCTCAGTCCTGCTCCTTCAGATTCTCTTTCATGGGGGTTACTTCCCAGTAAAATTGTTGCACTCTTAACTCATCTTAGTTTCTGCCCTTCAGAGAACTTAACCTGCAACACATCTTATTCATTTTTATCACCAGATTACCTACATGGTGCCTGGAATATAAGCGGTGCTCAGCGACTATTTGGTGACCAGTACTGACTTCTCTAAATCATTCTATGGCAAACGATGTGCTTAGTCATGGTCACGTAGCATGGCAGATGCAAATAAAATTCCTTTTCTCTTTACTTTTATATTCTAATTCGAAAGACATTTTGGGATTTGAATACCGCAAGGATGATGATGTTTTTGTTGGCTTCTTATTCATGAAAATGGGACACGATCTAATTCTTCCAAGTCCTTTATAATTTTCTGAGGCAGAAAAATTTTCCATGCTGGGAAAAGAAGACAAATTTGTATTTACATCCCAAGGAATTTTCACCAAATATTTTTCTGAAATGACTAACGATGTGTTCATCACAGCCAGTCAAATTTGAGATGCTACCCGTAAGGACAAGGCAGCAGAAATAGCCCATCAGCCAAAAAAAACCACATAAAAGCATCCAGTGCAAGTCCGAAGCCACCCACGCAGCTGCCTGAGCAATCAGTCAGGGCACAGAGGCAGGAACTCAACTCATGCGGTGGCTAAAAGACTATTTGAAGAGCTTGGCAAAAGCTTGCGGATTTTATAAAGGAGCTTTTAAAATGAGAAACAAAAAATGTTTTAGATCAGCTGCCCCCACTGTGAATCAAGTTTCCTGTGTCACTTTGTGGATGGCTTTGCAGCTATATACAATGCTTTGCTTCCGAGAACTAATATACATAGCACTATCCAAATGTACTCCACGGAATCAGGGCAATTGGGACAGCACCTGTAGACAGATGAGACTCGCCGCTCTCCGGGTCAAAGTATTTAAATGGAAAAAACTTGGGCCTGTTGTTTTTATCTTAGGGATGAGAAAAAATGCCCCCCAAAATTTTCTTTGAGCATACCAGTGACAAAATGAGTGAAAAGCAGACCTCTAAGGTAAAAACCTGACGCGTTCTCATTAAACCCTTTTAACAGAGATAAAATAATTTGGTATTCTTCTACCACTCAATTTATATTCAAATTAAAATATAATAATTTTATTTGTGGGAAGTTTCCTTGCACCTTTCTTTTGTTGAGGCATAAGTAACTCATTTAATAAAAGGGACCCTTAAACATATAAAACAAAATTGATCTCATCTAAAAAGAAACTTTTTCATATGTTCACATGCATGTTTGTAATTTGTTTATACTAAGTACAAACAAACACCCTAGTTTATTGGCACATTAAACAACCGTTACCATATGCCTGACATAATTCTGGGAATAGAAAGTGAGTTTTAAAAGTAAATTCAAGGCCGGGCACGGTGGCTCACACCTGTAATCCTAGCACTCTGGGAGGCCAAGGCAGGCGGATTGTTTGAGCTCAGGAGTTCAAAACCAGCCTGAGCAAGAGCGAGACCCCGTCTTTACTAAAAATAGAAAGAAATTAATCGGACAACTAAAAATATATAGAAAAAATTATCTGGGCATGGTGGCGCATGCCTGTAGTCCTAGCTACTCGGGAGGCTGAGACAGGAGGATCGCTTGAGCCCAGGAGTTTGAGGTTGCTGTGAGCTAGGCTGATGCCACGGCACTCTAGCCAGGGCAACACAGTGAGACTCTGTCTCAAAAAAAAAAAAAAAAAAGTAAATTCAATTTCATGTGCTAAATACATCTCTTTTATAAGGACAATGAATTGACTTCAATGAAAACATCCAATATACACCCTCGAAATGCAAATTGCTAGAGCGACCTTGCAAATCCCTTACTTTCAATACTATATATTATACTCTAATGTCTCTTTAACTGCTAGCCACAAAACAGTTGCTTTTTAAAGGTCACATTGCAAATGATTAAAATATATATTTGCTATGGTTTTACCTGGCATTAGGTTTTCAAAGGTATAAATGTTACATAGCAGCAAAAAAGAAAAAAAGGGAGAAATGGTGAGAAATAGCATGTAGAGAGAATTTAATATTTGCCTAACAATTATGAGGCACATCATATAGTTTCTGGTAGCCATGCAAAGAGGGTAACAAGTCCAGTAATTAATCATATTTACCAACACACATGTTATATTGTACTTCTTGGAAGCCAACAGCAATATTTTTAACATTCTGCTACAAGAGCCACTGGACTGTTAGTGCTAACAAGAAGTCTACGTTTTCCTAATATCAATTAAAGAAAATCTCCGTCATCAGAGGTGCACAAATTCTTTCTTTTAAATAATTTAGTAAGCATAATTCTCATGCCATGCCAAGAGAAAAAGTGCCCTAAACAATGTTTGGACAACTTGTGCTTCACGTAAATGGCACCAATAATTTGAACAGATGACTACTGAATGACAAGAAATTAATCAGTATTCACTGAGAGGGAAGCATAATATTGGTAAAGAAGAAATTCCAATTCTGAAGACTGGAGGTATTATTAGATGCCATAAAGAGAATACCTAGGAAGTTATAAGATATAACCTGAAGCTATATATACATGAAAGATGATATTCCAGTTACCTACTGACGTACAACAAACTACTCCAAGCATTAGTGGCTTAAAACAACAATTTGTCATTATTATACTCTCATTGTGGGTCTGTTATGTCTATTGTGTGGGTCAGAATTTGGACAGGGTACAGTGGGGACTGCTTGTCTCTGCTCCACAATGTCTGGGGTGATTTAAATGGCTGGGAAGGGGGCCTGGCGCTTTCTCTCTCTCTCTCTCTCTCTCTCTCTCTCTCTCTCTCTCTCTCTCTCTTTTCTCTCTCTCTGCTCACTGCCCCTCTATATGGCTGCCTTGGGTCCCCTCATCATATGGTAACCTCAGGCCTGTCAAACTTCTTACATGGTAACTGAGAGTAGAAGAGGACCCCACGGAAGCTTCCAGTCCCCTGGTGTCTGGGCTGAGACTAGCATAGCATTTCTCCTGCCATGCTTCATTGGTCAGAGCAGTCACTGGTCAGCCCAGAGTCAGGAGAAGGGCAACCAGATCACACCTCACACCTCTCAAGGTTTAGATTATCAAGGAATCCATGGCCCTCTTTAGTTAATCATAGATGAATGATAGAGACATTTAAAAATTTCAAGCATTAAAAAAAATCATGATTTCTTTTAAACAGTATTTCAGATGGAAAAAAAAATATTTACCTGAGTTTTCCGGACTATTACACCCATTCCGAATTCACATGAATAGGCACATTTCAAAAATATTATATTGGATCACATTACTTTTATCCTAAATCTTTGTCACTACTATTTTGGTTTTCTATGTCCTTGATATTTAATAGCAATGACATTTAAAACATGATATTTTAATCCACAATAACAGCATTACATTTTCCTCTAATATAAAATAACCAATCAAGAAAGACAATCTATTAGGAATACCTACTGTGGTTTCAAACACTCCATCTGAAGAAAGAATGGTTTTGTATTCGCATCAGCCTTTAAGAAAGTGAAGGTTTTAGAAATGCAACATGGTAACTTAACAATGATTACACATCTGAGTTTTACAGAATGTTGAGCCACCTGTTTAAACATAAAATAAATCTGTACCTACCAATCGTCCTAGAAATGTATCTTAAAAACCACATACGTAAGTAAACGTGAAATCAAATAACAAGCAGAACCTTATTGTTTTGTTGATGTGGAATCAGGACAGTTGGTTAAGCTTCACGAATGGATCAGGAAGCACCAGCCCACCCAAGCTCTCCCATCTAAGACTGCTTGTTTGGCGTAGAGCTACCTGCACTGCCTGATATTCAGTTTGGCTCAACAAATGTGTATTGAGAATTAGGTTTTGTGCCAGGAACTGAATATTAAATGACATGGTCACTGGTCTGGTGAAAATTACAATCTAATCATGATTTCCTATTTCTCATCTTCCTTGCCCTTCTTGAAGCAGATTAATGGCATCCTTTTCCCATTGCTTGTTCAATCTATGTTTGTTGAGTGCTTATTCTGTGCCAATTACGTGAACCATTTGTAAACAAAAACAAAAAGATGCTGTGGTTCCATGGGTCCTGTATTAGTTTCCTAGGGCTGCTAACAACAAGATATCATAAACCAGGTGGCTTAAACAACAAAAATTCTTTGTCTTCCAGTTCTGGAGGCTAGAAGTCTGAGATGGAGGTGTCAGCACAATTGGTTCCTCCTGATGACTGTGAAGGAAACTGCTCTACACCTGTTTCTTCGCTTCTGGTGGTTTGCTGGCAATCCTTGCCATTCCTTGTTTTGTGGATCTTCGTCTTTATCTTCACTGTGTGCGTATCTGTGTCAAAATTTCCCCATTTTATAAGGACACCAGTCATATAGGATTAGGAACCCACCCTACTCCAGTATGATCTCACCTTAACTAAATACATCTGCAACAATCCTATTCCTCCGTACTTTAGCAGGCATCAAATGTTATGAAGCCTAGGTAAGGTGGATGGAAAATGCAGGAGGTGGGGTGGAGGCTGAAATTTTAAACAGGGTGGTCCCAGAGGCCTCACCTAGAAGTGCCATTTAAACTAATAGTTCAAAGGGGCAAGAGGAAAACCATGCAGATAGCTGGTGAAGGAGGGCTGTAGACAAAGGAAACAGCTAGTGGGATGGAGAAAGGCTGATCTGTTTAAGGAACACAAGGAGGACAGTGTAGCTGGAGAATGGGAGAAGATGAGAGCGTTTGATGGATAAGATAAAAAAGATGTAGGAACAAATCATAAAGGGACTTGTAGTCCATTGAAAGGATTTCAGCTTTTCTCTAAGTAAAGCAGGAAGCCGTTGGAAGGTTCCAATCAGAGGATTGACGTGATTTGATTTGGTTTGTTTTAGGATCGCTCTGGTTTTAAAGGGGCGAAGAGGGAAGCAGAGAGAAGGGCTAGGAAGGGCTAGGAAGCTATTGCCATAGTCCAGGTGAGAGATGTTGGTGGCTGGGGCCAGGATGGTAGAAGAGGATGTGGTGAGAAATTTTGGGAATCTGCCTATATTATGAAAGGAAGGTCAACTGGATTTGGGATGGAGTAAAGATATAAAAGGAAGGAAGGAAGCAAGCAAAGAAGGAAGGAAAGAAAACGGAAGGAATGATAACTCCAAAATTTTTGGCCTGTATCAAATGGCAAATTCTCTCTACCTTTCAGTGATACCAATTGATGTTTTTTCTAGGTGAGATGAAAAATATTGAGTAGTTAAATCCAGAAGTGAAAAAGAGAGGTCTTGCTAGAGATCTAGACATCCAGGTACAAGAAGCTCGATGAACACTTGGGAGATTCATTGCAAAGAGGCAATCACCAAGACACATAGTCATCAGACTAGCCAAAATCAACACAAATGAGGAACTCCTGTGAGCCATGAGGTGAAAACATCAAGTAACTTACAAAAGAAAACCCATCAAGCTAACTGCAGACTTCTCAACTGATACCTTACAAGCCAGAAGAGATTGAGGCCCCATCTTCAGTCTTCTTAAACAGAACTGCAAGCCTAGAATTTTGTGTCCTGCAAAACTAAGTTTCATATATGAAGGAGAAATTAAAGACTTTTCCAGACAAGCACTGAGAAAAGTCATCAAGACCTGCCCTCAGGAAATACTCAGAACTGCATTATACATGGATCAGCACGATAGACACCCACCAGTGTAAAACCACCCAAAAGCTAAGTCTCAGAGCTCATATAAAACAACAACATAGGAAATAAAACAAAGCAATAAGACACTACCCAACAGGATAAATAGAACAGTATCCCATGTATCAATTCTATCAATCAATGTGAACAGTTTGAATGTCCCACTCAAGAGACATAGGCTGACTGAAAGGATGAAAAAATACAACCCACATATCTGCTATCTCCAGGAAATGCATCTAACTGACAAGGACTCATACACATGTGCCCAGAGGGAAGTAAAAGTCAGTAGAAATCAATCTGGGGGGAGTGGGGAGAAGGGGACGGGCGAAAATCTGCCTAACAGGTACAATGAACGTTATCTGGGTTATGGGCACACTTATAACCCTGACTCAAGCATAACAAAAGTGATCCAGGTAACCAAAAACATTTGTACCCCTATAGTATTTTGACATAAAAAAATTAAAATTATTGTTAATCTGAGAGGTTATGCTATTGGTATTGCAGTTGGCTTTTTAAAAAAGAGTCCTTATTTTTGATAGATACTAAAATATTTATGGATGAAATATGACATCTAGGATTTACTTCATCATAATCCAGTGATGGAATGAAAGATAGCCATAAATTGATGATTGTTCATTTTACTACGCGCCCTACTTTTATATATATTAGAAATTTTACATAATAAAGTGTAAATATATACATACATCAATACAATGTTATGACAAAACATGAAACATTGGTAATATCAGTTGCCTTATGAAAGGGGTGGCTGGGAAAAGAAATAAGAGGGAGAGCCTTCTCTGCCTCCCCTTTTGTATCTTTGAAATATCAAACCATTAAAATGTATTAATAAATACAGTCAAAATTTTAAAGGTTCCTTGACAGACGTGTGGAAGGAGCAGTTTGTACCAAAAATGGGTCTTGGGACAAGCTGTCGATTATTTTCTCCTTGAGCATCCCTATTCTGATCTCCTGCTTATTGCCTCATGACTTGTTATTCTGAGGCAATGCTTAATTCAGCACATTTAAACCAAAATTAGAATGACTCAGACATTACGACAGCAATCCATGTAATCAAAAACATCTGTACCCCTGTAATATTTTGAAATAAATAAATAAATAAATAAATAATATGGAATGACTCCAAGAGTAGAACACATAGGCATTAGAGTTTATATCATTATGAAGCAAATTTTTCCATGCAAGTCTCATTGGAATAGCTCAAAAACAGTGCCTGAATTGCAAGAAACTGTAAACTACTATTAACATCTGATTTACTATGGAGGCCCATTTTCCTAACCTAACTGATAGATTTATATCCTGGTAAGTGGGTTAGATTTCATTATATAACTGCTGTGTGTATTGTGGGAGTAACTTTTGTTAATGAAATAGACACATCATATCTTACCTGAATGCTAAATTTATTTTATTTTATATAAAACTTCATGTCATTCAGCCTAGCTCAATTAACTTTCCAATGCACTTTTTATACATAAATCATCTAAACTTCTGACACTCAGAGACCAATTTCAAGGACATACATCAATTCAAAATGTCTTCCATGATACTTTCAGATTTCAAGACTTTAACGAATAGTTTTTTGGAAAGGTGTGAGTACATTACTTTTCTCACTCTTTTGGGGGGGGTCTAAAATCAGCTGAGTTTTTGCTTTTTAAATTTCTTGGTCTAGGAATCTAGTCATGGAATAAACGAAGTTGATTGGACTGATTCATAGGCAGTTTATCATAGGCAGAGAGTCAGCTTAGCCCTTCCACCATTTGAGGACATAACTAGAAGATGCCATCTATGAAAGCAAGCCCTCACCAGACACCAAATCCGCGAGTGTCTTGATCTTGGGACTTCGCAGACTCCAGAACTGTAGGAAATAAAATTCTGCTGTTTTTAAACTACCTAGCCCCTTACTTTATTATGGCAGTCCAAATGGAATAAGACACCACTCAATATCTATTTTCCCCTTTCTTTTTTTTTAGTTAATTTTATTTTTTTATTTCAAAATATTAAGGGGGTATAAATGTTTTAGGTTACACGAATCACTTTTGTAGTATTTTCCCCTTCTTTCTTACTAAGAAAACCCTAAATTAATGTATACCAATTGTGTGGCCAGCTAAAATAATTCATTTTCAGACACCCTTGTTGATGGGATGATCATCAAATGACAGCAGAAGTTGCTGAATGAGGCCTCTAGTAAAGCTTTTTAAAAGAAAATAGACTCCCAAGAGAATGAAAAGACCAGCTACAGGCAGGAAGAGAATATTTGCAAAAGGCATATCTGATAAAGGACAATTGTCCAAAAATACAAAGACCCTTAAAATTTAACAATAAGAAAATGAACAACCTGATTTAAAAATGGGCAAAAGACTGAATAGACACCTCACTAAAGGAGATACAGAGATGGCAAGTAAGCATATGAAAAGGTGCTATACATCATGTCATAAGGAATTGCAAATTAAAACGATGAGATACTACTCATGCCTATTAGAATAGCAAAATCCAAAACATTGAAAACACCAAATACTGGTGAGGATGTAGAACAACAGGAACTATCTTTCATTGCTGGTGGGAAAACACAAAATGGTACAGCTACTTTGAAAGACAGTTTGGCAGTTTCTTACAAAACTAAACATACTCTGAACATATGATCCAACAAACACACTTCTTGGTATTTACCCAAATTATTTGAAAACTTATGTCCACACAAAATCTTGCACACAGATGTATTATAGCAGCTTTACTCATAATTTCCAAACTTGGAAGCAACCAATCCTACTATCCAATCAGTATGTGAATGGATAAACCAACTATGGTACATTAATAAAATGGAATATTATTCAGCACTAAACTGTGAAAAGACATCAAGGAACTTTAAATGCACATTGTAAGTGAAAGATGCCAATCCGAAAAGGCTACACACTGTATAATTTCAACTATATAACATTCTGGAAAAGGCCAAACTATGGAGACAGTAAAACGATCAGTGGTTTCCAGGGATGGGAGGGATGACTAGGCAGAGCACAGAGGATTTTTAGGGCAAAGAAACTACTTTGTATGATACTACAGTGGTAGATACATGTCATCATACATTTGTCAAAAGCCATAGAATGTACAACACCAAGAGTTAACTGTATGGTAATCTATGTTCTTTGAGTGATAATGATGTGCAATGTAGGTTCATCAGTTGTAACAAATGTACCATTCTGGTGTGGGATGTTGATCATAGAAGCGATTGTGCACATAGGGGCAGAAAGTAAATGGGAACTCTGTACTTCCTGCTCAATTTTGCTTTGAACCTAAAAATGCTCTAAAAATAAAGTGTATTTTAAAAATTTAAAAAGACTCATAAGCATATTAATGTAAATTATTTTTTATTCTCTCTTCAAATAAAATACCAATTTTCGGGAAAACAAAAGAAGGTAGACTTCACAGGCTGATGCCTTTTGTCAGTTGTTCTTTTCCTACCTGGAACTTAGACAAGATGCTAGAGGTGGAACAGCCATCATGTGCTTACAAGGCAAAGAGGTTGGCTCAGCCAAGACGTATAAGGAGCCTGTGTTCCTTTTCTAGGGCTGCTATAACAAATTTCCAAAACTGGGTGGCTTAAACTGAAATGTATTCTCTCACAGTTCTGGAGGCTAGAAGTCTGAAATCAAGGTGTTGGTAGGATCATGCTCTCTCTGAAGCCTTTAAAGGAGGGCCCTTCCTTGCCCCTTAGAAGGTAGCCCCAGGTGTTCCTTGGCTTGCTACAGCATAATTCCAACCTTTGCCTCCATCTTCAGATTGCCATCTTCCTGAGTGTCTCTATCTAATTCATCTTCTTATAAGGACACCAGTCATATTGGATTAGGGCCCACCATAATGACCTCATCCTAACTTGACTACATCTGCAAGACCCTATTTTCAAATAGGTCACATTCAAGGGTACCAGGGGTTAGAACTTCAACTTACCTTTTGGGGGAACACAATTCAACCCAAAACAGTCCCTGATGGCGTTCTAGAACTACTTTACCAGATCTGGATTTTCTACCTCTGAACTTATTACATGAAAAACACAAAGCTCCCAATCAGTTAAGCCTCTATTTATTCAAGGTTTTCTATATTCACACAGAACTTGATTCCTGACCAATACAGTGACTTCTAAGTGAAGGCTCTAGAAATTTAAAAATTATCTGCCATGTGGAGCCTACCTATTTAGAGGATAGTTTTAACTTTTTAAAGACAGAGACTATTATTCTTTTATTTGGGAGGCAGGGGTTGGGCAGGGACCTCTGCTCAGCTTAGATTTTTCTAGGCATAATTTAAAGATCAAACTTGTTTTCAAAATAAAGTTTTCCAGATACTGAAAAGGTCAGTGGACATGTATTCCGCAGCCAAATTTAGGTCCCAACTCTGCCCTGGACTCACCCATCTCGGATATGTCTTCATTAGTCACCACTACATACCTCAGTGAAAGAGAATATAAATGTAGCTTTTGTGCTTATATTAGCAGAAGCACAGTTTACTTGTCCAACACAATCATGTTCAATTTTTATGATACCATCTTTCTGCCAGGTGTGGAGCTTGGAAATGGATGTGCCAGAAAATACTTTAAGCCGCCAAAAGCTGAAATTTGTCTTAATTTTGAGAAAGTTGGTAGGAGTTCTTAGACCATTTTCATGGCATCCATACCAGGAACATAACCATGATTCATTCAGCTGATTTATGGGATCCAGCAGTGAGGACAAGAAATTACTTCCATCATCTCTGTTAGTCAGAGAGCCCTGAATTGTTCACTCAACTTCTCAGCGGGCTCAATAAAGGCTGACATCAGAGTTAATAGATATTCCCATCACTTCTGAAGAAAGATGAGGGCTTAGTGATAAGTCAGGACTTCCCGTCTTTCCTTCCTTTCTTTCTCCAAAAAACATTTATTGAGTGTCCATTTTGTGCCAGACTAATAGCAGGTGCTGGAGATTAAACAAACATGACACTGTCCCTACCTTCAAGGGGCCTATGGTTTAGCTACACAGATAGACAAATTGACAGAAAATCATAAGACATTGTAATAAGTGCCAAGATAGGTTTAGGAGCAGAGTATTAGGGGATTACACAGCAGGACAACTAACTCTGTTTGGGGCAGTCAGCTTGCAGTTCTGTTTACACTGGTGTTGAAAGTGAGACCTGAGGGTCCACTAGGAGCTAGCCAGGGAGAGGCATATGCAAAGGCTTGTAAGTAATAGAGCACATGGCATACGTGGAGACCTGCGTAGAGTTTGACATAGTGCCCTAGGAGGCGGGAAATGTCAGTGAGACCAAACAAAAAGTGGTGCATATGGTGAAGGTGTTAGAAAGTCATCGAAAGGTTATGAGTCAGACAGTTCCATAATCAGGTTTGTGTTTTAGAAAATATCTTTCTGGCAGCAGTGTACAGAATGGATTGGACCAGATCATGGAGAAAACAGTAGGAGTCAGCTGTGGTACTCTAAGAGAAGGCAGAGAAGAGACACATTTAAGGAGTAAAATTGATAGCACTGGACGAGTTATGAGATCTGGGGCAAATGTGGGAACAGTAAGTACCCAAGGATGACACCAAAATTTATGGTTTAATTAACTGGTGTATGTGTTGGGGGGGGAGTTAGAAATTAGGATACATGATACAAATTGTTAATTCTCTAATATTGATATTAAAAATCCATATCCACATATTTAATGAAGTAACTGAATTTTGATGCTAATCATATTTCTGATATAATAACTTATTGAATTTTTTAAATACGAAAAGCAAATTTACTTTAGAAACTAAATATTGATAGAGATGAATAATGAAACAAAAAATATGTAGGATATAAAAGTCATAATACAGGAATCAATCATTCTCAATTATTTTCATCTCACAGTTTCCTTGAGAGTTTCCTTTTCCTCCTCCCACACCTCAATTCTAGTCAATGGTCCATATAACCCTGTTTCTGTTTTTGTAGGAAATGAAAAAGTGATATTTTGGAGCCAGAAGAAGCTTCAGAGATAATGAAATGTGGATTCTTGAAATTGGCACTACTGTACAACAACATAAACATTTTAAGATAATAAGTACTCAGAATACCATTATGCTGAAAGATAGTAGATGCAATGCAAGGATCATACAAGGGGACTTCAAAAAGTTCGTGGAAAATCAAATTCAAAGATAAAAATTTTAAAATAAAAACTTTATTTCTCAATATAAGCTACATTAAGTTCAAGACACCTTTTTTAAACAATGATACCAGCCATTTCGTCCATCCCTAAAGAGCTGAGTGTCCTAGGAATTTCATACGGTCCATGTAGTCTTTTTTACATTATTAATTGAAGAAAAACAGGGAACCTTTAAAAGCTGTTTAAGATTAGGAAGCAAAAAGAAGTCAGAAGGAGCTAAATCAGTATGCCTAGGTGGATGTCTAATGATTTCCCATTGAAATTCTCGCAACATTGCCCTTGTTTGATGAGGGGAATTAGCAGGAGCACTGTTGTCGTGGAGAAGGACTCTCTGGTGAAGCTTTCCTGGGCATTTTTCTGCTGAAGCATTGGTTGACTTTCTCAAAACACTCTCATAATAAGCAGGTATTATCATTCTTTGACCCTCCAGAAAGTCAACAAGCAAAATGCTTTAAGCATCCCAAAAAACTGTTGCCATGACCTTTGCTCTTGACTGGTCCACTTTTGCTCTGACTGGACACTTCCACCCCTTGGTAGCCATTGCTTGGATGTGCTTTGTCTTCAGGATCATACTGGTAGAGCCACGTTTCATCTTCTGCTACAACTCTTCAAAGAACTGCTTCAGGATCTTGATTCCACTTCTTTAAAATTTCCATTGAAAGCTCTGCTCTTGTCTGCAGTTGACCTGGGTACAATAGTTTTGGCACCCATCGAATGAAAAGTTTGCTCAACTTTAATTTTTTAGTCAGAATTGTGTATGCTGAACCAATTGAGGTATCCATGGTGTCGACTGTTGTTTCTGCTGTTCATTGTCAGTCCTCTTCAATTATGGCATGAACAAGATTAATTTTTTCCTTGCAAATCCATGCATATGGTCTGCTGCTGCAGGCTACATCATCAACATCACCTTTTCCCTTCTTAAAATGAGTTATCCATTTGTAAATTGCTGATTTCTTTAGGGGACTTGTCCCAATAAGCCTTCTGTGAAGCATCAGTGATTTCACCATTCTTCCACCCAACCTTCACCACAAATTTGATGTTTGTTTTTTGCTTCAGTTTTAGCAGAATTCATGTTGCTCTGATAGGGGCACTTTTCAAACTGATGTCTTACCCTCTTTAGTGCTTCAAACTAGATCATGTTTAGACGTGTTATAACAAGTTAGTATGAGTTTATCCGGGTGCAAAAAAAACTGAAATCCATGCATAGTTTTCTCATAATATGCAATTTCCAAAAACTTTTTGAAGACCCTTTATACATTTGGTAACTATTGCAAGCCAGAGGGTCTTGGACATGGAGCTGTGTGGACTAAATGAGGCAGTATTTGTAAATCACCAAGCACAGTTCTCAATGATTGATAGCTAGAATAGCAGAGAAATCCATGCTCTACTTTGTTCTGGGCACAAGATGACCAAACCAGACTGCATTTTCTAGCCTTCTTTGCAGTTAGGTATAGCCATGTGACAATATTCACCAAAGCAATGTGAGTAGAAATGATGAATGCCACTTCTTGGTCTAGACCCTATGGCATAGCACTAACTCCTCCATGCTGTCTGCTTTCTTTAAACTGAACACAGGCATGACTACAACCCAGTACATGAGGACAATGCCCTAGGGAATGGCATGAGAACAAGACAGAAGGAGTCTGAATTCCTGGGTGGTCACATGGAGCAGAGTCACCTGCCTCCCTGCCCTGGACACATGTGAAGGAACATAAACATTTTTGTCTTTTGAGCCACTGTGTCACCAGGTGTCTCTGTTACAGCAGGGTTGTCTGTGTCCAAGATAACACAGCTTCTTTGTTTTTTCTGCTCTTCTTCACCACACCTATCTTATTTTTGCAATATTATCTTCCACGGGTATAAATATTTTAAATAGCTGCAATCACAGTGTACATGTGATTTTTTACCTTGTTATTTTCATTTCTTACATCACAACCATGTTCCAGGATTCAAAATTATCTTCAATTATTCATTTTAAAAACAAAAAAATGAAAATGCTCGGGGAAGATTGGTACAATGAAAAAAAGCTTGAGTTTGTTTTGAGATTCTCCCTTTATGTAATGACTGTTGCATCCACAGGCATATATAGTAATTAGAGAAAGTTGGAGTTGGGGATTGTTGAGTGGAAAACAAATTTTAAGTATCAATTTCTCTGTAGCCATCCCCTGCTGGTTGGACCACCAGAAAATCTGACTCCCTCCCAGGCAACAATTACTCTCTTCCTAAAACAGCCTAACTTCCTAAGGGGAAGTTGAGATCATCCTAACAGCATCAAGAACTTTCCTGAAGAGCAAATGTCCCATTGTGGTTCTTCCCTTTATGGAGAACAATGTGTACTTTTGATGTTCTGACACCTGAAATATTTGCGATTTTGCTTCCTTGAGAAGCTTAGCAAGAAAGTAATTTAAGTCAGTATCTTTTTTTTGAGACAGGGTCTTGCTCTGTTGCCCGAGCTAGAGTGCAATGGCATCGTCATAGCTCACTGCAACCTCAAACTCCTGAGCTCAAGCAATCCTCCTCTCTCAGTCTCCCAAGTAACTGGGACTACAGGTGCATGCCACTACATCCAGCTAATTTTTATTTACTTATTTATTTTTTGTAGAGACAGGACCTCACCATTGCCATTGCCCAGGCTGGTCTTGAACTCCTGGCCTCAAGCGATTCTGCCACCTTGGCCTCCCAAAGTGCTAGGATTACAGGTGTGAGCCACTGCGCCTGGCCCTTAATTAGGTATCATTTTTAAATGGCAAAAGTTATGAAGATATTCTAAATAATATGGTCATTTAAAGGAGAGAATGGAGTGCAGACAAGATTCAACTGGAATTTAGTTGGTTCTTGCAGAAAGGGAAATCAACTAAGTAAATCATTTGCAAATTAAGTTAAAAGCATTATTAAGCACCAACAGTATGCAAAGCAGGTACCGTCCTCCCCTGTGTGCACATCATAGTCACTATCATTGCAGTCTAGTGGGGATGACAGACATATAACTAATAAAGATTCCTGGTGTAATAAAATGAGCTCTATAAAACTTGCATAAGCAAAGCATCTTTTAGCCATCTTTGAAGGAGAAATAAATTTAATAAATTTTCAGGAAGAGAGAAAAAAAGGAGGAAAGAGCCTAATTGCAGAGAATAAAATCAGTGTTTACCTTTACCCTTCCTCATCATTCCCATTTCTCAACCCCTGAGAGTCACCTTCCTCTAGGATATTTGAGAAAAAGGATGTTTGCCTCACATCTGCCCCTGAGTCACCCTCTCTGCAGCTGCTCCTATGAGTCACTTGCTCCTCTCCATTGCCATCAGCTCTGCCCTGAGTCTCCATCCTGGTGCCACCTGGATTGGCCTGGGATTCCTTTTCTCAGGATATGATGATGGACTCTGCGGAAGGATACAAGATGGCACTTTCTTTCGTTGCTCTCCTC
Organism: Propithecus coquereli; assembly: GCF_000956105.1. Classification (NCBI taxonomy): domain Eukaryota; kingdom Metazoa; phylum Chordata; class Mammalia; order Primates; family Indriidae; genus Propithecus; species Propithecus coquereli. The sequence goes on along the minus strand of NW_012143301.1, from coordinate 3,809,365 downwards.
TTTAATTCCCCACAACACCAACACAGTACTTGTGCATATCTATTCGACATAATTAATGGGTTGGTGCAAACTAGAGGGGTTTATAATATAGGAGGAGAAAACTTAATATTGGATGACAAATATGACAATTCCCACAGCCCAAGGGGGAAAAGAATTGCAAGCCCTTTGCACATGTCTTCCTGTGGAGACACTACAGTTTCTCACTTTGCTCCCTTGCTTGAAGTCCAGTCTCCTTTTGCTCCTTGTAAAAATGTTTAGTTCTTCAAATGAGAATCCTTACTCCTATTGCATAAACCCCACCCCTTGCCCTGGGCCCCCACTTGTACAATTCAAGGATACAACAACCACAGCAATGCATTTTTTTAATGGCGAGACTCACGGGCCAGCCAAGGTGGGCTTTGCCCTGCAAGTCCAACTTCTGTTTTGAAATCTCTGCGCCGGTTCACCGTGAACCTACATATCCTTACCATTCTTGCAGTTTTCTCTGTGGGTAACTGTTGGACTAAACACATCCCACACACCTTTTCTAACAGAAACAATACTTTTCAAGGATAGTGCACTCTGAATCTATTAATATATTAGAGAAGATACATGTTTTCTAAATGTGAAATTATCTGTCTAAATTCCTCTGCCCATGATGAAAACAGCATTTTACAAGATGATGCCAAGAAGGTTTTGGGTTTTTTTCCTACTTCCAAACAATTACCAGAGGCCTGCCTATGCTTCAGAGATAAAGTCTACCATAGTATCTGGCCAAGCAAAGGAGCCATCTACCCCAATGGCCAACATTACTTACATGAAAATGAAAAAGGAACTTTCTTTCCTTGGGCCAGGTTGAATTTGTGGGCGGGCCTCCTACTCTCAATGATCTCCATTAAGGTAAGGGAGGCAGTGGAAAGATGCCAAAAGATGTACCATACGAATTGGTGTGGCTGCCTGGCATGCAGTGATCCCATACTCTCCTTGTGGTAACAGAATCCCCCCCTTACTCTCAGAAATGGACACATGACCGGCTAATCATGGGACTTCCTATTCTTACCCATAGGAATTCATTCAGCGTTTGGGAACATGCTTTAAATCCAGCCAAGCAGAGGACTGCCTCAGGATATTTTTTAACCTAAAATTGGATGAGAAAAGCCCCTTTTCCTCTAGGGATGAAGAAAGCCCAGATCTGGAAAAACCTTATTTCCCACCATGAAGAAACAGCCTTTCCTCATAGTAAAATAGAATGAAAACAGCACGCACAGGAAAGCAGACATGGGCTTCAGAAGCATATGCTACTTAGCTTTTGAGTGCCTGGTTCCAGTCATGGCATCTTCAAAATTGCTGTAGTTCCTGAGAACCATCCTCCAGTTCTCTGAGCTATTCCAGTATTCTTTCAATTAAGCTCAAGTTTTACTTAAACTGGATTGTGTTAAGTTTCTCTTCTTGCAAACAAATTGGTCCCAGGTTACACTCTGTCCACCTTCCCTGAGGATGGGGATAAAAATAGGAAAAGTAAACATAAGCAAACCCTACATATGCAATCGGGAAGCCCTTCTCTGGCGTATGGCATTACTCTATATGAAGCTAAATGTGACCCTTAGGAAAACAATTTTGTAACATGCTAACATTATGTCCCAGATTCTGAATATCCTAGTCAATCATTTTTTAAATAGAGCTCTGTGGGAGGCCTGGCCAGTCCTGCTAGGTTCTGCCACTTCTAAGTACTGAACAATGGCGCATGCCGCAGGCTTGCCTCCAGCTCATAACTGCAATACAGCTATGTATGTGATGTCTAGTAATTATTGGGTAACCTGTGGTCAATGAAGCAACATGGTCATGTGGCGTACCTAGAGATTGTACTTGGAATGTGATCTTATCCAAGTGGCAAAACTTGCTAAAGGGTTTTTTCTTCTTCCAACTCTATAAAAATTGTTAATATGATAGAGTTTTGGAGTAGTGAGGTTGATGAGAAGTTTTATAAGCCTGTAAGTGGGGCTTCAGCTAATGTGACAAGCTAACCGTGGTCGCGCAGATGGCCACTGCCACTAACCCAGGCCTGTCTCCCCTGAAGAACTGGGGACACTTAAGAAACCACATTCAACAAACATCCCCCTGCCTGGTATTTCCTGATGTTTTCCTTCAAGTGTTTTCTTTTGGTTTCTATAGTCACAATAGAATATAACTTCTGTAACATTTGTGTGCCAGTTTATAAGCTCTGACCCACTCCTATGAAGAACTACTTTAGGATTGTTGAAATCAAGAAATAGTGAAAAATTCAGAATCTGGTCTTCACCACTGTCTAGACCAGAGAGGACTGGGTAACTTCTAGACATTCAGCCCAAGGTCCTAGCTGTTACTACGAGGTGAGAAACCTCAGTGACTACATTTTATGCCTCAACCAAAATCATGTTTCAAGAGCAATATGAGAAATATGAGAAAGCTCGTTGAATTCCAAATTTTTTGTTGACACATCACCCAGATGTCAGAAGAGTCTCCTTGCCGGTTGAGGTGATTCAAACTCCCATTTATTTATTTATTTATTTTAACATTTACTGGTTGATTATAAATGATGCCAAGTCAGGAACAGCTAGATGGAAGAGAGTATGTGGGGTGGATGTGCACAGAGCTTCCATGCCCTTTCTGGGGATGCCACCCTGTACCCTGTGTTCAGTGACCCAGAAGCTCATCAAGTCTGCTGTTTTAGAGTTTGTTTTTGGATTTTTTTTTGATTTTTTTTTTTTTTTTTGAGACAGAGTCTCTGTCACCCTGGGTAGAGTACAGTGGTGTCATCATAGCTCACTGCAGCCTCAAACTCCTCGGCTCAAGCGATGCTCCTGCCTCAGCCTGCAGAGTAGCTGGGACAACGGGTGCATGCCACCATGCCAGGCTAATTTTTTCTGCTTTTAGTAGAGACAAGGAGGTCTCCCTCTTGCTCAGGCTGGTCTCGAACTCCTGACCTCAAGCAATCCTCCCGCCTCGGCCTCCCAGAGTGCTGGGAGTACAGACGTGAGCCCCAAAGTCCCACTTCTTATTTCCTCTTTTGAAAGCGCAGTGCTCACACCCTCAATGGCTGGGAATTCCCAGGGGACTTTCATCCTCATTGTTATTTCTGGCTCTGGATGCTGCTTCCATTGATGAGTTTAACTGACAGATTATCCTGCCATGTGGCCCACGCTGTCCCTTTTCTGTGTCACATTAACCCGGACCTGGAACTCAGCCTGTCCGTGCCCACAGGACACGTGCTCACGGGTGCACAGCACTCACACAGGGCGTTTGTGTACGTAGCGAATTCCCTAAAGATTTGGGACGGCGACAGTGGAGTTCGCATCGCAGAAATGAAAAGATAAAACTGAGCGTTGCACATTCTACATCTTGAAAGATTTTGAGATCCGTCACCGTATTTCCCCACACACTCCCTCCTCTCAGTTTCCCCCCTCCGAATGTTTATTACAGAGCAGTTTAGCTACGATTGTTCTTTGTCCACAACTACCCCATTCCCTCAGGGAGCATCTTTCACTCCTAGTAGCTTATAGACTGTTTCTCTAGGAGAGATGCTAGTTTCAGCTGTTAAGAATTCCCCTCCTCCTTACTGGTATACATAGAATGAATATGATCCTGAAACTGGAAGGTTCCAAAGCACACTAGCTTTTTTTGCACTAAATTTCATGGGTTATTACATGGGAACAGCAAAAGCTCTCAACGTACTCTTCTTCATCTCTTCTGTCTGAAGAACCTTGTAGAATCCAGTGCATTTGCTGCAGGTAACTCCCACCCTGCGATGCTATGGTTCCTATACTCTTGGAAATTGGTCTGGGAGAACATTTAGATTCTTAATAATGTGTAATAAATTAGTTTAATCCCAAATTAAATTGTAAAAGACACATTTGCAAGAATGGAAAGGAAGCCTGATTCCTTCCTCTGGCAGGATCTTGTAGTGGGATTTGAAAATTTAAATGACATCAGGAAACAGCTGCTCTCTGGATAGACGCGTTTGTCCTTTAAAGTGATTAATAACTACATCATTTTGGACTTTGAAATGGAATGTTTTTCCAAAGCTGCAAGATAATCCCAGTCAAATAAATCGTTTACGTTTTATTTTGCTATTTTATTTCCCAGTGATATATGGAGCAGACGGTGCTCCTCCTCTGGAGAGGGTGAGTAATGAATATGACCAATTGATCCATGGATTGGAATTCTTCCCTTTGAGTCCAGAAATACACCTGCACGAGCTTTTTCCATGGCATGGAAGACTAGAGTTTTAATGCTATGGCTTAAGCTCCAGCTACCTAAAGCCAATTTGAACACAGGGGAATCAGGTGAGTGGTGGTTAGGCGTCTTCCCTCCTCAGAAGCACGAATGTGTCGTCTGCTCCACCAGGATTGCCGGCCAGTGGCCACTCGGTGCTCACCTGCGTCTACTCGAGTCTAACTCCTTTACTCTCTAACTCAGGAGTCCCCAACCTATGGTGAATTGGATAATTATTTCATTACATACTACAATGTAATAATAATAGAAATAAAGTGCACAATAAATGTAATGCTCTTGAATCATCCTGAAACCATCCCCACTCACCCCTGGTCGGTGGAAAAATTGTCTTCCGTGAAAATGGTCTCTGATGCCCAAAAGGTTGGGGACCACTGCTCTAGCTGATTCATAGAGTCAGTGTCGGTCTGACTGCACTCCAGCCCTAAGGACCTCTTTGCAGTTCCCCAACATGCAAGGTAAGTCCTGGTGTTAGAGCCTTTGTCTGCTGCTCTGCCTGGAGAGTTTGTCCTTCATATGCCCACGTGGCAACTTCACTCACTTCATCCACTCAGAAAGGGCTTCTCTGACCATTCTGCCTAAAGCAGGATCCTGTCATACCAGACCCTTCTTCCCTGCTTCATCCGTCTCCAACTTACTGCTGCCTGATAACATATTACAAACTTGTCTGTCTCCCCACTACAGAGTAACTGAGGTCAAGGACTTTGTTTAGTTCACCACTGAGATCCCTGCACCTAGAACAATGGCTGTCACACAGTGCACAGAATTGGTGAATGATAGTCCTGGGGGAAATGATATAGGTAGGCAGATTAGAGCATGGGCTTTGGAGAAGGCAGGCCCGGGTTCAAGTTCTGGCTCCTCTGTCTACGAGCTGTCTGAACTTCACCAAATCGCATAACTTATCTCACAGGATTATCATACAGATTGAATGAGGTAATATATGAAAGTCATTTGGCAGGATAAACACCATTGTTTCCTCATTATTCCAGCCCTCTTATTTTATAGATAAGAAACCAGAGGTAGACAGGCAAAGGGATTGGGGCAGCATCTCTAATCTTGAGGATGCCATTTGCAGGAAGGAAGCAAATCTCCCATTCCCCCATGAAGGCATCCTCAACAGGTAACAAAATCCTTAAAAACATACCTTCACTTCGACTCAGCAATTTTATGTCTGCAAATTTATCCTAAAGAAATAATCACCTATGCGTGCAAAGATACAGCTACACAGATCTTTATCGGAGCCTTGTTTATAACAACAAGAAATTAAAAGTGTACTAAATGTTCAAGAGGGAACAGATTTGATAAATTGTGGTACAGTCATATGATGGAATATTACATGGCCACTTAGAATAAACTATAGAAGAACAGTTAACAACATGAGAAAATGCTTATATAAACTAAAACAAAAAGACTAGCATATACCAAAAGGTCCACATGGTTAGAATCGGTGCATTGCATGTTCTTCTTTGTTCTTCTCTAAATTCCCCATATTTTCTTCAATGAACAGGTATTATTTTCATAATGGGTCTTTTAAATAAAAATAGTAATAGCTTGTTAGTGTCTTCACAATAAAGTGTGAATACATTTTATTGAGAGAACAATCAGAGCCTGAACTTGAGGGTGTGTTCCTCATCCTGATGGAATGAAATTCCTATCTCCTTTTTGAATGTCACGATTTTCAATGGGCAATTCCCCTAAATGCTTTGGCACACAGTGGATTCCAGCAGATTCTGGCTTCATGACCAGTAGGACAGACTGCGCATGTGTCTGAACATCTCCATGACTCTGTATTAGCACATTTAACTGATGACCTTAGCTATGCTGCATTTTTTAAAACCAAATTGACTTACAGCATTACTCATTAGATTTAAGTACTAGGATGATTCATCATTTACAGTAAATCTATTAGATAGATTACACTGCAAAATTCACCATTGTCAGTATGGCAGGCCTGCCTGGAAATTAAGAATGGGAAGGGAAATTGAAGAAGAGAGATTCCTCTCCGTGATTTGAAATTTAAACTTAGATAGCTATGGCAAGCATCTGAGCCTCAGCCAGGGAGGACCAAGGCATCTGTCACATGTCTCAGATATTCCACTCTAATAATAGCCTAGGTTCTCTTTTGGAATAGGTTAATGCCTTGCTTCATAAGGAAAAAGCATGCATGGTAAAATACTTTAAGGAGTATTTCCTTACCCCTTATAAAGATATTCACATTATAACTGGGCTGCATATGTAAGACATGTAACAATAGTTGAGTCTCTGCTGGTTAAATATAGCCCCAAACCAATAGCCTGTTCAGCTGGGGGCCCTAGCTCACCAGATGTTATTCCACTAATAGTGAGTGAGCTCATCCTTGGTGTGGAAGCTTTATTCATTTGGGAGAGAATAATGAAAGTGAGACAACCATTACGTCACCTTTTCCTGTACATTATTCTCCCCTGCAGCTAACAAGAAAAACATGCTGCTGTGAGAGCTGTAAGCTAACTTGTGTTCTTGCTTCCGCAGATCTGCATAAAGTGAATCACAGGGTAATTCTAGTCCAAATTAATTTTTTAAATATTATCTGATAGTTTACGCTTGGAGAGTTAGACTTCATGACCTACTGTCTCTGCAGCAGACGTAAGCATGGTGACTTTTCGAGGTGTGACTACCAGCCCTTTGCTCCCAGAGGCACCATCCTCTCTTCACTCTTGTTCAAGAGTTATCTCATTGGCCATCTGGGAGGCAGACACTGCTGTTTCTAGAAACATGAAGACTTCTGAATAATGAAGTCAACTTTTAAAATAATGCTCATGAAATCATGTCTTTTTTTTTGTTTCAATGACTCACTTGGACTACCTGTCAAACCAAAATTCAAGTTCAAAGTAAAATTAATTCATAGATAACACAGCAAAAAGGAGCAAGACATATATATGCAAACACGTAAACATATATGACACATGAATATACATTTATGTGTGTACACACACATATTTTATAAAAAACAAAAGAAATCTTTATGTAAGAAACTGGTATTTTTAAATAAATCACACATTTATCAGTAAAGAACCTTAACTCATTACTGAGTTTTATTGCAGTCTGCCTCTAAATACAATCACAACTCAGCAACAAGCAATCTTATTAGATGTCTTTTAAGGGCCTTAACTTTCTGCCAGGGGCTTAAACTGACTTTGTTTTTCTCATGTCTTGTTCACCGTGTGATCATAGAACATGATCACAAAGGAACGCAAAAGACTGATAGCAACCAACCTGATGAGCCCGTTTGTCATTGGGTGCCCGACATCTTCCCTCACGTTCCCTTATGCCTGCTTGCACTGGAATATTTTTAGAAATATTCATTTCTACATCTAAGTATCATCTCAAGAAGAAAGTCTGGTGGCTAGGGAAATATTTGGCCAATTATAAACCTTCCATATTTTAAATTTCTCTTCTGTTCCTTTCCGTATTGGTTTCTACCCCATATCTGCCGCCTCCCAGGGCACACTTTATGCAAAGAGCACCGAAATGAAGATGGGGACTCCTGAGAGCAGCTCCTAACCCCACCACTTTCTCTCCCTCCACCTCCTTCCGGCTTCAGAGTTCTCACTGGTAAAGTTGGAACGATAATATCACAGGTGGCAAAAAATACATGGCACATATATGTTTAATAAATTTGAACAGGTTGGCATATGACACTGCCCCCAGGACCGCATTGTGACTTTTGTGGGCCATAGGCACTTCTGCCTTCACTGATGCCATCCCCCATAAAAAGATACTAAAAAATGTATTTTATGACTTTTAACATAATGGTAAATATATTAATATTATATAGAAAACATTTTTCTTGCCCTAAAAGTTCATTTATTTTTCTTCTGATGTTAAAGGAATTAAAATGTTTTCACGGGCCCTTAAAAGTGTCGTGGGCCCTCGGCACTGTGCCTGAGAGTAAGTCAGCCCTGCTCGCATCACAAAATCCTCACTGCTGTGTCATACTTTGCTGTCCCCTCTCCATGCAGGATGGCTTTTATGATTGCTGTTCCCTTCCTCTCTCTCCTCTTGATGATTTTTTTCCGTGAGTGTAGGTTACCTCTTCCCCTTCTCTCAACTTCTCTTAGGTTCTCCCACTCTTAAGTCAAAGTACACTAACAAACAGACACATGGTTCACGGAATGAAAAGTATTGAAAAGTGTTCTAGAGTGGAGGACTGATTCCAGTGCAGTTCAGGCTGCTATCCTCTACCATCTCTGGAAACCATTCTAAGTGGATCAGAACCACTTCTAAGTGGAATCATGTGCACCAAATTTTAAGAATGGTTTCTATTAAGTAGTAGGCCTCGGGCGATTTTTCTTTCTTCTTGGTAATTTCTATATTTCTTGCATTTTAAAAATGAGCATGATTTTAATAGACATGCTAAAAACATTAAAATCCAATTTTCATAAGGATTAACTACTATATTTTGCCTCAGTAATTAAAAGGGAGGAGTTAATATACTGAGACACATTGGCTTGAATATTTTTCTCAGTGGGTGGCCTTGCAAACACACACACACACACACACACACACACACACACACACACACACACACGAGTGGCTCTGACCTAGCCCACCATATGGTCCTCATTTTCTGTATCTATTTCTATTTATGTTAACTAAAGAATTCTGCCACTGTAAGATGTCTGATTGACCTTTTGCCCCTTGCTTCCCTCTGTATGAAACAGAGGGCTTAGCTGGAAACATTTCTTGGGTGCTATTTTCTTCAGTTTTCCTCAAATGGGAGAAAGAGTTCAAGGTTAAATTGCTTAGTAAAAAATTATATTTGAGTTAATATTTTCTTTTAAGGTGTTCCCCTATTCTGCACTGTCTAAATCATCTTCCTTTTGCAATATTTCATTTATTTAAGGCCATAGTCCTCTTATCATTTCCTTTTCCACCAAATAAAGCAAAGGATTTTGAAGGATTTTAGCACATGAAAAATCAGAATCAACAAAATATCAAGCAATACTGAGAGCCACCGTGAGCCTTGTGTTCTACTGGACATTCCAGGAAGTTAGAAGTGGTTCTTGGCATAGCCGAGAAGTCTACTGCTTGGGTGTTCACAACCTCTCCAGCCTCAGCACAGGGTGGGGACGGAGGAGAACAGAATAGCACAAGCTCTAGCTAAAAAGGGCAGCTGCTACTCGGCTCCAGCCAACTGTTGCCATGTGGGAATGTAGGCTCAGTCTTGCCAGGTTGGCTAGTTTTTCCAAAAAAGCTAGAAATCAAGATTTTTGCATGAAATCGCTCCATTTAAAACGCTGTCAACTAATTCAAATTTTTAAAAAACATTGTGTGGGCCAACAAATGTGCAGTCCAAATCAAATAAGTCTGTGGGCCTGATTTGGCCTGTCAGTTTGTACTGGCTGCTTTACATTATGAATTCCCTCGGAATTTAAAAATGCTTACCACTCGAAATGACTTAGTGACATTTATAATGATCTATAGACATTTTATGGAGAAAAAACTTGAAGAAGCCTGCCTGTGTACCAATTCTAAACAACAAAACCAGCCACTCCAGTCATTTAGAACTAGAGGGCAAAGTAATGTCTTGACAGAATTTTTCACTTCTAAATAATTGTCTTGAAATCATGTAGATTCAGCCTAAATTATGTAAGTATGAAGTCTTAACATCATATTTTCTAGGATGGACTCTCTATCAGCATTCCTCCCAACACACACAAACACATAGTGTCCCATAACAAAAATGATCTCTAGAAGAGATTATTTTGGGTGCTTGCAGTATTATTATTGCGGGAAATATTATTTTCAGTTTTGAAAATCATGAGTAAAATGCATGGATCTTTTGTCTTTGTATCCTAATAAATGTATACCAACCATATGTAGAAATCACCTGCCCTTTTTAGCATCTTTTTGAAGCATAGCATTCGTCTTGAAATGTGCTTGTATCATGAAGGGACAGCCAAAAGAGTTTCACAAAGTAAGCACACCCAAATGGTCAGCACCCAACTCAAGAAAAAGAACATTATCAGAAAATAATAAAACAGCAAATGTTGGATATTGTTACTCTTAAACTTAAAATAACTAGAAATGAGACTCCTTA
>NW_012143301.1:3793490-3797730 GCF_000956105.1 Propithecus coquereli | reverse complement strand
AGTCCTATCAGATTAAGACCTCACCCTTATGACCTCATTTAATCTTAATTATCACCTTAAGGGCCCTATCTCCAAATATGGTCACATTGGAGGTTAGGACTTCAACATACGAATTAGGGAGGGTGCACAATTTAGTCCGTAACACTTACTTTAAGCCATATAAAAAATTAATTCAAAATCAATCAAAGTCCTAAACATAAAACCCAAAACTATAAAACTCTTAGAAAAAAACACGGGGGGAAAGATTCATGACATTGGATTTGGTAATGATTTCTTGGATAGGGCACCAAAAGCATAGGCAACAAAAGGAAAACATAGGTAAACTGGACCGCATCAAAATTAAAACTTTCTGTGCATCAAAGGACATGATCAACAGAGTGAAAAGGTAACCTACAACACTGGAGAAAATATTTGCAAATCATATATCTGATAAGGAGTTAATATCCAGAATATGTAAAGAACCACAACTCAACAACCACAAAACACAAACAACCTGAAATAAAAATGGACAAAGGACTTCAACAGACATTTCTCCAAAGATGATATGCAAATGGCCAACGTTTCATTCCATTGTATGAAAAAATGTTCAAGATTTTAGGGAAATGTAAATCAAAACCACGAAAATCACTTTACACCCATTGGGATGGCTACTGTTAAAAGAAACCAACAGAAAATAACAAGCGTTGGTGAGGAAGTGGAGAAATTAGAATCTTTGTACACTGTTGGGAGGAATGTAAAATGGTGTAGCTGCTATGAAAACAAATATGGCAGTTTCTTTAAAAATTAAAAATAGAATGTATGGTCTGGGTATAGATACAAAAAATTTAAAATGAGGTCTTGAAGATATGCTTGTACACCCATGTTTATAGCAGCATTATTCACAATAGCTAAAAAGTGGAAGCAACACAAGTGTCTATTAATGGATGAATGGAAAACACAATATGGTATACACATACAATAGAATATTATATAGCCTATAGCCTTAAATGGGAAGGAAATTCTGATGTATCCTACAACATGGATGAAACTTAAGGACATTAAGTTACGTGAAATGAGCCAGTAACAAAAAGACAAATACTGCATGATTTCACTTATATGAATATCTAGAGCAATAAAACTCATAGAAACTGAAAGTAGAATAGTGGCTTCCAGAGGCTGGGGTGAAAAGTGTGGGTAGGGAAATGGGGGAGTTGTTATTTAAGGGGTGTATAAATCATGGTTCTCTAGAGAAACGGAACCAACAGGATGTGTATATATGTATATATGCATAAATACATATATACATGCATATGTATGTAGGTATGTGTGTATATGTATACATATGGAGAGAGAGAGAGAGGTTTATTTTAAGGAATTGGCTCACAGATTACAAAGCCTGGCAAGTCCAAAATGTGCAGGAAAGGTCAGTAGGTTGGAGACCCAGGCAAAAGCCAATGTTGCGGTTCAAGTTTGAAGGCCATCTGCTGGCAGAATTCCCTATTGCTAGGGAGAGGTTGATCTTGTTCTATTCAGGCCTTCAGCTGATTGGATAAGGCCACCCACATTATGGAGGGCAATCTGCTTTACTCAAAGTCCACCAATTTAAATGTAAATATCATCCAAAAATTCCCTCACAGAAACATCCAGAATAACATTTAACCAAATATCTGCACATTGTGGCCCAGCCAAGTTGACATATAAAATTAACCATCACAATGGGTATAGAGTTTCAGTTTTATAAGATGAAAAGTTCTGGAGACTGGTTGTACAACAATGTGAATATACTTAACACTACTGAACTGTACACATAAAAAAATGGTAACCTACAAAATTGGAGAAAATTTATCATGGTAAAATGGTAAATTTTATGTTATGTGTATTTTAGCATGATTTTTTTAAAAAAGTATATTATTAATAGATCTTTCACTCTGGCCTATGGCACCAGCAGGGTGGGCAAGTGTTGCAGTCTTTGTGCTGCCAGGAAGCTCTATAGTCAACCAATGGGACCAGAAGTGGCATGACAAACAGTTCAAGAAAGCGCATTTAGGTAAAGCCCTAAAGGCCAACCCCTTTGGAGTCACTTCAAGTTCAAAGGGAATCTGTGCTGGAAAAAGTAGAGGTTGAAGCCAAACAGCTGAACTCTGCTGTCAAAAAGTGTATCAGGGTCCAGCTGACCAAGAAAGGCAAGAAAATCACAGGTTTCATATCCAATGATGGTTGCTTGAACTTTATTGAGGAAAACGATGAAGTTCTGGTTGTTTGGATTTGGTTGCTGTTGGTGACATTCCTGGAGTTTGCTTTAAGGTTGTCAAAGTAGCCAATGTCTCTCTCTCAGCCTGTTGCAAAAACAAGAAGGAAAGACCGAAGTCATAAGTTTTGATGATGCCAAAATGTTAGTAATAAATTTTTATATGCTAAAAAGATGGTATATCAGAGAGAGAAATTTCCTTTCCTTAAATACCAAAAGAAATCTTTCCCTAAGGGACTTTGGGATACAAAGTGAATAATATCTTTATCTTGGGCTTTTGCAAATGAGTAAAAAAATTTTCTTCAAATAGTAAACTTCTATAAAGGTTGAGAGGGAAAAATTATTAAATTATATCTCAAAGAAGCAGTGGGGGGTTGAGATTACAAAATCCAGGCATATTGTTTCTTGGGAATAGAATTTCTCTCAGGGATTGAGCACAGAGAGTAAGAAAAATAGCAACCAGCTAAATACATTCCTTCAACTGTTATTCTCAAATAACAAATTTTCAACTGAAGTGTTGTTAATAGTTATGTAGCAGTCAATTTATGGTCAATCATATGACAAATGACTATAATTTTAGTATTTTGGTGAACATTGCTATGAACACAGGAGGTAGAATTTGATCCATAGGATAACCAAATCCATGCTTCCAATGCATTTGAAGTAGACTTTCTGGAATTTTATGCCCATACTTGGGGATTCTTCACTAGATAATAGTCATTAAATGACTATTACGGTGAACTTAACTTGGAAACTATCAGAACATTCATTCAAGTTTCTGTACTCTAGAAAAAGTCTTTTGAATACAAGTTTCTAAAACTCAAATTTAGGTATGACAAGAAGCATATGTTCTCTAATCTCATTATGTTGAGCCATTAGTTTAGCCTATTAGCAAGATTATATGAGTAATAAAAGTTCTGATCCTCATGCCGATGGTCAAGGTATAATCATGGTAGTAAAATAATTACTGATTATAACAAAAAAAGCAATATAAATTCTACTTACTCTACATTCCATAGGAAAGATTGATTTAGCTTTTTGTATTTTATTAAGAATTTCTGTAGTGGCTTTTTCTCTATGAAATTAGAGAGTTAAAGAAAAGAGATAATTATTGCCTAGGCAAGAAGTGAACTCTCCTTGCCCACAGGAAGGTGATCCCTTGAAAAGTCTTCCAGTCTCCAGTGAAAGCTCCAATTCTTTGAGGAGCTCATTCAGGCCTAAGTAGAGCAAGTCCAGTGAGGTGACGACAGATGAGTTAGCCGAAATGCTGAGCTCTGTCCACTGCCAGTTCAGGTTCTTAAGCCTCTCTATTTTGAAAAGAAATTTATTCTTTTCCTTCATTTTTCCTTCATTTTTTGAAAATCCTCAACTATGAACACAAATGTGGCAAACCAATGAATCATAAATATGAAGGCAATCTCTAAAGGCCATCTAGCCTGTTTCTCTGCTTCTGAGTAAAAGCAAAAAATTTAAGTCTAATTTTAAAATGGATCTCTAGAGAGGGCTTTTCCCTAAACCTCTCCCCACTACCCTCAAATTAAGTTAGGTTCCTCTAGTATACACTTTCACACTGTATTGCATTTCTCCTTCAAAGCACTTACCACAAATGGACTCAAATAATTATTTAGACGTTCAGTGCAAGATGCACACATTTACCTCTCTTCCCTCAAGGAACCAGAAACCCCGTATAAAGGAAAGAAGACATTTCTAAACAAGTAAATTTTTCCAATAAAGAATAGGAACGAACTCTGATTAGAGGTAACTGGGGCTAGCGGGAAACTGAGTCTGAGAGGCAGCCAACAGATAGCTAAGGCTCTGGGAAGAACTGCATCAGTTTGCAGCTCTCAGAGCTGCTGACTTGGCCTCAGCCCTGGGGTAAAGCCATGAATATATTTTCAAAAAGCCAAATAAAATTAGAATTCTGATGAGTAAGACTCCCAGTGTGAGCAATGAGACAAGAGAGAATAGGCAGTAGCCCCCATAACTGACACCTGGCTTGAGGGACAGGGAGCC
>NW_012143301.1:3773088-3792330 GCF_000956105.1 Propithecus coquereli | reverse complement strand
ACTTCGTCATTCTCTTCTCTTATACCTCCTTCTTGACCTGCCATAGCATATCAATGGCTTTGTCCTTCCCTCTCCTTACCTTGTCCTTCTTACCCCCTTCCCTTGCTTTGAATCTATTAGTCCACACGCCATGTCCCTCTAAAGCCTGGGACATTGATGGTCATGTTACTAGTGAAGGAGCCAAGACTGCCAAACTCCATGGGGAGGAAAGATTGCTCCATCCGTCCTCATATCCACTAAGTCCTGCTGTTCTAATTCCTAAGGCTCTCATCTCATTGTCTTTTCCATAAATTGCTTCAACAGCCTCCTTGTCGCCCAGGCTTCCTCCTTGCCTTGGCTTCCCTCCCACACTCATATACCATTCTGCTGCCTTAATGATATTTCCAAGGCAAAATCTGATCGTGCAAAGCCGTTCAGTGGTATGCACTCACGAGTTGTTTGGTACTAAGAAAATACTCACCTTCATTGGGTTAATTTCTCCATTTGAAGAATAGGGAAAATGGTGAACTATTGCTTTTAATATAAAATTAAAATACCTTTGCCTGGCCTATAAATTTCTATAGCACCCCCAGCTTCATTCCTGGCCCATCTTGCATTTCTTGGTCCAGTCATCCTAATACCCTTTCCATTTCTGAAACACTACATGCTCACTCATACTCTGCAATTTTGCACACCCTGTTCCCTCTGTTTAGAAGAACACTCTTCTCCCTGATCCCAGGACCCTTCTATCCACCTTCATTGACTAATTCTTGCTTGTATGTCAACATTCGGCTTGTTCCTGAGCTAGGTTTCTGACACACAGTAGGCTCTGAATAAATATTTCTTAAATGATTAACAAATACTGAGCATTCACTATATGTTAATCATTTTACATACGTTGTCTCATTTCATCCTCACGACATTCTTGTGAGGTAGATATCACTATCCCATCATTGTGGGTGTTGAAACCAAGGCTGGGAAAGGTTGAGTGACATGTCTAAGTTGATATAGTTATGGCAGAACTGGTATCCAGTACAGGTCTGTGTGACTCCAAAGGCCAAGTTTGGAGTGAAATAGAGGATCAATCAGGTCATAAAAGAAGAGGTAATACTAAAATCAAATCTTAAACATAAGCTTTCAAGAACAAGGCCCTCTCATGCAGAGGCTGCACAGGTGTTCAGAAGCAGCACAAAGTCCTTCAAGCAAAGCTTTTTCACCAACTAGAGGAAGATGTCAAGGACCTACACAGTAGTGGGTTCTCTTGGCCAGCAAAGACAAGTGGCAACCATTTCAGACAATCGTACCTCAAGGACCACTTTTGTCCCACGACATCTCTAGCATAAGAAATGAGGAATCAGGGGGTTCTTTTTAGACCATTATATCTTCTTCTTTCTACACTATAAAGTATAGCACATTTCTTAAGAAATGTCTCTGTTTTTTTAAAAGGGCTTCCATTCTAGTGTATGAGTTTATAAGAAAATTTACACTATTAGAGTAGAAACAATTTAGTTATAAAGGATAAGCCACTTAAATATCCATCTCTAGGATTTAGGAGAGTCTAATTTGTAGTCAGAGCAGATTAAATACATTCTTTTAGCGTGCTATATATGGTCATAGTTTATAGGTGTAGAAATGAAAGTATGGTACAAATATAGATCTCTATCTTTTCAAAAGATCTGAGTTCCTTTACTCTGTTCATTGTAAGAAAATGATTGACAAATAGTCACTAGCTTGTGGTACTGTTAAGCTTGCTGGAAGTTTTTTCAAGTGTTCTGTTAATGGTATAATTCTAATAATTCTATAATGGTTTGTCCCCAGACAATGCTGACTTCAAATAAGGAAGAAGGTAACTTCCTCTGAAGATGGATAGAATCATGAACGAGGGCTAAAGAGAAGGTTAGAAGCAACAGTTTTGTAATTTTGATGGATACGGTCAGAACATAAGCAATGAAAGTGAGGTACTCAGAATGTGGTGGACAGATATACTGTTAAGTAAAAGACGCAGAAGGCAGAGCAATGGACAGAATATATTACAATTTGTGGTGTCCCTGTGTGTGTGTGTGTGTGTGTGTGTGTGTGTGTGTGTATAATATAAATGTCTCTGGAAAGACTCACAAAAAAACTGATAAGAATGGTTGCCTCTGAGAAATGGGATTAGAAGTACGAAGTTGTGGGGTCAGGACTAGAGTGAGGAGTAGGTTTTTTTGTTGTGTACCTTTTTCTATGTGTTTGTGGGGTTTTTTGTTGTTGTTTTCTTTTTTATTATGTGCGTGTATTTTCATATCAAAGCAAAACAAGAATGAATGAAGTTGTCCAGAAATACAAGGCTCAGGTGTTGGGGCATAGTCCAAGCACATCCAGGCCACATTCAGAAACAGGCCAGGACTATATATACAATTTTCAGAAAATTAAGACTTAAACAATTCTGGTGTACCCTGACTGGAGAAAGCCTGATGGCCAATTGAGAGTCGAGGACAGAGTGATGGGACAGCTGAAAGAGAGATGGGTGTGATGGAGCCAGGGAAAGTGGGAGCTGGAAATCAAGAATCTCTTCCCATTTGGATGCTGGGTACCCAAGTCAGTGTAACTCTCAGTCTGTCGGGTCTTTCCTGAGCAATAGTAGAAGGCATTTCAGACCATCACAGTGATGTGACGTCATCCACCTGCCTCTGCTTGTCCTGACAGCAAGTTTCTAATTACTATTTGGCTTCCCATGTATCTTGTCCATGGAGAAAACATAGCCCAATTAGCCCAGGGAGGGTGAGGGGTGATTCCCGTCCACCATGAATTCAAGTATCTTACTGTATTTAAATAAATTCAAAATAAAGTCATTTGTGTACAGATGAGATAGTATTTCCAAAGAGTTATACTTTGTTTCCCAGCATTGCCTTCTATCTAATAAGACATCTAAGCCATTAGGTATTGATTGGTCCAGGGAAGATATGTGATAGCAGAAAACAGGGAAAAAAATGGAACTTAGCTTTGTGTTTCCAAAGTTTCCTTCAAGTAACAAAAGAGATCATGGCAAGATTCTTGAGCAGTAAGAACAGACCTTGTCTGTCAACCTTCCCTACCAGCTAGAAAAAGATTCTCCACATCTAGTAAAGGAAAAGAATTAAAGATGAAGTGGCAAGAGTATGACACCGGTGTGACACTGAGAAAGTGAGTCTGTGCCTTGCTCTCGGGCTGGGCACTGGGAAGTGAGCCAGAGCCCAAACCCCAGATGAGATTATGGAACCCAGTAGCAGAAGAGACCTATGCCCCAGAAACTAGGTAGAATCCTGGATAAATAGCATAATACCACAGAAGAAATGTCTCTGAGATCTGTCTAGAGATAGTGTCAATGACTAACCTTTAAGACATCGTGGTGGGGCAGCAACAGAATATTCTCATGCACCCAAAGGAAGCAAAAATAGTTGAGAGAGACTGACTAGCTTTGCACAGATGGGAACAAAAGATGTGTCCATGACAGCCTTCAAGAGAGGAACAAATTTCCCCTGGGGCCCCTCGATAGACACCAGATTTCCTCCAACCCTGTACTATACCACCAATGTTTTGGAATCATATAGACCATGTAACCATATAAACGCATATAAACAACACAACGTCAGAGCTCAGATATAACCCCATGTAAGAGAGGGAGCAGGAATCCACATTTGGAGAGATTAAGTGTCTGCCATCCTGATGGAATCATGACTCAATACAAATTTAGCTGAGTTACATAAGAATAAAACTGTTGTACTTCTCGTGCACCTAAATCCATGGCCTTGGATTCATACCCACTGTATGTATCATATACATCAGATTCCTGTGAGTTTGCGAGGTTGATCCAGGGTCCCTTACACACCATACCATTGGAGTCTCAATTTCCCCATGAGTCAAATAAGGATTTTAATACTCATTGCATGGGGTTAATATGAAGTCTTAATATGATAATATATGCCGTATAAGTTGCCAGGCCCAATGTAGGTGCTGTATAAATGCTATTTCCCTCTTCCCAATATCATCACTTTAATAGACATCCATAGGATGTCACAATTTCCAAGTTTATAACTGGTTAGACATTAGTTATACTTTAGGTTGGCTGCTTCATGATGGCATTTTAGCATCTTAATCTCATCAGTAAAATGTCTTCAAATCACATGGATTACTTCTGGGAAAGATTTCTGTGGCCGGTTAGTCCCACCCACAGTGTGTGGTTTCCAGTAAGCTTCAATCAAAGAGAGTGTCCCCTCCCTGACCTGAGCATGCTGTCATTTCCCAGTCCTTTTGCCACGATCATCATGGAGTCCATCTTTTGGCATTCTAGCCCTCTGTTCCCTATAGAGATCAGCCACAGCCTGCTTGTTCCAGGTCCAGGAAATGTGTGCTGCACTGTTGCAGGACATCTTCTGTTACTAGACAAGGAAAAGGACACCAGAGTAGCCCTTTCACATTATCATATTCAATCTTTGCAATTTTCATCATTTTATTGACCAAAAAACCAAGCTGAGAGAGGGTAAGTGATTTCCCTGGTGTCTGAGAACTAGTAAATGACAAAGCAAAGCTTGAAGCTAAATCCAGTGGGCTCCAAACCCCATGTTCTTTCCACCATGTGACCACGGAGGGAAGGACAAGAAGAGCACGTGTGATAGGTACTAAGACAGTGGTTGATTGGAGTATGTGGCCAGTAAGTAGAGATATTTGCAGTTGTCGCCAAAACACATATCTGTGTTTCGATAGTAGCATGTAAACTCAGAGAGAGAGAGAAAGAAAGAATGCACTCAAACATCTTTCATTGGGCTACAATCATAACTTGGGGTGACATTTAGTTCTACAGCAGTAACAATAATGATAATAATGTTTCATGTATGTCTAATACTCAGCTTTCCTAAGTATTTTTGCATCCATTACACGATTTAATTCTTACAAAATTCCTGGCAAGATATGCAGGAACAACATCATTATTCCCATTCTTTTGAAGAAGGAAAGAGGCACAGACTTGTTCTACATCCCCTAACAATCTCAGAAATACTGAACTGAAGCCTCAAACAGTGGCTCAAACAGTTGAACACCCAGTGTGTGGGGACTCTGAGTGATGGCTGGAGGTGTGGAGAAACAGGAAATGAGGTGTACCAGTCAGGGCCCTAGCAGGAAACAGATGACATGGTCGAATTGCATTCTTTGAGGAGATTTTAATAAAGGAATTATTTACAAAAGAGTGCTCCGAGTGTAGGCAAACCACAAGGCCTAGTGCAGTTTTCTAGTTGGCATCAGTGAGGAATATTACCATGCATAGAACTGAAAGAACAAGAGGAGGATGTGGTTATTAGAACAGGCAGAGGGAAGTCTGTGCAGAAAGACTACTTCACAGGAGCTCTGCTCTTTGGCCATGGCACACAGCAGCCTGTAGTGACCCCACAAGACGGGGTCTGGGGAAAGCAATACCTTGATCTTACTCCTCTCCCTCCTTCCCTCTGATCATCTGCTGGTACTTCCCTTTGGCCCAATTCAACTGGATGCCAGAGGCAAGGATGCTTATTGATGGAATCACTACCAGGTAGCCTCATGAGGCACAGAACAGGGAGCGAAGGAGTAGAGTGGATCTGGAGGAGCAAATACTATAGAAGACATCCTGCACATGAGGTTTTCTACTGAGAGTTAGAGGCCACACTAGAACAGTGTATCAGTAAGACTTCAGCTTAATTTAACTGACTATACAATAAAAATGAGTTACTGGACAGGTTTCAGGTGCAGTCAAATCAGGAGGCTGGCTCTCTGTGATGCTGTAAGATCTGCTCTTCTCACTGTGCCAACTGTCTACTCAGGCCGCCTTACCACATGGTAGCAAAATGGCTGCAGCTGTTCCTGACATTGCACTTGCGTACCACACTGACTAGTAAAAGAGGACAATGTTTCAGAATTTCCGGTAAAATTTCTGAGACTCACTCTGATTAGACCATCTTGGGTCAAATACTCAATTGTGAACAGTATGTCTAGACTATGGAATGCACCAAATTGGCTTAACCTAGGTAAAGTTCTTCATCCCTAGCATATGGAAATGGGATGGTTTTCCATAAACCATGGGGATTCTGTAACAGAAGTTGGAGTTTTGGGGAATAGCTGGAGAGGCCACTGAGGTGCTCACTCAAGTAGAATCACAGTACTGCCACTGTAAGGAAAGGGAGCCAACTGGGGCTAGAAAAGTCCAAAGTGTAATCAAATAACAGAAGCCTAACAAGAACCCTTAAATGGACAGGGGTTTATTTATTTCGCCCAGTGAAGGGACAACAGGTAGGCAATAAAGGGCTGGGTGTGGCGATTCAATGATGCCCTCGAGTGATGTCCTTTTCTCAGGATGGTTACCTCATGTCAAAAGATAGCTGCTGCACTTCCAGATGTCCCATCCAAGTTCAAGGTAGGAAAAAGAAAAAAAGCCAAACAGTCTAAAGAGAAAAAGTGTTCTCCTAGACAGCTATTACCTTTCCACGTGTCAAGGGAAATCCTTTACTTCATTGGCCAGACTATGTTTTGTGGCCATCTCTTAGCTGCAAAGGAGGCTGGAAAGTAGGAAATTTTAGTTTTTCAGCCCAAGCTGTAAATGAAGATAAGGGCGAAGGGGGTTATGGATTGCTTCAGATAGCTCATCCTTGGTCTCTGCCACAGGGATGGTTGCCTGAAGGCACTGAAGACCCAGCTGAGGCCGGACATCATAAATTTGTGGGGGAGTCAATCAGTAGAAATTAACTAACTTGACCATAAAATTGGTTAACTGGAAAAATGACAGCTTTATACTAAATTTCACTGATTCTTCTAACTTGGAAGAACTATGGGCCAAATTTTCTTAGCAAAGAGGGCAGTAAAGCCAACTACACAGACAATTCAGGAAAACTGCTGGAACAATGCTACTATCTCATTTCTAGAAAAAGTAACAGCTTTCTGAATAAATTTACAAACTAATGACCATAATATGCAACATATACCAATAGTAATATTAGTTATTTTTTCGGGGAAGCTCCATCTAGTTTTAAAGACTACCAACAAAGTTTTAGTACTGTCTAGATAAATCATAAAAAATTATCCTCATTCTTTTTTTTTTTTGAGACAGAGTCTCACTCTGTTGCCCAGGCTAGAGTGCCGTGGCATCAGCCTAGCTCACAGCAACCTCAAACTCCCGGGCTCAAGTGATCCTTCTGCCTCAGCCTCCCGAGTAGCTGGGACTACAGGCATGCGCCACCATGCCCAGCTAATTTTTTCTATATATTTTTAGTTGTCCAGCTAATTTCTTTCTATTTTTAGTAGAGACGGGATCTCACTCTTGCTCAGACTGGACTCGAACTCCTGAGCTCAAACAATCCGTCCGCCTCGGCTTCCCACAGTGCTAGGATTACAAGCGTGAGCCACCACGCCCGGCCTATCCACACTCTTTTAAGGCAGGTTTTGAAAAGAAATCCCTTAGTGGGCAGGAGTTTTCAACTTTCTGCATTATGATTGAAAACACAAATTTTTTTTCTTATTCTAAGCATTTTGAACAGGGCCATATAGAAATGTATATTTCCTTAAATGTAGCTGAATTAAATATATTTCAGGTGTATGACTGTATAATCCAAATATAACATTGCTCTGGTCTTAGGACCCACAGTGACACGTACACAATATTTACAAATTCAACTCCAAAAGCCTTGAAGAATAATGTAAATTTTCACAGATTTTCTCAAGGAGAAGTTAAGAGAATTTACCCTGACATAAAACATCACAAGGTTTCTCCTCGGGCCCACGTCACATGGCAGCTGCTGTCCCCACACTATTCTTCCTGTCCCTCTTGCCTATTCCAGAAGAGCCATCCACCCCCTTTTCTAGGCTTTTCTAGGCCCCCATGGGTCCATAGCTTTGTGTATTTCTCCACCAGGACATCAAAGGCCCTGGTCTATCTTCCCAAGCAGGAAAGGGCCTCCCTTCTTAAACAAAAGGGTAGGGAGAGAGACCGACAAAGGTCAGATCATAGCAGCAGCAAACTCTAGGCAAGTGCTTAATATAGCTTCATAAAAAGTACCAGTAACTTCCCATTTTCAGTACATAATAAAACTATTGGAACAAAAACATATTAATTTATTTTCACACGACACCATACAGCAAAAATAACAAACGTCACAAATTTCACCAATCTTCAATGGGAAGCAGAATAGGGAAGGGGAAAGAGGAAGATAATGACTAAAGAGATACATGGCAAGAACAATAGTTACATTTTCTTCAGCTGACTACATGTAACTGGAAGGGGGCTGCTGAATATATGAATTTTAAAGTATTGAATCCAAGAAACAGCTCCCACTGTAAATGTATAAGAAACATTATGCTTCATACAGCATAACGAACTAACAAAATTACTTTGTGGTTTGTGGATATCCTTAGATATATTAATAACAGGAAGTAAAATAAGACAATTTCTGTATCAAAACAAAGAAATGATTAGGGCAATTATTAAGCTAACCAACAATTCCATGAATGACAGTTCTCAATCTCTGTGATGCTTATTAACAATCATGAGTAATAAACGCCTATGTGCTATTTTGGGTTCTTCAGTTTACAGGCCATGGTCAAGTCACTTAGCTTCTCTCCAAACCTCTGCTTCTCCATCTATTAAACTGAGGTGACAACAGTCACCCTTCTTCAGGTGCAATGAGGGTACATTAGGTTATGCTATGCCACCATTTTAAGAATTGTAAGGTACTATCAAATGTAAAATATTTTGGAAAATGGTGCAAAATGGCGCTAGGGGCATTGGATACATAATATTAATACAATGTATATATTATGCCCACTCTAAAATACTTAACTTTGGTTGTACTGTCCAGGACAGTACAATATGCTCATTGGAATTTTAATTAGTAGGTAACAATAGCAGCCACTATTTAGTGAGCACTTGCAAGCCATTAGTCTAGACACTTTAGATATCTTAAATCATTTAATGCTCACGGGAACCTGATGAGAACATGTATTTTTTTCATTATCTCTATTTTACAGAAGAGAAAGCAGGGACTCAAAGAGTTTAAGTAACTCCCTCAATCCCAGTTCACAATAGTATTAGGTAGCAGAACTTGGAATTGAATCCAGGTGAACGAATTTACCTGCCGTGACATTTCCTTGTAGTTAAACCAGTGATGTGTGTGGGTACACAGGCAGTAAAAACTGAATGGACACATGTAGGTAGATGGCTGTGTTTCAAGTGGTCAGAATATTACCAGGTTCCCATGGAATAATTTATTATTTTCTAAATGAAAAAAGGAAAAAGAAACTTTTTCACACCTTTAATAACCGTCATCATAGAGAAATGAGCTTTCAAGAGCAGAGTTTTCCAGGTAGACACTTAACTCTTGAAAAACTAGATTATAAACTTTTATTTTATTTTGATAAAAATTTTCTAAAATATACTACAAAGAAACTTTTGATGGTCAATAGAGTAGGAGTGGTTACTTGATCCCTGCCTTTAAGAACAAAGTTCGTCTACCTCCTAAACTATCCTTTCCATTTTCTGAGTATCTGCTACTCACTGTACCTGCTTCTCACATATGCTACTGTGACATATCTTTACCATTTTCATCTTTTTCTCTCTCTTTGTTCTTCTTTCCTCATAGATCATTTATTTCTTCTTTTCCCTATACTTTCATTTGAAAAATATGGCTTTTTATAGACAGAATCCACCTTTTTGTTCAATTACCAAAGAAAATAATTATTTTCTCATGCCTGTAATCCCAGAACTTCAGGAGGCCAAGGTGGGAAGATCCCTTGAGACCGGGAGTTTTGAGATCAGCCTGCACAACATAGCAAGACCTCATCTCTACAAAAAGAATTTGAAGGTTAGCTAAGAGTGGTGGTGGCATGCTTTTGTAGTCCTACCTACTTGGGAGGCTGAGACAGGAGGATCATGTGAGCCCAGGAGTTCGAGATTACAGTGTGCTATGATTGTGCCACAGCACTTTAGCCTAGGCAACAGAGTGAAACCGTATCTCTATAAAGCAAAGTAAATAAACAAAAAGTGAGTAATTGCAATGAATTGAATGTGTTTCTGATATTTGTCTTTCCACCCAACTTCCTTGTTGCTCCTTGACCAGGATTTATCCCATTGGAAATGAAAACTTTTTTAGCGGGTCTAAATCCCAGTTAGGCTAAAGTGGGCCACCAATACTTCCTGGTAAACCTGCCACATTTCCTTAATCAGTTCACTTACCCCCTCTCTAAAAAGGACATACTATTCTTTCTCCTCAAACATGTAACACATCCTTCTCCATCTCAGCTGATGCTCTTTACCTCTAATTTCACTGAAAAAAATAAGAGGCAATGCAAAGAGATCTGCCTAATGTTCTACCACCAAATACACCCATTGACCTGTGTTCACACCCATATGTACTCTCTTTGCTCTTTATGCCATGTTCTGGGCTATTCCTTTTTATGATCTTGCAAATCACTAATTTTCTCTTCAACTACATCATAATTCAAATCTATGAATACATTTGTACTCCAATGACTACATTTTCCATTTACAAAGTTCTAATCACCTCTTTTGTGCTTCATTTTTGCTTATTTTTATCCTATAATTTCTTATTCTTTTTAGTAGAACTTATGCTTTTATCTCTTTGAACTCTGCACTCATATTTATATTAAAATCTTGACAAACTGCTCCAGAGATAAAATTAATGTTATCTACAGTCAATTCACATTCTAATTATTGATTTTGTTGGTTTTCTTTCTAAGCATTAGACCTATCCATGTATTTTGGAATTTGGGTTTGCAGGCTCACATTGAAACATTTGGAAGCTTTTAATGTTTTTCTTTCTACCTCTTCCCCACGCCTTCAACCATAAGCTCACTCTTCTCTATCAGCAGACCCTCAAACAAAAGCCAAATCTAATAGTAACAGCTTGAAATGTCAGCCCAAAAGTGACATTGAGGACTCCACAGGTCCAGTCACAGAGCAACTAGGCTGCTTGGCTCACATTTTGACTGTGAAGTTGTATCTATGTACCCCCATCTCTCTGGGTCCACAGCTTCCTAAAAGCCATATCTCCAAGGAGAAGTCATTTTGAGTTTTAATATTTTTTTTCAGAGCTAGGAGTGGTGGCACACTCCTGTAGTCCCAGCTACTCAAGAGGCTGAGACAGGACGATCACTTGTGGCCAAAAGTCTGAGGCTGCAGTGTGCTATAATCATGCCTGTGAATAGCCATTGCACTCCATCCTGGGCAACAGTGAGACCTGTCTCTGAAAATAAAATTTTAAAAAAATTTAAAAAATATTTTTTCAGCCTCACTCCTGAGAAAAGAGGTGTTTTCAAGCTATAAGAGTGGAACCAATTTCTCACGAAGCAATTTTAGTGTCCTGTGCCCCTCTGGAGCTGAAACCCTGGCCAGTACTCGATGCTTTCTGAATTTTCCATAAACTTTATGACTTCAGCCTACTTACTTTGACATTTTTGTTCTATTTTCATCTAGGAGAGGTTTCACTTATTTTTAAACCTGGGCTTATCTGTATTATTTTCTCCTTTTAGATTTTATCTAATATTGTCATGAGTTTGGAGCAGAGTGAGTTATCAAAGCTTGAGCTCAGCGAGCGATCTTGCCTAAGTGGTACCCACATACTCTGTCTTCTCTTGTTTCTATCAAAGCCAATCTCATTTGTGCTCTGCATTCCATCCCATTTGACTTCTGGGGGACTTCACTCCTGCAATTATTTCCTGAACCCCTCTTTCCTGAACCATTAGTTTCTTTTCTCCTGAACCATTCCCATTGTTATACAAACAGGCTGAGTTACCACCCGTTTTATAAAACAAAAAATTCCTTGACTTCACATTCTCCTTCTGCTTCTTCCCATTTTTCTGCTCCTCTGCTCTTCTTTATACCAAAACTCTACAAAAGAGTTCTCTATACTTTCTTCACTTTCTTACTCCTCATTCTTCCCTCATTTTAACCAGTCATTCATTTATCCCTGAGACTCCACTACAAAAGCAATGCTTTGTTCATGTTAAGTTTGAGTTGCCAAGTGGACATCCAAGCAGAGTAAGTAGTTTTGTTTGTTATTTTAAACTAATTTTCTGATTTAGTTTTATTTCGTTATAGTCCCTTGTTACCCATCCCCAATCTTATTCTCTTCCCATGAGTACCCGTGTTTTATTTTTTAATTTTTTGAGACAGAGTCGTGCTCTGTCGCCCAGGCTGGAGTGCAGTGGCATCAGCCTAGCTTACAGCAACCTCAAATACCTAGGCTCAAGCAATCCTCCTGCCTCAGCCTCCCGAGTAGCTGGGACTACAGGTACACACCACCATGCTTGGCTAATTTTTTCCATTTTTAGTAGAAACGGGAGCCTCACTGTAGCTCAGGCTGATCTTGAACTCCTGACCTGAAGCAATTTTCCCACCTCGGCCTCCCAGAGTGCCAGGATTACAGGTGTGAGCCATTGTGCCTGGCCCAGAGTAGGTAGTCTTAACACTCAGAGAGGAGTACAGGGCTGCAGATATTAACATGGGAATCTTCAATATATTGATGTTATGGCAGAAACTACTAGGTGTTTATCAAATATTCTTTTTCCTCTTCCTTCCTAGTATCAGAATTTCAAGTTTAGCTGAGCCTGGAATAAAGGCTACAACTACTAGCCTCCCTTGCAGCAAGATGTAAACACATGACTGAGTCTAGCTATTGAACCAATGACATAAACAGGCAAATCTGTGTGTGTGTGTGTGTGTGTGTGTGTGTGTGTGTGTGTGGAGCGGGGTGTGGACTTCCCAAAAAAGCCCTTTAAAAGGGCTGATCTGCTGGGAGCTGCCCCTTTCTATCTTCCTTCTGCCAGCAATGCTCATGTGATACTTAGATCTAAATCAGCCACGTCTGATCATGAGGTGGACCTGAGAATGTGACCCACATGCTCAAAGCAGCCTGAGTCTCTGATGACTTTGAGAACCTGCCACATCAGCTATGGTCTGCCTCCTTCTGACTCCTAACACATAAGAGAACAAACTCTTTTGTGTCAAAGCTATGGTAGATGGATCTTTGTTATCAGCAGGTGAACACAATTTCTTAGAGAACAGATGATATTTAAAGCCTTGGAACTGGATGGGATGATCTGGAAAATGAGTGGAGATAGAGGAGGGAAGAGGACAATGCCAGAGCCCAGGGAACGCGGACATCTTCATATGAGGAAAGAGATCAACAAGGAGGCATCAACCAGGTAGCAGCAGAACCAGGCCTGGGTGGTGTCCTGGAAGCAAGTGAAGAAAGTGTGGAAGTAAGAAGTGGTAATTAATTGTCAAATGCTGCTCATAGGCCAAGAAAAGGAGAGCTGAGAATGGTCCATTGGATTTAGCAGCAAGGAGGTCACTATGACCTTGACAAGAGCAAGTTCAGGGGAGGAGGGGAAAAGCCTGATGGGAATGGGTATAAGAGAATGGAAGGAGAGGAAGACAGAAAGTATTAGCAACTCTTTCAAGTAGTTTTGCTTCTCCTGCTGAGAATCAAGGCAGCAGCTGGAGAAGTAGGCTCCAAAGAGGTTATGTTTGTTTAAGATGAAAAAGACAATAGCGTGTTTGATGTTTGTGGGAATGATCTAGTTTAGTGATGCAAAAATGAGAAGGTGGAATTGCTGGTGTGATATCCTTATTTAAAACAGGTTGCTCCCTGAACTAAACCCTAATAATAATCACTTTAATTAACGCTTTATTACATTTCCATAACTAGCTATCATGTAGCTAACTTTTCTTGGCTCTTTTTTATTGAACATGATAAAAAAAATAATAAATGCAATGAATTAAAAATGGCATAGAGAAAATAATTTTACATAGAATGCTTGACTTTAAAAAAACAATTAAAATATATGCTAATTAAATCTTATTTAGATTGCATCATTTAGATTCTAAGTGCTTCAAATACATACATATATAAATCTCCAATTTATTAGAAGAAAGTATAGATTGAAGAGAAAAAAAAGAAAAAAGGAAAGTGCAGTAATTTTACCTTCATATACCTTTGTATCTAAGGACAATAACTTTGATCTGCAATGTATAAGGCAGGATTTAGGGGCGTCCTTCCTGTCCATCCTAGAATTATAGCAAAAATAAATAAACAAATACCACTTTAAAATAAAATTACTTGGTTCGAGAAGTGCTTAAAGTGTTACTCAATATTAGATAAGGATGGACATGACTACAATGTGAATGTTGAGCCTTAAGTACTCACAGTGTTCGTGGAAATTGGAGCTATATCATGAGCAGAAGGTGGATTCTTTTATGGGCTAATAGCAGTTTGAACCATGTGGCTCTCTGGGAAGGAACTATGGTGACCCCTGGTGGGAGAATGACAGGTAGGGCTCTCCACATAGAGCCAGGCTTAGTGTAAATGAGGAGGTTGCAAATTGAAAAACTTAAGAGGATGAGGATTTAGAATAAGGAAAGAAGAAGAATACAAGATACAGTTCTCATGCATGAACAGACTGAGGTAGTTGGTCTTCAGGAAAAATCACAGCAAGGGCAGGAAAAAGAGTTATAGCAAGAAAAGAACCATAATACGTGAAACTTAAGATGGATAAATTTAAATGGAGGCTTGGGTTCCAGAATCCCTCCTTTTTTTTTTCTTTTTTTTTTTTTCCTGTTTTTGGAGTCAGTGTCTCTCTCTGTCACCCTGGCTAGAGTGCAGTGGCATCATCACAGATCACTGAAACGTCTATCTCCTGGGCTCAAGCGATCCTCCCGCCTCTACCTCCAGTATATCTGGACCTTCAAGGGTAGCACACCACCCCCTGATTTTTTTGAAAATTTTCTGTAGAGATGGGGTTTCACTGTGTTTCTCAGGCTGGTCTTGAACTCCTTGGCTCAAGCAATCCTCCCGCCTCGGCCTGTCAAAGTGCTGGGATTGCAGACAGGAGCCACCATTCCCCACCCCAGACCGTTTTTAACAGACACCTATGAATCCCCTGAGTTTGCACACCTCACATAGGTCAAGACTTCCTGCTAAGAGAAGGCAATATTCTCTCAGATGTGCCAATGGTCAATCTTGATACACAAAAAACTCTTGAGAGATTCATCATAATTTCAGAGAAATGTTGGGGTAAGAAGAAAAGTCTGAGGAGAAAGGAAGAAATGGCACAGGCTCTGATAACTGCAAAGGCTGGGGACAGCTGGGGAAGTGATGCGTTTTTCAGTGGGCCTTCAGTGTCCCCTTGCACGATAGTTTATAAATCGCTACTCCAAGTTATTTTAATTAGTTCGTGTCTCACTTCAGACAATTATGCTTAATAGAGGTGAGATTGGAGAGAGAGACTGGTATCGTAAGATTAAAGACTTATTGATAAGTGAAATTGTTGGCCTGGAGTTTATGAGCCAGAGTACTCATGGATGGCTTCTGGAAGATCCACAAATGTGGGGGAAAATATAATTTTCTTTTATGTCTTCCCCAATATTTAAACCTCTAGTTGGGGGTAGAGAAATTTTTTTGTGTAACGTATTTTTATTAAAGCATTGTTTCATACTAAACAAGTAAAAAGCAGCATGCAGAAAACAATATACAGTGTGGTAATCTATAATTGTCATCATTGGCCTGTTATAATATCTAGTGGGCCATTCTTTGATATGAATTGAAAATGTAACATTGAAAGGCAGGAATTGATATTAGAAGAATGTACTTTGTTTTGTGTGGAACAGAAACTGTTTTAGATTAGAAAAATGTGTTCTCTTTGATTTTAACTAATGCCATTTGCTTCTGTAACTGTGCTTTCTTTTAGTTGTTAGTCAAATATAGTTAATCAAAAAAAAAAAAAAAAAAAACAGGGCAGGAGTAACTCCATGACAGGCTGAACTTCCTAGAGTAGGCCTAAGTCTCAGTCCTCCTCCCCAAATGCAGATCAGAACTGGCGCCTGCGTGAAAATTGAAAATCCTGAGGCTTGGGACCACCCAATCAGGGGTCAAAACAATCCTCCACTTTCAAAGGAACCAATGGACGAAGGGGGAAGGGGGATGGTGGGCTCAGCGTATCGTATGCCACCGGTGTGTCGTGCACAACCGAAAGTATAAAAGCTTCACTTTTACCCCGGGGCGGGGTCCTGGTTCATAGGGAGGCCACTGCGTTGGTGCTCTGGGACTTGGACCCTAGCTCGAGCTAGCAAATAAACTCCTTTGCCATTTGCATCCTCGGTGACTCTGCTTCTCTGTTCCTGGGGCCGAGGGGAACCGGTTCTTACAACATGTCGTTAAGATTATGAACATCTGTCTGTCTATACCTAATGCCAGCTTAGGCGAGGAAATACGCCCCCCCTCCAAAATCAATCTCTCTCTCTCTCTCTCTCTCCCTCCCTCCTCCCCCGATCCCCAGTTTATATTTTACTTGTATTGTTGAATATGTTACCTATGGAAGCAGGAAGCCAGAAAAGCAGAAGTGGCCCCTTACATCCTGGAAATACACCACATGGTCTGCCTCTTTTGCCTGAGTAAAAGTCTCAATTGGAAAACGTTAAAAACTTTCCCCAAATTGGATTTGCTCCAACACGAAGATGTATTGTCTCGAGCAGGGGTGGGGGACCTGCAAGATTGCTTGCTGCCTTACTAGATAAAAGATCCTGGTGAAGCAATACACCCTGGAAATGGTTAAGCTGATTTGTGCTTTGGAGGAAAATTTAAAAACTAAAACATTTCTGTCAAATGTTCTCATCCATTCCAGAATCACTAAAATCTCTTCCAGTATTTTGAAGCAGGTCATGGAGGAATTGCTGTTTCCCTTCACTGTGACAGTATTGACTTCTCTCAGCAGAGCCAAGTCCAGGGTCCCACGTTATTTGCATAAGGACAGCATCAAATAAGGATTCCTATTTTGGGAGCCCTTTTGGAAAGTTCAAAGGCCTCCTGTGGTGTTGAAATTGTAAAAACCTTATTTGCCAAACAAAACTTAAACTCAAAGAAACATTGGTACTGTGCATGATCGGAAAACCAGCAATGCTTGGAAGCACATCTAGGTTTTCTGCTGTGGTGAAGAAAGAAACTCCACACATCAGTGAGAATCATTCCATTCAAGATTGTCTTGCATTAGTGTCAAAGATAAATCCCAAATAAGTTCTGCTTACTACCATGGAAGTCATTAACCTATTCAGTAGTAGGGTCTTGTATTCCTGTCTTTTCAAGAAGTTTTATTAGGAAAGCATATCATGAAGTTGTTCTCTGCTATACAGAAATCCATCAGCTGTCTGAAAGTTAAGTCTAATAGTGCTTAATTGAACTTGAGATAAACAATTTTTTGATAACTCCTGCTTAGTCTTGAGATCTCAGATTAAACAATGGTTAACTCTCCACTATTGGTTCTCATAGAACCATGTACCTTTCCTTCATAGCAATTTTACATGTGTATTTGTGATTTTTTTGATTAATTTCTGTCTTCCCCCTTAGACCATGGGCTTAATGAGGCCGGGCACTGATTCTATTTTAGCTGATCATTGTACCTCTGATACACAACACAGTGCTGGGCACATGATGGGTGCTTGATAAATATTCGGAAATATAGGAATGAATGAACAGAAGAATAAATGGTGGGGAAGAGGTTTTTCAGGAAGAGGTTTCCAGATTTATGTAGCCATTTGAACAAAAAAATGCAGCTGCTGCTATTGTAAGGCTGGTAAACTAATTCTTACAATAATCTTCAGATAGGGGCTATATTACCCACTGATGAAGAAATCAAGGCAGGTAGAGGCAAGTAACTTGCTTATGTTGCCGTGGTTAATAAGGGAGTAGAGCAAATCTTCTAACCCAGGCAGTCTAAATCTCGAGCCCACACTCCTAACTCAAGGAGTTCCATACTCACCATTATGGGAGTTGCTAGAAAACTTCCTACTCTTTGGATGAAGCTACCTCTCTGGAAGTGAAGCTTGGAGGTAAATAGCTGTGGAAACTTTCCAGATCTAGGGGAAATTCTTCTGGCAGCTGGAGTCCAGAAGCAATCCCTCTACAGGAGGGAACTTGTAGAACATGGAAACATTGCAAATCTCTTTGCAGGTTACTTCTGCTCAAAATACCATATAGATAGTGCCAATGACAAAGATGTCCTCAATGACCTGAGGACAAAGAAACGGTACACATGGAATCCAACTCAAAAAGTGTTTGAGAATCCTGGCATTTTTTGATACAAGCCAACTCTCACTTGGAAAGGCAAGCAAGGGGAATTTTCATTCCATCTGCAACTACCTACCCTTGGAAGTCAGGGATTTCATAACTTTCTGTCGTCAGCACTAGAGTTGACATCTGTGGAATGTCAAAGTTGACAAGTGTTATCATGCCAGTGACCACTGCAAAAGTTAAAGTTCTTATTGAAGTTAAAAAAGAAAATCCATGTACTTTTGAAATTTCCTTTTAAGCAGAAGTTTCCTATTGAATTTCTTTTTTTTCATTTTAAATAAATAATTTGGATTTATTTTTTCAATTTTTAGCTATTGGCCCCTATTTTTTTCTAAGAATATAAGTGAAAAAATCCAACTCATTGTTTAATAAAAGATTCTCTGTCTCTGAGGAGGCAAAATATTGTGTGTAAATTTGTGCATGTGCTTATATGCACATTTTAGAGTCTATGACCCCAAAGAAATTAAGAAACACCAGTCTCTGGGTTGAAACCATCTCTTATGACTTTCAAGCTGAGAAGTAGGTAGTTTATAGTGTTAATGTATTAGGAGAATAGGATTTTGTAGGAAGTCTGTACATGAATATTTTCTATATGTTCCTCCAAATTCACTATCTACTCTATCCAGCTCTTCTTTGAACCTTTGGCAACTGAGCTGTACAGAGTACATCATGGCTCCCCTGCCTTCTGATTTCCAGTTTGTTCCAGGAATCACTGGGCAGGAGTAGAGGCGTGGCTGGCTTCCTACAAGGCCACAGTATGGCAGCAGTTGTGTGCCTCCACCTATGGCCCCACTTCTGTCTGGTGGCACTTCTCTTCAGCTTTGGCCCTTGCCTGGTTCCAGGAGCTAATCCCTCCCATTGCCCCATTGTCCTTAGATTTACTTGGGTTATGGTTCTGCAGGCTGGGAAGTCCAAAGGCATGGTGCTGGCCTCTGGTGAGGGTCATCCCATGGCAGAAGGCAGACGGGCAAGAAAGCACATAAGACAGAGAGAGAAAATCAAGCAGAATTCACCATTTTTTCAGGAGCCCACTCCTGAGATAAAAGCATTAACCGTCACCTCTTGAAGGCCTCACCTTTTAATACTGTTACAAAGACAATGAAGTTTCCAACATATGAACTTCTGGTGGACACATTCAAACCACAGCATA
>NW_012143301.1:3706560-3772195 GCF_000956105.1 Propithecus coquereli | reverse complement strand
TCTAAGAATATAAGTGAAAAAAATCCAACTCATTGTTTAATAAAAGATTCTCTGTCTCTGAGGAGGCAAAATATTGTGTGTAAATTTGTGCATGTGCTTATATGCACATTTTTAGAGTCTATGACCCCAAAGAAATTAAGAAACACCAGTCTCTGGGTTGAAACCATCTCTTATGACTTTCAAGCTGAGAAGTGGGTAGTTTATAGTGTTAATGTATTAGGAGAATAGGATTTTTTAGGAAGTCTGTACATGAATGTTTTCTATATGTTCCTCCAGATTCACTATCTACTCTATCCAGCTCTTCTTTGAACCTTTGGCAACTGAGCTGTACAGAGTACATCATGGCTCCCCTGTCTTCTGATTTCCAGTTTGTTCCAGGAATCACTGGGTAGGAGTAGAGGCGTGGCTGGCTTCCTACAAGGCCACAGTATGGCAGCAGTTGTGTGCCTCCACCTATGGCCCCACTTCTGTCTGGTGGCACTTCTCTTCAGCTTTGGCCCTTGCCTGGTTCCAGGAGCCAATCCCTCCCATTGCCCCATTGTCCTTAGATTTACTTGGGTATGTAGTATGAATTACTACATTTACTCTCTATAAAAACCCTAAAAAGTAGGAATGATTTTTCCTTTTTCATTAACAGGTATACTAAAGCTAGGAGACTCTAACTGTGATCAAAGCAGTGATTCAAATTGGGATCTGTTTGACTTTGAAATACAGGCATCAAAATTGTTAGCATTTAAAAAATATGTCAATTGTCATTTCCTCTTTCAAATAATTCTAAGATTAGAAATAGCATTAAACCAATTAGAGATTAAGAAATATTTGAAAAGGATAACAAAACTTATAGAATAACTCACACCTTCATTTTTAATGTCAATTTTTACCAATTTTAAGCCAATGCTTGTCTTTGAGACAAGCATTGGCTTGTCTATGGTTCTGCAGGCTGGAAAGTCCAAAAGCATGGTGCTGGCCTCTGGTGAGGGTCATCCCATGGCAGAAGGCAGACAGGCAAGAAAGCACATAAGACAGAGAGAGAAAATCAAGCAGAATTCACCATTTTTTCAGGAGCCCACTCCTGAGATAAAAGCATTAATCCATCACCTCTTGAAGGCCTCACCTTTTAATACTGTTACAAAGACAATGAAGTTTCCAACATATGAACTTCTGGTGGACACATTCAAACCACAGCATAGACATATGTCAAAACTTATCAAAGTTTACACTTTGAAAGTATGCAGTGTAGTATGTTATTATATGTCACTTATACTTCAATAAAGAAGCTCAAAAAGAGATAACACAAGACATGCAAATTTGTGATTTGATAGTTTTCAGTTTACTTATGCATGTGGTTTTTTTGTGTCAAGTAGGTGAAGGGCACAATTAAGGTCAGTTGTACTAAACAAAATGCTCACCAATGAAAAGAAACTATCTAGTTGTTCAACAAAAGATGTGTTGTTATAAGATCATCCTTTTTTTACATATTTCCATTGTGTAATATATCTACGAAGTTTCTCAAAGACAAGCATTGGCTTAAAATTGGTAAAAATTGACATTAAAAATGAAGGTGTGAGTTATTCTATAAGTTTTGTTATCCTTTTCAAATATTTCTTAATCTCTAATTGGTTTAATGCTATTTCTAATCTTAGAATTATTTGAAAGAGGAAATGACAATTGACATATTTTTTAAATGCTAACAATTTTGATGCCTGTATTTCAAAGTCAAACAGATCCCAATTTGAATCATTGCTTTGATCACAGTTAGAGTCTCCTAGCTTTAGTATACCTGTTAATGAAAAAGGAAAAATCATTCCTACTTTTTAGGGTTTTTATAAAGAGTAAATGTAGTAATTCATACAATGTACTCAACAAATGTTAGTTCTTTTCCCTTTGTTCTTCCTAAGCAGATTCTTTAATTCCAGTAAATAATCTGCTATGTAGGTAATAGGTAATAGGATGACAAATGAGATGTTTCTGGGAATTTTGGAGTGTAAGATGTGGCCTTGAGATTGGGATTGGTGGGATAAGTGCCCACATAGTCAAAGAGAGACACTAGACACATCCCCTTCGAGGTAGCCATGCTGGTCCAACAACCAGTGCCCTCCAAGAGAAGAGCCTAGCAATTCCTTTGAGGAGATATTTCCTTCATGGAATTCTGGAGGGTAGAAAAAAACACTGCAGATACACAGCCCCAGGACTGCAGCAAGATCACAATGCAGTGTACAGTGACTAAGAGTTCTTAGGGAAACATGACATGTGTCCTCTGGAATTCGGGGGCAAAGAGGCTGGTGCCTGGATGAGCCTGAGCACAGGAGGCTGCCTGGAGCTGCCAGCAATGTCCGGGCCAGGAGGCAGGACAGCAGAGGCCCGGCATCCTGTTCACACACAGCTGTAAATATTATGCATTCCAATGAAACTATTAATAGTAACTTCTCATACCAAAATAAGAATTGCCTTCACAAACTGAAGACAAATACATATATATCTACAAGATGGAAGGGGAGTTTAGGGTTTCGTTGGACTTTTCTTCAATGTTTATTTAGTTCAAATGTATATGGGTAAGAAGCAATTAAACATGAATCCTTAGGTGGTTCCGGCTAGAGGCAGAAGTATTTGAATACATTATTCAGTTCTTTGGAATAAAATTATATGTGAAGGTAGGTACTTCTCTTTACCATAAATAATGTTTGTTCCAAATACAAGTATACGTAAATAAAACCATAGAGGGTAATTATCATTGAATTCGTAAACTATTAGTTAAGTTGAATCAGATACATTCTACGACCAAAAACTATTCTCTGTTTCCAGAGCAATTAAACCCTCTGGTGCCTTGGGATAGGCTGTTAAATGAATGCGGCAAAGATGGCCTCTGTCTATCGGCCCCCAGGTCATTTGTTCTTTCCTGCAGGCTGAGACCCACTGGCTCAAAAGCACACTGGCCTCAAACTTAAATTTTTACAAATCCAGTTATTTTAAAAATAGCCTGACCAATAAAATTTTAGGCACTTAGA
This sequence comes from Propithecus coquereli, assembly GCF_000956105.1. Classification (NCBI taxonomy): domain Eukaryota; kingdom Metazoa; phylum Chordata; class Mammalia; order Primates; family Indriidae; genus Propithecus; species Propithecus coquereli. The sequence continues at coordinate 3,769,190 of NW_012143301.1, read as the reverse complement.
GCCTGCCTGCTTTGCATGCTCGCAAAACCTCACCCAGCAGCTGTCACCTATTCAGAAGATAGAGCCCTGCAGTCACAAGGCCCCAAGCCACTGCTGCCAATCAGAACTCTCTGACCCAGAGACTCCCCAGAGACTCCCTTTTCTGGTCCCTCTCTCCCTTGGGAGTTTCCTCGCCCTCCTCCCTCACCAGGAAGCCTCTGAATGGTCTCAGGCTGTGAACTTAGTGCCACCCAGTCAACTTTTTTGTCACTGCTTCACCTGGTCATCCTTTTCCTTGCTCAGCCCGAAATCCCTCGAGCTCCTACATGGACTAGTTGTACATTCAGTGGGAAAACTGCCTTGGTCAGGTGGATCTGAAAATAAATAAATAAATAAATAATAATAATAATAAAAGAAATTCAGTGGGAAAATTATAAAGTGCTGCTGATTATGATTAAGATACAACTAGAGAAAAGAAAAATTGTGAACTACATCTAAAATTCATTGATCGTATTCTGAGACTATTAAGGAGAGAAAAGGTATGAAATTTTACAAAGATTCAAAAGATGTGAATTTGGGATAGGCAACCAAACATGTTTCAAACGTAAATAAATTCTTCCTATTTCTACCACATATTCAATGGGAATAAACCATGATCTTCGTTCTGTCATTTGCTATTAATAGTTGTGGGAAGTTGGCCAAGGTTTTCTTTTGTTTTTAATCTCTCTGAACTTCCAGTTCTATACCAATAAAATAGAGATAATCATGTTTAATGTGAAGTTATTAGGGGTTATTGTGACTGTTATTTGAGATAACAAATGTAAGACAACTGGCACATAACAGGCTTTCAAAATTTGTTAGCTCTCCACCCCAGATGTGATGAAAACACATTTTTCTCTAAAAGAAAAACTATCACATGTATGATATATGTCACTGATCTTTATAATCACTCAGAGTATTTTTCAGCAATAATTTACTAAAGAAAAAGTGAACTGTCGCAAAGGTAGAGAGGGTTCCAGTCACTTGCCTATGAAAAAAGGCTATTCTTATTGTTCCCCTGTCCTTGCCTTAAAAGAAGTCTTTAGGAAAACAAGTGATTGGAGGAGTTTCTTTCCCACTTTCATCAGTACTTTGGTTTCATTTGGAAGGCAGTGTGGTCTAGTGGCTAAAGAGAACAAAGATGGTGGAGCCGGCTGATTCCAGGGCACCGTAGAGAAGGCGAGCCATGCAGTCACCAACATGAGAGACCCTGAGCAAATCCCTCGACCTCCCAAGCCCCAGCCAAACCCATGGCAACAAAGCAAAATGTGCTAGAGTCAGGCCCTATTTTCCTGGAAGTAAAGCATATTTTAAATGGGCCAAAGCAGCTGGAGAATTTTTTTTTTTAAAGTGTCTTCCAGCAACATGAACTCTGAATGCAGAAGCAAAAAATGAGAACACAAATGTCACTGCTTTACATCAAAATCCAAATATCAAAATCATGGAGATGGCAATTTCTCACGTCCTTCATTGCTAAATATTTGGTTTAAGCTTCCATTATGCCAAGCAGAACTGTAAATTCTGATGTCTAAAATGTTGATTTAGAAAAGGGAGTGGAAGGGATTCCTTACATACATGAAAGATCCCCCTTTCAATCTAGATTCTTACCATATGTGGGACAAAGGATGGTCTGCGCTTTGCTTAGAACCTCACATCGAACTTCAAAACATTTTTAAGATGTTTGTTCTAAAGCTGTCTGATCCAAGGCAAAGACCTGGAGAATATTTGCCGTAGAAAGGAGGAGGACGGAATTTAGTCAGCATATAGCTGCAGACTGAAAGAGTTCCCGGGATGTCCAGCTTCTGCATTCATTTATCCTGCATTCTAGACCCCAAATAGCATTTGGATCAGCTTTTACATCCATCAAGCTGTCAAAACATACACACGAACTCATCCAATATCCAAAAATCTCTGTAACACATGGCCAAGGGTCTAATGCCACCTAAAGGCAACTGTAGCAAATTGCAAAAACAAAAAAAATACATGACAAAATATTAAAACTTTTCACTCCGGATACAAACATAAATAATATGTTCTTAGTTTAATATATTCCTGTATTGACTCCATACAATACCTACTAAAGTCAATGACATTTTTGTCAACAAATGTAGCATAATAAGTAAAATTAAAATACGAATAACTACTCAGGAGGGAAAAAGTGTGTTTCTGTGTGTATGTGGTCAGCATTACAATAAATCAAATAAATCAGATGAAAACTACATAGGGAAAAGTCTTTTTAAAATTCCATGTTGGATAGACAAAATGTAGATGCAACATGAGTGTCCACTGACGGATGAAGGAATAAACAAAAGGTATACACATACAATGCAATACTATTCAGCCTTAAAAAGGAAGGAAATTCTGACATATCACAACATGGATGAAACTTGAAGGCATTATGTTAAGTTAAATAAACCGTTCACGAAAGGACAAATATTATATGATTCCACTTATATGAGGTACTTTGTGGTAGTTAAATTCATAGAGACAGAAAGTAGAAGGGTAGTTGCCAGGGGCTGAGGGGACTTAGCGTTTAATGAGTACAGAGTTTCAGTTTGGCTGGATGAAAAAGTTCTGGAGATGGACGGTGGTGATGGTTGCACAACAATGTGAATATACTGAACACCACAGAAGTGTACTCTTAAAAATGGTTAAGATGGTAAATTTTATGTTGCCATATATTTATGATATATTTTAACACATACACAAAAATTCAGTGCTGGTGTAAGAGGGATGAGATATACTAATACACTGCTAATAGAAGTAAAAAGCAATGCAACATTTGTGGAAAATAATGCAACGATATATAGCAAGAAAATTTTAAATGTCTGTATCCTTTGATTAATTAATTCTATACTTAGGACTCCATCTAAGATGTATATAACAGAGATACATTCAAAGAATTATGTACAAGGATGATCGTCAAAATCTTATTTACAAGAGAGAAAAATAGCAAATGGCCTACAGATCCTGTAACCGAGGATTATAAAAACAAATTTCAGAGAATCCATCAAGATTTGTGTGTTGCAACTATAGTCATGTTTATAAAGAATACTTACTGACATGCAGCACTAAGTGGAAAAAGGGAATTTCTGTGTATTTTATAAACATTCTCCAAGTATTTCTCATTGTTAATTGGAAAAAATGTGTACATATATTTAACTATTTGTGACTTGAGGAAAAAGTTGAATTAATTTGCTATTTGAAATACATCATGAGGTTATTTTATTTAAGCCAAGCCTCAGAATGACTCATGACTGCATAATACTAATGGCCAAAACTATATTCTGTTTTAATTTAATGAGAAATCTATTGAGGATGTTTAAGAACTTTTAAGGCTTATGTTGCGATATAATTAGCCTTTTATTTAAAAAAATTATTTGGACATTCAGATTTATTAAAAACCCACATCATATCTACCACTGTAAGAAATGTATCAGGCCTTTAACAAGGCCTGATAAATAAATTTGATCTAAAACCATCATCTCTCTCCAGCTACTCGTCGAGTTCATTTGGACTTTAATGGCATGATACAACTTTTAGATGAACATAATGCTTGTTCTGTCACAATAAATAAAATAAGCATTTATCTCTATGCCAAAGATAATGCTTTAAAATATTGATTGCTTTATTCAATTAAGTAAGTATTTACTAAGTACAGTCTAGATATTACAGATAAAGCAGGGAACAAAACAGACAAAAATTCCTGCCCCATAGAATTTACAATCTGGTGAGGAAGGGAGAAAATAAACTAAATAAATAAATTAAATAAAGAGTATATTAGATTCTGGTAGGTACTATGGTGAAAAATGAAACAGAAAAAGTCAATAGAGAGTGTTGGAAGGGAGTAAGTAGAGGGATGAGAAAAAGTGACGTTTGAGGAGACATGAGGAGATTGAGGGAGTGAGCCCTGCCTATGGACATCCAGTAATGGATGAAGCCATTCCAGGCATGGCACGTGCAAAGGCCCTGAGGCAGGAGCAGCAAGGAGGCTGGTGTACCTGCAGTGGACTGAGCCAAAGGGAAAACAGGAGGTCAGAGAGGTGGAGGGAGTGGGAGCTCACATAGGGCCTCCTCCAAGATCTTCATTAGGACTTTGGCTTTTGTTCTACAAAAGTGTCCATGAAGCCTGGAGACATAACTATTTATGTTATTCTATGTTTTACAAATTGAAGATGTCCTGGATGGCATTATTTATATTTGCCTGTGTTTTCAGACTTTATGAACACTTTGCAGTGAGACAGAAAGTCATTTGGAGGGACAAGTGGATGACATACTTCCAGTTCAAAGTTTTCATCCTTGCACAGGTGAGCCTAGAGATGTTCCCATAGCGGAGGCAGAGGAGCCAGACAGTGAGTGGAAATGTGCAAGCACTTTTTCAAGCCTCTGCTCGAAAACATCCCATTGGTCATATCAAGTCACATGGCTGAGACCAGTATAATATCCTGAGGCAGAAAGTCTCATCCAGAATGGGTGGGTATTACAAAGTGACAAGGGCATGGATACAGGGAGGGGTGAAGAACTGGGGCCAATAATGAACACTGCTCTCTGTTGGGAGGGAGCTGCTATAGGAACTTCTCCTATAGCTGAGCCAGCTGGGAGCCTAAGGACTTGTGCTAGAGAACACCTGTGCTGGCATCTGAACTCCACAGCTCCTGTGGAAAGTGTGGCTCTCAAAGATCAATAGTTCCCTGGGAGGAAGGTCAATATAGCAGGTCTAGCAGCCAGAGGGAGGATGAATGCCCAGAACAATCCCTTATTAAAAGAGAGCTGCTGGAAGAGAGTTCAAAGTGTAAGGAGAACTCTAAAGGAATTTCAGGAACAGTACAAATGGACTAGGAATTCAGCATCTTGATTCGAAAAGGAGATGTTTAAAGTGGAGACTCAAGTTATTGCCCTGACGATCAAGTGAAAGGGATCTCAAAGCATACAACAAAAATACAAAGAGGTGGACATCATCAGGGAAATGATCAAGGATTTGAAGGACAGAGCCAGAAGATCCAACATGTGAGTAACAGACATTCCACAGGGGAATAAGAAGAAATAATGTAAAAAGAAAATAATTAAACATAGAAAACTTCCTTGTGCTGAAGAAAGACAGGCATCTGCAGACTGAAAGGGCTGACTGAATTCCAGATGGTTTTTAATAAGAAAAGACATATTCCTAGGCATACTCTTGTAAACTTCAAACTCCAAGAATGATGAGAAAATCATAAAAGATTTTAGTCAGAAAAAATTTTACTTACAAAGGAAGACATATTGCCATGTGATTTCAAATCAGTAATATCAGAAGCTAAAAGTTAATACAGTGACATCTACATGTTACTTGTGAGGAAAGGACTGAAATGCTAGAATACTGTACATAGACCAAAAAAAAAAAGACCAAAACCAAACCAACAATTGTCCAACTGGGAAAGAAAGTTATATGCAAGGATTCAGAGAATATATCACCCCTGTATTTGATCTGCGAAAAATACTTGAGAAACAACTTTAACCAAACAGTACATACATCAGAACAGAAGCTTTAAGATGAGTGTTGAGCAAACAGGGAAAATGACCACACGTCACACATATAGTTGCATTCACGGGGAGACTCCCATTGCCCGTACGTTCTGGGACAGTGCAGAGACTTCTGGCTGAGTCAGCCCGTCGGGGAGGGACCCCAACCCTTGGGCTCTGAGGCTTTTAAACTGCATTATCAGGGAAGCATCAGCACCCCAGCCCCAGCCCCTACCCGCCACCAGGCATGATCAGAGCCCAGGACACAACAGCAATATGACAGGGCAGAAACTTGGATCTAGCTCTGTCCTGCCACTTCAGCGTTATCTTCTCATCTCCTGGCATGAAATAAGAAGAGACTAGAGTCCAAGCCTTGAAGCTCTGTGATACAGTGAGCTGGTTGCCTGCCTCAGCACCTTAACATTCACAGTTGGGGGAGCAACAACCCATTCTCTGGTGCGACCAGGGTAGGGGAGCCTGGATCCATACTCATCATTGGCCAGCACCTTATGCACTGAGCAATAATCAGTATCCAAGGAACTTGGCAGGAAGCCAATTCTTTTTCTGAAAGGCCATCCTGCGAGGGGACCAATCTTGTACAAATTAACTCTTACCTCTTGGTGCCTTCCTTACAACTCCGTTACCCAAGTTTACCCTTGCTACACCATGACCCACTCTGTCAGCACTGTGTTCCAACTCTAGGGCTGGTCACTGACTTTGTAGGTTATACTATAGGTAATTAGGAATGACCAAGTGCTACCCTGTCCTGCCTCCCAGAATACTCTGTGGCCCAGAGTACAGACAATGTGTATGCAAAGCAGACAGAAGAGGCCATTTGTGAGAACAGCCTGAGAGGTACACATTACCCAGTCTGGAATGTAAAACAGGACCAGCATATACGGGTACAGTGAAAGCTAAAGAGAACCTGGGACCTTGCTCTGAAGCTCTTCCAATGACAGGGTAGCCCATGTTTTCTAGAGAGAGGAAGAACCATCCTGCTGGCTTGATCACCAATCTTTCCCTCCTTTCCTCTATCATTACTTATAGGCCTGTAACTAGAGTCAGATCCCAGCATGCCCCGGGGGAGAACTGCAAAATCTGATCCAGAGGAGATAGCTTATATTCCAAAACAATTGTGAGATCTTGCCAATTTTCATTGGAAGAAGCCTACGTGCATGTTTGTAGATAGTTTCTAAAGAGGTTAGACCAAAGAGAGTGGAATATAACACTGAATCAAGCTGAATTTATCTATATGAGTGCATTTACTAGACATATAAGTTTCTGGGTATATAAAAGGGAAATGGCTTAACAGTGTACTTGGTTTATTGGCTTAAATTTGCTTTTGGTAAAAGCCTACCTGCAACGCCAGAACGTCTCTTCATGATGTGGAAGAGGAAATTTAAAAGCTTAGGGGTTCGGGAATGTTGGAGTGGATTAATTACATGAAACTCACCACCCTCTCCCTGACTGTGTTCCCTCTGGGGGGATCAGAGAACACTGTTCACTACATCACTGAGACGATGCATTAGCAAAAGGTGCACCAGCATCCTTGAAAACTTGGTGGCGGCTGTTCTCTGTAGGCTGGTTAGGATGCTGGGAGATGCTGCCATTGGAACAGGCTCCGCTAGTGCAGTGGGAATAATGGGATCCTGGTGTGACACAGGCCAGGTGAAAGCTCTTCACTGTCAGACACAAACTGGACGCAATTACCGTAATGAGCAGCAACAGGTGCAGAGTAACAACAAGACACTCGGGACGGAGGGATCTGTGGTGTTGGATAACTGAACATAGTGTTCTTAGGAATGAAATAGAGAGCAGCATACTAATATATTTGATCTATACAGCCAAAAGAATTCTAGGTCTGGGGAGCAGAAAACATAATTGATCACTACAGAAGGAAGTCATGGCCTCTCACACATTTTCCAGATCTAAGCCAATTCAATGGCTTGGAGCCCTTTCAAAGGGAGAGTGGGGTTTTACCTGGAAAGACCTGGTGACACTCTGTGCATGTACTATATATCATCCTCCAAACCTCCCTCCAAAACACCTGCTGTCCTTTACCAGAATGATTACGCACTGGGAAAAGACAAATATCTAAACTGGGGGAAATTAACAGACACTGCTCTGAGTTGATGCTAATCCCTGGGGACTGGAAAAATTACCATGGTCCACCGTTTGTTCAGAATGGAGGCTTATGGAGGTTGTGGCCCTGTCCTGTGGTTATATCCTCCATCTCTGGATAGTTAAAGTAAACATACGTGGCAGCCACAGAATCCCCACATGAAACTTACAAGGCAGAGTAGAGTGGTGAATGGAGCAAAAAGAAGATATCCGGCACAACCTCTTTTCTCATCCATCCTGGTGCTTGATCGCATACAAAGTGACTATAGCAGTAGGGCTAGAGTCTACGATAAACTCAATAACAGTAACTTCTTTGAACAGGTCTGATCTGGCTATCACCACTGCTGAGTGCCCCACCTGCCAACAGCAGGGGCCAATGTCCCAGAAGGAGCAAATGAGACACATATTCAGGATATAAGCCTGAGATAAGTCTCCTTGCACCACCATCTGTGGGCCTATAGAAGGCCTTATTCAATAGCATGTTATCCCGTTCAATATTACTTCTGGAAACCGTTTTACAGAAAAAAAAAAAGAGGGGCAATTGCTCATGTTCATGGAATTCACTAATATTACTACATAAATCATCAGCCAGAAGCAGCTGACTGACAGAACGGAGGAAGAGTTTACTGAAAAACCAGCTCTGGCATCTGCTGGAAGACAACGTTCTGTGATGTCGGGCTACTGTGTATCTCTGAACCAGCTCTCACGTACCATGTGCTATTTCTGCCATAGCCATAATACATGGGGTCCCCGCATTATAGAAATGGGAGTGGCCTCCCTATTATTCTCAACAAAACCTCTCTCAGAGGTTTTGCTTCTCATTCTCACCCTGGAGCTCTGCTAGTTTAGAGGATTTAGTTTCCAAGAAGCAATGTTGTCACCAGAGGATCCAACACTGGTCCCATCAAATTGGAAGCTGGGACTGTCATCGACAGGCAAAGAAGGAAGTTGCTATGGAGACTGGGGAAATTAATCTGATTACTACAGGAAAGTTGGGTAGCTGGTGCACACTGTAGGTACCATGTCTAGAACCCCTGGGATTCTCTGGAGTATCTCATTACTTCTGTGTCCAATATAAAGCAACTCAATAAAATCTGGACTATTATAGACTCAGATCCTTCAGTATAAAGGTTGTAGTCACCCAATTAGTCAAAGAATCCCAACCAATAAAGGTGCTGGATAAGAACAAGGAGATCATGGAATGGGTGGTAGAAGAAGGAAGTGATAAATATTATCTTTGACTTTAGAATCAGTTGTGGAAATAAGGATCATAGCAGCTATGGACATACACATTCCACAGATACACACACACACACACACACACACACACGGAATATATTGTATATACCAGATTTTTCTAGGTATAGAAAAAGGTATAGATTTCTAGGTATAGAAATCTTTCAGATTTTTTCCCTTTATCTTCCCCATTATGTTGAATGAGAATTGGTAGTGCTTAATTTTACAATTTAGTTCGTAGGTCACCAGGACCACAAGAAACCATGTCCAGGGCGGATTGCAGGATTGCATACCACCTGAAGAATCTTAAAACAGATAGAACAGCTAACTTTTCTAGGACTTTGTATCTCCCCTTTCTGGGAAGAAGACAACAGTATCTCTGTTTGCATGATGGATACTTGCCTTGTGTTAGGCAGAATCACAAAATTGCTGTTGTACTGGTTTACACATGGATCCTGAATGGCAAATCCATTCTCTGTCCTGCCCTTCCTGTCCATTCCCAGGTTCTTTCTTCCTCTGGCTTCCAGGCAGGGTCAGCTAGTCAGAGACACTGGCAGAAGACCGAAGTGCAGATGGAGGGGAGAAGGTAAATGATTTGTAACTCTGCCTAGGGATGGTAGTAGCTCTGTGGCGCCAATCTCTGGGTTGCCTCAATGCCCTGTGCTTGACTTCTCAGCTTTTATTTGGGACCGTTTAATTCTCTGTATTAAAATTTCCTCGGTGAAAGATCTCAAGTGGTTTCCATTTTCCTGCCTGGACCCCGAATCAAACAATATATATATTTCATTATAAACTACCTCAAACTGTTTTGGAAGTAGTTTTTAAAATAAAAGATATCAAAATTACCTTAATATTTGAAATGTTGTCACAATCATCTCTTTAAAAACTCACAGTTATTAATTTTACAAAATGTAAAAAAGAGCTTTCTCATATGTAAACTAAAAAGCACTTTAGTATAAGATGGTGTTTACATGAATGTGGTGGAGTATTTTTCTTGTGATGTGGCAAAAAAATCACCTTTCTTTGTGGAAAGAAATTCCACAAGCCTATCCAAAGAAGTCTATGGCCCAAATTTTATATTTGATCAAGTCCTAAATCTATTCTTCCAGGCATTTTATTTTTTCTCTTTAAAATTGCATGTGAAGTTGCAAGTAATCCAGATGTTACTGATTTGTTTGTGTTTAACTAATTGGCTTTTTTTGGTACAAAATATTTGAAGGCCAAGATGCTTTTCAAATATCTTTATCCATTGGAGACCAAAGTTGAGTACTGACAATGCTAAGTGAAACTTGAGATACACAAGGTTCAAATCCAAGGAACCTAAGAATTTGCAAATTTGCACATGGCCCAAAGCTAACTGATGTTTTCACATCTGGCTCTAGATACCAAGCCACCAAAGACTGGGAATTTTTTTGTTTTATCATTAATTCTACCCTGTTGAAGTTTCCTATTTTATCACAAATTATATTTAATGACTTGTGATTTTGACCAGATGGCTCCAAGGAATACACCACATTGAAATGCAAGAATGCAGCCAATATATTTGGCCTCTTTATTCTGAAACAACATTTTTTTTTTTTACTGATCAAATGAGATAACTAGTCAACAAATAATACCTATACATTTCCCCCTGACTTATCCAATTTTAGAGTGCTGATGTTTAGCCAAAGGTCCCTGAAGAATTCAGGTATATTGAAAGAAGAAAACTCCAGCAGTATGACAGTGATTAAACACAAGTTTTTGAGTCAGTAAGGTTTGAGTGTCTCTAGTTCCTAGCTGTGTTACCCCAATGTCTTCCTCCCTATCATAAGATAATAATACTTGTCTCATGGAGTTGTGAAGATTAAATGAGTAAAGAGTGGAGTATACTACTTGGCACATAGCATGTGTTCAGTTAGTTATTACTATTTTAATACATTTTTCAAAACATATTTTTTCCATGTTAGAAAATCTTTTTATACAAAATGAAAGGTGGAGATGATAAGACATTCCTAAGTGTGGTTAGAACTAATGAAATTCTTGTGGGTCAGTAAACAATTTTATTCACCTGTATTTAAATTTGTGTTAATGTATTCGTGTTTTGGATAGTTAGTACATTTACACAATTCAAAATTCAAAAAGTATTAAAAGGTAAACAGTGAAAGGTACACGCTGAAAGGACTCCCTCCTACCCCTATATGTCAGTTACCCAGCAGTTCTACTTCTAATGAGACAACCAATGTTAGCACTTTCTGATGAATCCATCCAAAGATATATTATGCATATACAAACAAATAAATGTGAACACTATCCACCCCTTTTACATAAACAGTAGCATAGTATGCACTTTCCTTTTTATTACACTTGCTCTTTTTGCTTCATAGTATATCATATTTATCATTCCATATCAATATGGCTGCATAGTAGTCCGTGCTTTATTTAACCTGTTCCTTATTAACAGAAATTTAAATTGGTTCCAGGCTTTTGCTATCACAAATAATGTTACAACAAATAACTTATGTATGCGTTTATTACATATATTTAGCACATATGTATATGCTATACATATCTGTAGGATAAAGTCTGTATATCTGAAGGATAAATTCCCAGAAGAAGACCTGTTAAGTAAAAGAGTACGTGTAATTGTAATTTCGATGATTATTTACAAATCGTTCCCCATAGAGGTTATACCATTTTATACACCGACAAATAACATATCTGAACATTTAAAAATTCATTTTCAAAACTACCAGAAGACCAAACATTCAGCAAGCCCAACAGCCCATGAGGCTGTCTTGCTACACTTTGAGCTTCACATCCTTTTTTTAGTGATACACTCCATGCAGGAGGAGATCTCGGAGAGATTTCTTTTTGTCTCCATGGCAACACTTACCTACTTAGAAGTCTCAAATTATTGTTCCTAGGTTACAACAGTAAAAACTCTGAATTAAAACATTCTGCCCACTCCATGCTTTAAATAGAATAGAAATAAGGAAAATCCACGTAGGAAAACAGTGGTACACGCACTACTTCAGGTGCTCGAAGATTGTTCAATTTAGGCATTTTCTGAGTGTGTATTTGGGCTATATTTTTCTACTATCTGAGGCTCTCTTCAGTTTTACCCCTGGCTTTTGAGAAAGAGATTCTAATTTGTTTTCTTTACTGGAAGAACACGGAAAGGGGTCAGGATAAGGGTGAGGCGGTTATGGGTTTGTTCTTAATTTTTAGCCCCTTCCTTAAGCAGAGAAATTTGCTATCTTCTAGTATGGCCCTTTATGACTTAAATTGTAATGAACAGTGTTTTCCAAGGATTAAAATATGTCTATCTGTCCAATTTTCTTTTTCATTTCAGTAGTAATCAGGAAAAAATTTCAACTGACCTATTGGAAAAATCTCACAGGGCAGAAGTAAACATATGTACCATCCTTAGTGTTATTAGTTACAGGGAAAAAAGTCCCTCTAAGATGTCCTACTTTGAAAACATCAGAGGCGTGTATATGTGTGTTTCTGACACTAGGGTCCATATATTAAAATATACTCATTTGCAGAAATGATTTGATTGACTGTATATGTACTTGTTTGCAACACTGAGCAGCTTGTTTATAAATGTGTGCCCATCTCCAGAACTCTCTTCTGCATGTGGGCCAAACCATTGGAAAGTATTTAGAACCAAAAGCTTCTATGAGATTAAGCTCTCACTAGCATTCCCTTCTTTCACAGCGTTGATTCTAAACTCAAATCCAACATTAAGTGAGGTCTGATTTAGTTGGTCCAGCTTTGTAGTGCTTTTCAGAGTGAAGGTCTTTTATCCTTGCTGTTTCTTTATTGGCACAAAATTAGTCTTTGAATTGTGGATAACTTGTGATTTCAGTTAAAAGATAGAGAAAAGTAAAAGCAAAACTAATCTGCTGCATGCCAATGACTCAAATCGATTATTTGCTATACATAAGAACAAAAACTTGAGTGATATAACAAATGTTTTGCTTTTCATCTACCTTTTTTAACATCATAAATACAGCTTCTGAAATGTTCTCTGACTGCAAGTAGTCAATACAGCCCCATGGATCTTTTCAATGTTCTCTCCAGGAATAGATGTAGAGTTGAATGTGAACGACAGCAAATGCATAGCAATTACTTTATTTATATCAATAGTAGCCCCTTTTTTAAAAAAAAAAAAAACTAGCAATAAAAACTCCAGCAAGTACATTTTTATGAATAATTTTTCAAAGTAGCCTAGGAAAAAAGAGAATTAGTTAGTTCAACTAACCAAAAAAATCTTAAAAAGTAATTTTGACTTATGACCTAAAATTTAATAACCCCACCCCAAAAGTATGGTAATTGTTGAGAAAATGCTTCTCTATCTTTTCTTAATCATAGGAAGCTTAATTTGAAATAGAAATTGAAATGGTCTCTTTTTATGTATCAAGCACATTTTTTAATAAGAGAAGACAATTTGGTTTGAGGATAAGACAAGGCTATTTGTATATATGTTTTATAATTTTTTCAGAAAAATAAAACTAGCTTTAAATGGTCACTGGTTTTATTTTAGGACCATGACCAGGGCTTCTCATCACTGCAAAATAGAGCAGCATCAGAGGCAAATGAGGCTGAGAGGAGCACATTCCTAATAGTGCCCATCCCATTGTGGGCATACCATTGAGCGGGCAGATAAAGAGGATCCCTGTCTTGGGTAGATTCAGAACGTTACCAAAAAAAATCCTTATAATGTCCAAAGTTTGATAATGATTATTTTGTACCCTGGGTTCTATCTAATTATTTATTCTTCCTAAACCATTTCTTATTGCTAAATGAAGTATATACAATACACCGTCAGAGGTCTTCCTTTCAAAATACAGTGTATATGTACTATAGGTGAAGCAGTGTAGTATCATAGATGAACTTTGGAGTCAGCTATGCCTTGGTTCAAATTCTGTCATGTCAATTTAATTTCAGTATTCTCATAATTGAAATGGAAATAATAATACTTCCTAGTGTTACAACTGAATAAGATAATGTACCCAAAACATAGCTCCTTAAATACAACAGAGCCTTAACAAGTAGGGGTTATTGCTCGTATAGTATGCTGTTCGAGTATTTCTCAGGCACCGTATTCAGTCGGTCCTCTGTATCCACAAGTTCCAAATCCAAGGATTGAACCAACCTTGAATCAAAAATATTTGGGAAAAAATTTAAAATAACAATACAGCAATAAAAGATAATACAAATTTTAAAAATGTAGTAAACACCTATGTACATGGCATTTGTATTAGGTATTATAAGTAACCTCTAGATGATTTAAAGTATAAAGGAGGATGTGTGTAGGTTATATGCAAACGTCACATCATTTTATATCAGGGACTTGAGTATCCACAGGTTTTGGTATCTGCAGGGGCTCCTGGAAGCAGTTTCCCTCTTCCCCCACCCCATGGATACCAAGGGAGGGCTGTACTGTAGTAGGTAGTCAACAAGACCCCTAAAGGGAAACAGATAACCCCCTCTGTAGCCCTGTTGAATTCCCATTCATCAGTTAATCGGCAAACTATGTGCGTAGCACTGTAACAGATGCGAAGATTACCATCTATCTGGCAAGAATAAAATGTTTAGATACAAAATATGGCCTTAAATACTGTTAGCTAAAAATGTAAAATTGTGCCACATGGGCAGTTAGGGAAAAGGCGCAATATCAAGTGGCAAATGTTTAGTACACGTAAAATGCGCTGAAGGAATAAAGAATGGAAGTAAGAACATGGTCAAGGGCTCTCAGGAGAGCTAACATTTTAGGACTCTCAATTATAAGTGATAAAAACCTAACTCAAAGTGGCTTAGGAAAAACTGAACTCATTGGTTCAACTAACTAATTGATGACACCTTTGTGCCTCTTATGATACCGAAACCAGGCATTCTAATGCCAACAATTTTTTTCTCTTTTTCCTCCTACTGTTGCTTTCTCTGTATAGCAACTTCATTTCCTTAGACTGACTTTTTCCACAAGGGTGGAATCACAATTACCAACAGCTCCCAGCTCACATATTCCCAGGCTGGCCAGAGAGGAATTGATTTTTTTTTCTTTAATTTCTAATTCAGAAAATCCTAAGCAAAGTCTCTAACAGCCAGACTTGAGTCCTGTGCCCAATCCTAACAGGGTGTGTTACCGGTGGTCTCCATTAGAATCACACAATGAGAAGAGCAGGTGGGAATGAAAGGGGAGCGGTTCCCTCAAAGAAGGGCTGCATTCTCCAAGATGAGAGGACAACAGTGCAGGACAGATGAAAAGATTGATGTGCAACACTGAAGCTGAGGTTTAAGCTCAGCTAGATAAGTTTGTAATTGTCTAGTGAGAGCCGGAACAGGGTAGGACAAAGGCTAAAAACTTACACTGACATGAATCAAGGCTTTTAAAAACATCGCTTCCTTCTCTAAAGTACATTTATGATGTGATTAGTAGGCACAGAAGATGCTTGATATTTGCTTAGTCATGCACTGGGAACAGATGCAATGCGGCACGATATAGCAAATGAGTATGTATCAATCATGGTCCAATCAGGAGAGAGAAACCACACAATAATTTGAACCGAGAAAGTTCAATATAAAGAAGTATGAACTATAACGGGGGTGGAGTTATGCGGGATTGACTAGTAAGAGGTAAAGAGAACTCTAAAGGATGCATGAATAGCAGATTTAGGGAGCGGCCACTACCCACAGATAAGGAAGAGGCCCCGCAGCGCTGATATCCAGTCCTCACTAGGAGCAGCAAGGCCTTAGCTCACGATAGCAGAGAGGCTCGCCAAGGAGCCACTGGTGAAACTGGGGGGCAATCCGCCCCCTGGCATACTGGGGGAAGACGTTCATGGAGAAATATCTTGCCACCAGCACTCCACTGCTCAAACATCCACGAGGTGCCATTAGGAGCTTTTTATAGGGAGGTGTCACATGCTAATGCCCCTGGGTACAGCTGACTGGCTACAGGAGCCTGACCGTACACTACAACCAGGAAGACAAACTCCTTTCTCCTCCAGCGTGCCCCTAACACCCTCTGCTGACAATATTTAACATCATGCCACCTGGCCATGCATAAAGGCCAGCTTCGCTATTGTGGACAGGCCACGAAGGGTGGATGTGGAGTGGAGTAATTAGCACAGAGTATTATGGAATTTTCTGAAATACTCACCTTGAAGAAATGCCATCCATCAGCCTTTTTCTGCTCTCCTTAACTACAACTTATCCAGAGAAGGAGGAGGGCATGTAGTGTCTCAGGAGGCTCTGCAAATTCCACAGGTGAGAGGGGACTACTTAAAAATTAAAAAGGAAGGGTTGAATATCTTGCCAATAGAAGAAATTTTTGGTTCAGGGTAGATGACGGAAGATGGAAATATGGTCGTGTCCTTCTTTGATCTGGGGAATGGTGTGGAAATATATTACTAGGAGACCTTCAGCTCTGCAAATGCAATAGGAATTACATCTACAGGAACTTTTTATTTTGTGAAAATGTGTTACATACTCTAAGAAAAAGACTCTTCAATGTTTATTTCATACGGGAATCCATTCGATGGTATAGGAGGCTTAATAGGTGATGGTTAAGCATGTTCAAACACAAGTACACAGCTTCCAACTGAGATGAACTTCAAAATTACTTAAAAAGATGATTTGCGTTGAGACAACTAAGGAGCAAAAGTCAACAAGTTTTTCATCTTTTTTGGTTCAGTCTTTCCTCATCTTTATAAAGGAAGAGGTGGATGTTCCTACATGGTACAGGTAGCAGATGTCAGTATTATATCAACCAGAGTCCAGTCAGGAAGAAAAAAAAAAAAACCTCAATACTAGGTATTTTAACAGAAGAGATTACACAGAGAGAATTGGTTACTACAAGTAACAAGTCCTAGCAGTGCTGTAGGACTAAAAGAACAAAAATGGAGAACTAGGATAACCCAGAGATAACAGCAGAAACAATTACCCTTGGGTCCGGGGACATAAAAGGGGAGATATTAGGATTACCACTTACTTCCCTGGAGGAAAGGCCTCTCTGGAACTGGAGATAAGAGCTCTGAGAAGTGCATGCTGCCTGGTTACCTCTAAGCGGGTGATGAGACTTATTCTGGTGGTGCTACAAAAAGCTAGGCCAATACAAGAACAGGACAAAGTCAGAAAGAAGTCACTTCTCCCCTCCTCCTACCTTTTAATTTTTCTTTTGTGCCTCCTATTTGCAGAATTTTACAGATCATCAACTAGCAAAGGAGTCTGGGAAATGTAATTTGCAAAGTCCCCTTCCTAGCATCACCGAACAGCTTATAAAAGGGTCAATTTGAGGTTGAGAAACGATAGGTAAATGATCAGCTCAGTAAGCTCAGGAGCATAACTTTCCAATTTTTTTCATCTTTTTGTTTTTCCTTTCCATGTTACAGTAAGGGAAGAAGTCAGCATCACCGTACATCACAGCTGGAGGAGACAACATAGCTCTGGCTTTCTTTAGTAACCTCACCACTCTGCCAGGTGTCCAAGTCCCTCCTTGGACCTCAATAAGACTTAAGCCATTGCTACATCTGAATTGGACAGTATAGATGTGGCATTGCTGGTTGGAGGCAGAGTGAAACTGCTGGACTCAGATGGCAATCTGTTGATACGCTGGGTCCATGCCTGGTGCCAGCTGGCAGAGTCAGTGTGGACCAGAGCCTGGAGTTTCCCCTCGTGAAGGCTGGGAGGCTGGCTGGCCAGGAAGCCTCACAGTAATCCGTAGTCCGCTCACCTGGCACTTCTCGGACACTAGATTCCTACTTTCTGTAACATTTTTGCCCTAGGTTTACGCACCAAGCACCGGTCCCTATCTCAATCTCACCCCACATCCTTTCTATCCTACCCTTTTTTTAAAATATAGCCACACAAATCAAATGCTCTACTCTTGAATTTCTTTCACAACAGATCTTGACAGCCCATTAAAACTCATGCTTAGGGCTGGGCGCGGTGGCTCACGCCTGTAATCCTAGCACTCTGGGAGGCCGAGGCAGAAGGATTGTGCTTGAGGTTAGGAGTTCAAGACCAGCCTGAGCAAGAGTGAGACCCCCGTCTCTACTCAAAATAGAAAAAATTAGCCAGGCGTGGTGGTCCATGCCTATAGTCCCAGCTACTCGGGAGGCTGAGGCAGGAGGATCGCTTGAGCCCAGGAGTTTGAGGTTGCTGTGAGCTAGGCTGACGCCATGGCACTCTACCCCAGGCAACAGAGCAAGACTCTGTCTCAGAACAACAACAGAAATATTGTCATTTTTGTTTTTAAATTTCAGAATATTACGGGGGTACAAACGTTTAGGTTACATATATTGCCTTTGCATTGCCCAAGTGAGAGCTACAAGCATGCTCATCCCCCAGACAGTGCACACCACACCCAATAGGCGTGAATTTACCCATCCCCTCTTCCCCCAAGATTGGCATCTTTAGGAATTTTTTCCTGGTGATCTAGAACAGGAATTATGAGCTTGAGCTGCTGGGCAATGTCTACTTTCTTTGCTCATATTAATTTAAAAATCCATAATCTCCTTTTCTTGGGTGGTTGTCTAGCTTATCCCAATTTTCAACATTCCCAAATGCTGGCTGATCTTCAGAATCACCTGGGAGACTAATAAAAAACACAGAATCCTGTGCTCCATCCCTTGTCATTCCTATTCAGAAAACCTAAAACGGGATTTCAAAAACCTCGTATTTAAACTTTTTTCTTTTCTTTTTTTTTTTTTTTTGAGACAGAGTCTCACTCTGTTGCCTGGGCTAGAGTGCCGTGGCGTCAGCCTAGCTCACAGCAACCTCAAACTCCTGGGCTCAAGCAATCTTTCTGCCTCAGCCTCCTGAGTAGCTGGGACTACAGACATGCGCCACCATGCCCAGCTAATTTTTTCTATATAGATTTTTAGTTGTCCGATTAATTTCTTTCTATTTTTAGTAGAGACGGGGTCTCGCTCTTGCTCAGGCTGGTCTCGAACTCCTGACCTTGAGTGATCCACCTGCCTCGGCCTCCCAGAGTGCTAGGATTACAGGCGTGAGCCACTGCGCCTGGCCTTAAACTTTTTTCTTACAGAAAGTTTGAAACATATATAAAGTAAAAGGAATAGTATAAAGAACTCCCACATGCTCATCATCTAATTTCTATAATAATTGGTACAATATCTTTTTTTTTTTTTTCTTTAGGATTCAGAGAACTGGTAAAACTACTGGTGATACTAAATTCATGATTATTTTTGTGAGTTATTGAAATGCATTCATGTTATGTCTATATAGTAAAGACAAATAATGAAGCATATCTATATTACGTAACTATTACTGTGTCACAAATTACTCCCAAACTTGAGGCGCTTAAAATAAACATTTATTATCTCACATTGTTGCTGAGGTGAGAATTTCAGAGCTTATCTGGATGGTTCTGGCTCAGGGTTTCTCATGAGGTTGTAGTCAAGATTTTGGCCAGGTCTGGAGTTGTTTGAAAGCCTTGATGATGTTGGAGTTTTTGCTTCAAAGCTGACTCAGCTGCTGGAAGGAGGCTCCAGCCCCTTACCAAGGGAATCTCTCTGTAAGTCTGACACATACATAGCAGCCAGCTTCTACCAGAGTGAGTGACCCACAACAGAGGGAGTACAAGAGAGCAATCAAAATGCCAAAATTGTCTCACAACCTAATCTCAGAAGTGAAATATCATCACTTTTACTCTATTCTGTTGATCACTCAGACCGACCTTGGTACTAGGTGGGGGTGATATACAAGAGTGTGAAACCAGGAGCTGGGAGTCACTGGGGGCCATCTCAGAGGTTGCCTATCACAATACATAACTTTATGTTGGAAAAAACAAAACAAAACTCCATAAAATCTACCTATCATTTTTAAAAACAATTAAAAAATTCTATGTAATACAATTATTAGCCCTAAAGCTTGTCAGAGTAAACACACTAAACTTGAGTTATTGACTGTGCACAAGAAAAAAAAAGTTGGTTGACACATATGCATAAGATTAACCTTATTAATTTCATTAGGTGTCAGAAGCATTGAATCTTTCAGGTTTTATTTGATTAAAATATCTGCTTATAGAATTCTTTATATGGTCAGAAATGGCTTCCTCAGAATGAACATTTTTAATCAGCTCTGGTTTGGTTTCTTGAGACATTTCATAAGTTAATGTTAACAAGTAAACATCCTTTGAAAGTAAGTGAGTTTCTCTAAGTTTTGGTCCAGTTTAAAGACATAGGATCCTCTAACGTTGCCTGAACACTGAGCTATATTTGGGAAGTTGGCATACAGAGGGGTCTGTCTTGGATTAGGTCTCAAAATACCTAAAGGATTTCCTTAAACAGGCCCAGGGTCAGATATAACAGGTGCATCACTTCTAATTTTGGAACCAGAAGTAGCCAGTTTAGAGTGAGGCTGTACTGCACTCATTCAGCAGGAATTTAGATATTACTTTACTTGGAATTTCTCTGTGGGTTTAAAAGGCAGGCCATGTTGTTAGTAGTGGCAATACTCTGCAATTTTTTTGGAGCAGAATGAGAAGTATACGCAATGTAAGTATATTTTTAAAAAAGCAACAGGTTTGACCTGAAACTGTATTTTTCTAAAAGTGATTCTAACGTGTTTCTTCTCTACAACGTGGAAAAAAATTAATATTGGGACAGGAATAATTTTTCATTTTGGTAACAGTAACTTTTGTATTCTCTAAAAACAGCACAATTGGAGATAGAATATTTAAACGTTAAGAAATCAAAGTTAGATGCTCCAATGACTAATTGCTTGCCCTTAAAATACTGAAGAAAAGTGTCTGACATTATTTTTAAAGCTATTTATGTTGACCTGGCCTGCCTTGCCCCTATTCCAAGGTATTTGACTATATGTCTCTAAACCTATATAGTAGCCTTCCACATTTCTCTTCTCCCTCCCCTCCACAGTGGCGTAAAGATTGGAGTAGTTCTTATGATTAACCATTTATTTAAATAAGGGCAACAGCTGCGGTTGTATTTCAGCAAAATAAAATTCTGGTTTCACAGAAGCACGCTGGATAAATTCTGGGTTCTGAAGCATAACCTGACTGTGCCAATTCCTTGTCATTCAACATGGGAGGGTGGGAAGTTGAGCCGGAAGCCTCGAGCACTGCTGGAACCACGGCAAATCCAACATGTTACTGAACAATTACAAGATGAATTTTTTAAGGAAAAAAAAAAAATCTAACTTCTGACGCTGACATCTCTTTGTGTTGGGATGTTCAGCTACAGTGACAGGGTGAACAAATATGTCTTTGGCAAAGGCATCATCTTGCCATGGTGCGGGAGCCGTACTATAATTTCTAATAGGAATCAGCATTCCACGGTTGATTTATGGACAGTGTGTGTCGTCCTGCACCGTGCCAGGAGCCTGCGCCAATTAGCTCTATTTTCTGCTTAAGCTGTTAAAGCCACCTCCATGGAAACGCCAGGAGAGCAGGCCGGGGGGAGGGGAGCAGACAGGTGCGCCCTCTGTTAGGAAATACACAAAGGGCCGACATTGCCGCAGCTGTGTCCCTGGCAACTCCACGCAAGCAGGGCGCGCGCACTTCCCGCGGCGCAGCGGGCGGCCGGGCGGCCGGGGCGGCGCACGCAGGTCGCCCCACGTCGGCTGGCGGAGACCCTCGGCCTGCTCGGACGCGGGGCCAGGGCAGCGCGAAGCCGGCTCCAGGCGGCGGCGGCGGCGCCCGCGCTGTAGGGACTTGTAGTCCTCGTGCCTCCCAGGCACCTCCCCCTGGGTAGGCCGGGCCGCGCGTCCCCGCCCGCCGCAATCCGACGTCCTGCGGCTGCCAAAACTACACCTCCCGCCGTCCTCTCCGCTGTCGGGCCGAAAGCGAAAACAATTTCTGGGCTGCGAGGTGCTGCCCTCCGCCGGGCGCCCCCACCCGCTCCCCGCCCCTCCGGCGCCCTCCAGCGAGGTGGGGAAGCGAAAGGCCGCGTCTTTCCTTTTTGGTTTCCTCGGCTCCCAGCGTGGGGAGCGCGCGGGGGACTCAGGCCTCGCTTCACCTGAGCCGGCCCAGCGTGCGCGCCGCGGGCGGGGGCTGCCTCGCTTCACCCCAGTTGGGACGAGGAAACTTGTCGAGGCGGCGACCGCGGGCCCGGTTCCGGAGCCGGGCGGCAAGGCCGTCGGGAAGTGACTTCTCACTCTCGGGGCTTTCTTTAATCCCCCACCCCACCCCCGCCCCGCTCTCCTCGGGCGCGTGGTCCCTCCGGGGCGGCGGCCGCGTGCGGACAGCCATGCATTAGGCAGGGCTCCCCTATGCGCCCGGAGAGTGCCGACCGCTGCCTCGGGCCGCCGCCGCCTGCTGCCCCTCGCGGAGCCCGAGCCGGAGCCGCCGCCGCCTGCCCCAAGCCGGGGCGTCGAGCAGCCGGCGGCGCGGCCATGTGGGGTTAGCCCTCGCCGCGCCTGACTGCAGCAGGACCAGCAACATGGAGGCTGCCGTCGGCGCCCCCGACGGCGGGGACCAGGGCGGCGCGGGGCCCCGCGAGGACGCGACGCCCATGGACGCCTATCTGCGGAAACTGGGCTTGTATCGGAAACTGGTAGCCAAGGACGGGTCGTGCCTGTTCCGGGCCGTGGCAGAGCAGGTAATTGGCGGGGGCGAGGGGCGGCGGGTCTGGGTGGGGAAGCAGCTGCGGGCAGCTGTCCGGGCCGCCCACGTCCGGGCCGCGCGTGCCCCCGCTGTCGTCACAGCCGCCCATTGTAACGCTGGAATGGGGCGCTGCTTTGGGTCTGAAAGGTGCAAATCGAAACTTAAAAAGCCCGTAAAATTAACTGGATGTCGTCCCTCCTGGTGAAGAGGTAATGAGTTGAGGACAACTTGTGAGGCCTGCTCGGTGCTTATACACTTGATTTATTGCTTGGTTTGACCTGGCGACGTGCTGTTTTTCATTTCTGTTCCGCATTCACCGTCCCCTCGCTTTATAAGCACCGCGTTCACCTCAGTAAACCGAATGTTTACTAGAGGAGGTGGTGGGCCAAACTTTACTTGTGGAACATGTGTTTTTCTGCTGCTGGACTTTGGAATGGGGGTAATCAGGTCCGCCGATGTCACTTGAGTCAAGAGGGCAAACTTTGCCATTTGGGAAAATCAACCTTTTACAAGTGTAGGATATTTTGCAGGAATTGTCTTTGAGTAGATTCCACGCTTTATTATTCTCTGCAAGGCACTGCAGGTATACTAAAAAGAATTTGCTTTTATTAAAGTCTTTTTGGTGTTAGGAAGGGTGTAACGGGATTATCTAAGCCCTTCGTGAATGGATTTTTTCCCTTGTTAATGGTCAGAATCACTTTCTAATACAGTTGCTTAGAAAGATTTTTCTTTTCTCTTTTTTTTTTTTTGAGAGAGCTTATTGCATGTTATATAACACTGTGTTGTGGGTGTGCAGCCACCAAAACCCATCCTATATGGAAAAATATTGGATAAAAGTTTTATATTACTGCCCTGGTGTGTATTTCATACCTTTCACAACGACAGTTTGCTTTTCTTTGGCTTGAGAAGGGCTCCTCCCTACCCCACTCCCTTTCACACCCCCTATGGGGTTTTTATGTTGTTACCGAGTTTTCCTCACCTTTTTTGAATGCTAAATAACTTTTAAAATTTCTATTTGTGAGTTAATGTTTTACTTAACGTCTGTAGACCAGTCTATTCTCATTTTTTTAAACGTCAAAAGGCCAGCCGTTTATTTCTCAAAGGTAGCATAAAGTCTTTTTTTTAAAACAATAAATTGATTAAACGGAGACAAACCTTTGCATTAGATTGTAGGTGTTGTCACTGAAACTTTCTTCCTAAAGCTCCCCAAACCAGGCTCTGCCTTTTTCAGTTCATTAGACTTCTCTCATTTTCAGAAATTTAGGGTACTTCAATGTTGCTGCAGGGATGTTCACACATACCCACCCCAATCCTTACTATTAATATTAATAATAGTAGGTAAACAACCTGCCCCACTTGTCCATTTTCCAAATCTCCATCTGTCCTGCTTCCTCTGTCTCAGCCTGCTTGGACTTTTTCAGCACCTCCAGAAGCAGAGAAAAGAGGTGGAAGTGAATTCAACCCTTATTTATTACATATTGTTAGCTCTAGCAATAGTTTGGTAAGCAAGGAGGTAGAAATTAATAGATAGGGGAAGCTTGGAGCTTATTTGGAGTTATCTGAATACTAGTTTTTATTGAAGCAGAAAGGTGTGTTTGATTTCAGTGTTGCATGCTATAGATATTTGGCGAACTAAATTATATAGGAGCCTCTATTCTTGTAGTGGGATCTCATTTTAAATAGAAAGGGGGCAGAACTAAGAACTCCTGGTTAACATTAGAAAACACATTTTATTATGTCTTCTTGTAATGAGATTTAGGTTAGCCATTAGGAACTACCCTCCCCAGTAATGTGACTGAATTTTAGTATACTAAGCTTAGCTCAAGACTGAACTTTGGGGGAAGCTCGGCTATTCGGTTGACGCGGACTAAGGGTGTAGCCATAACGACCAAAGGCAAAGTGTATGTGGGGAGAAAAGGGACGCAACACCGACCTTAGGCCGCCCTTTTAAAATGTGTGCAAAGGATTTATTTTTTTGCCAACACTTTCTCCTATAAAATCACAATCAGCTTTCACCATTTCTAAGGAGTCAGAATGAGTAATCTAAATGGCAGTCTTTAAAGAGGGGGAGGAGACTCGGGTTAGGAGTAGTCTTTTCCTCCAAATTATCTGATTTAGATAGGCCCTTTCCTTTTTACACTTGTGGATTTGGGCTTGCAGGAGGCCTGACCTGAATCAGCTCCATAGCTATGGAGCTAAAAATAGGGCACTCTTAGAGGACTTGCTAAAACGGTGTGTCTCAGCCTATCTCAGTGTTTATCCCTATCTTGTCCCAAGTAACGATGGGAAGCCTCCTACTTCTAGCTTATTTTCATGTGTATCATAATTTGCAAAGATACATATTTGTCATACCATTTGAATTTTTCCAGGGCGTCCTTATGCACAGTGATTTATTTTTAAAAAAGTTGTCATTTAACCTCTTACAGTTCTTGGCTTTGTAAATTGCCAGCACCCTACACTTTATGGAAATTGCTGAGAGTTTTGCTTGTTAGCAACAGGTGCAGATTGATTCCATGTGCTAAAATCTTTGTTAAAAAGAGAAAAACGGACAGATATGCCTGCCACTGTTTTCGATGGAAAAAAATAAGCTTCGCAGACCTTATGTCTGCCACCTGTTGCTAGGTAAATGGCTTTAAGACTAGCTTCACTTTGGTAATGGCAGGAAAGCCCTATCAGATGACACTGTGGTTTATTCATGCTGATAATACCTTGATTCATAATAACGTCTAACATGGCTTCTGTGAAAGAAGTGTTGCTAAATGTCATTTGTTGAGTTGGCAAAAAAGTTTTGTGGTGGTTATTTTTATATGTAGGCAGTCCTTTCGGTCATGGAAGCTTAGAATATATAAGGATACTTTTTAATAGTGTCCCAAGACAGCAATGAAGGTACACTCAGTTAAGCTGAAAACCAGCTGTAATACTGAAAACCAACTGATTGCTAACTTCCGCAGGTGCATCTTCAGTGTAATAGGATGTACTAGTTGTCTAGGCAGGCAGTTGTGCCTGTGGTTGTATGGGTATAAATGAGCCTTGGCTGTTACCCAAGAGAGCTATAAAATGTGCAGCTGGAGACTCCCTTTTCCTGAATGGTCCGTTCACCCTGAACAAGGGAGAACCACTCAATTGGATCTGTAACTCTTACAGCTACTTTCTGTTAACATAAATTCTCAAGAGGCCTTGATAGTAGTTTGAGGTGTGTTAGTTATTTCAAATGTGTCAGGGGTTTTTTTTTTTTTTTTTTTTTTTTTAACCTTGACCCTTTAGGGTACTAGGAATATCTTCATTTGAGAAACCTAGTAATAGGAAAGAATTTTAATCTCCTCTTTTTTAAGCATGGTAAAGAATTGGGGGCTAGCCAAAGGGTTTCTAAGCTTTTGATAAGAAATACTAGTTTGTTTTAGAATTTTAGTAAAAGAGAAAATGTCAGTAAGTTATCTTTTTGTTGCACTGGTTGTTTAATAGAAGAATACAGAGGATACAGAGTCGGAAGGTCTGGATCATACTTTGTCAATTGGTACTTTACAGTTTTGGGCATAAGAACAAATCCCAAGCCTCTGGGATAACAACACACATTTTTGCATATGTGCTGCCCACTTGGTGGTTCTTTCTAGTCTTGTAAGCTTGACACTAAGGATTTAAGAATGAGTGCCTTAATTTTTCTGAGACAACGGTGGATTTAAATTTCTACACGAAGACACTAAACACATTCAAAATTATCGGGGAAAAAAGGTCTCTTACAGGCTTAAACCCTCAAAGAGGATTCCTTCTGAAGTTGTCTGTTCTCTTTTCCAATAAGCATAGGATGAGGTTCAATAGCAGCGATTTTGTTAGCTCTGCTTTGTGAAGAGCAAAGTTACTGTGGAGGGCTGGCCCAGAGAGTAAAGTTTTACAAAGATGTCCTCAGAGGAGTTATTTTAGTCACCTAAAGGAGAAATGCTAATCAGTTCTTTATAGAATGACATCTGGCTTAAGAAGTATTACTGTTTGTGTATGTCGTGTCATCACTGTGCTTAGAGGAAGAGGTGGGAATGGGTAAAGACCTTGAAATTATAGAAAGGGAAGTGTAGGAAGACTAGTATCTATTGGTTGTCAGGTTATTTTGGGTGTGAAAGAAGGTGTTAGGTTGTAACTTAAATCACTTTTAACAAAATGCTTAATAGTTTATTGCTTTTTTTTTTTTTTTTTTCCAGGTATTGCACTCTCAGTCTCGCCATGTTGAAGTCAGAATGGCCTGTATTCACTATCTTCGAGAGAACAGAGAGAAATTTGAAGCGGTAATTTGTAAATTCAAACATGATGATGTCTTGACTTGCATTTACATTTTGGCCTTTAGAAGTGTTTTAGTAAAAATTTCACAGGCTGGATCTTAATGCAGATTATAAAAATAACCCTTATTAAAAAGAACTTCTTTATTGAACTTAAATCCACTTATATTCAGTTATGATATTTTCTAGGCTATTTTGTGTTATACATTTATTCAGATATTTAGAAAGCTTCTGTGATGGACAAGACACCAAGCTGTGGGGAATGGAAGGGTGACTTGGACAAGTTCTTTGCATACTAAGAGTGAGCTTTGTCTTACACGGTCAGGAAATTGGGTGTTGTGGTTAATAGTGGTTTCGGTGATTGACAACTCCCTATGAATTAAAAAAATTTTAGACATGCAGTATAAAAAATATACTGAGTGTAGGTAATGTTGAACTCTTTTATCAGAAGACATTTATAGATTTTGAATTTTCAGGGTTCATTGTGAAATCACACATCAGAACACTATAATTATGTAAGTGGCAATTAAGAGTTAATAAAGTTTTGTATAACAACTTAGTATAATTTTCTCAGTAGTGAGTAGTAGGCCATGAAATAAGATGCCACAGTGACCTATTTTCATTTTATATTCAAAGCCTTACAGGATTTATTAGTTATTGGTTTTATGACCTAAATTTATGTAACCTGACAACTTTCAGTAGTATTTTTCTCTATTGACTGGTAAAGAACATTGACACTTCACGAATAACTAAATTCTAAGACTTAAGAGATAAAGAGTTCTTTGTTTGAATATGTTCTTGGATTGGTGTTTCCCGTATTTAAGCAAAATATTATCACTAGTAACATTTTTCTGGGTGCCATGGTTTCTAATGGACAGTAATATATTCCAGGAAGGAGAATTAGTTACCTGCTTGATAGGTTTGAAATCTTGTCTTATAAAAAAATCGGTAATATAGGGGCTAGATAAGAGAGAACTAGGGTTGGTAGAGAAGAGGTGGGGAAGTGAAGTGGTCTTTAAATATTTGAAGAAATTACAAGTGAATCATTAATATTGGCCTCAGAAGGTAAAACTGTGTTGTTACTAATGGATGTTGCCAGTGTTAGTTAAGCACTTGCTATGTGCCAGGCATTGGTTTAAGTGCTTTGCATTTATTTAGTCCATATAATCTTATAAGGTATGATCAGGGATTGAAGGTTCCAAGGGAGAAAGTTTTCCTTTCCTTATAAGAAAATCCTAGCAGTTTCTGGTGGCTGGCATTGGAAAGGGATGTTGTAGGAAGGATTGTGCCTTGTTACTGACTGACAGAGTTCAGCCACAGCCTGGATGGACGCTTCTTGCTCTCAGATTGGATTCAGGCTTATGTCAGAATTAGGTCTCCTCTAACTTTAAATGATTCTGTTGCTTTTTTTTTAAATTGATAAATTGTCATCTAATACAGAGCAGTAGCCTTTGATTGGTGGGATATTTAAAATACATGGCTCTTTTATTGTAAATTTGTCTTGAAACTTGAGACAGTTTTTGGAAATTTGACATTATGCAATCTAGAAGAGAATTAAACTCAATCTTTACAAAAATCCGTGGGTACTTATAAGATTTTTATAGAATAGGGAGCGTACTTTAATGTTTTTAAGTATATCACTCTGCTAAATTAACTGGGACTGTAATTTAAAAATAAAATTGAATTTGGTGATTAAGATGAATGTCTTTTAGAGCTTTCTCAAATTAGTGCAATTGCTATGAGAAAAACATAAACAAGGTTGGGTTAATAAAATAAAACTCAATTTTATTTTTATTTTAAAGTAACAGCGAAGAAGCAGCCTGTATTAAAAAAAATCTTGTGGGTGCTTCAAAATATTCTTGACATTATTAGTTTTCATCTCCCTTTTTAGGGTAACTGACCTGAGAGATAGTGACTACTCACATCTGTATAATTAAGCTGTATTATTTCTTAGCCAGTGTATATCAGTCTTTGTTTTACTCTATTCTACACACTGGCTACTACCAAATTAAGATAAAAGGACTGCTTATCATATAAATTCTCAGTCGAGAATGTCATATGCAGTGACCTTGAATTGCCTTTCCTGGGTAATCTGAAGGTCCTGCCTGTGCTCAGGGCCCTCTTATAAACAGACCCCTATTGGATTCCTCTCCTCAGCTTCCTACGGACTTGTCTCGCTGCAACTGGCCAGGTCATTCCTATCTTCCCAACAGAGTGTTCATTCTTCCTCCTCACGCCACGTTGGCTTTCTCTGTGGAGTATCCTTTCCCTGTGCCATCCAGCCTTCATCTTGAGTCAGTCCCCTTCAGAAAAGCTTCCTGGCAACATTTCCGTCTTTAAATTCTTTTGTATGTTTATGGTCTTCATTTAATGATTACTATATATTTTCACAATTAGATTTTATGAATATATATTTTTTAATAATACTGATACATCCTAGGTTTGTGTATGTAATCAGTAATTCAAAGTGAACATTATTTGTGCAGTGAAGCAGTTAACTGTTTTGACATTTCTTAGATGATATACTTAATAGACTTTTTTTTGCAGTTTATAGAAGGATCATTTGAAGAATATTTAAAGCGTTTGGAAAATCCACAGGTATGCAGTTGTTTAAAATTCATAAAATTGGAATATTAATAATATGGTATGCAGAGGGGTTACAGTGGCAGTGTACCTTATTTCCTTATAAACATTTTCTACAAACGTCTTAGGTACACATTTATGTAGCACTTAATTGGAAGACACTGGAGCTGTATACCACAGGTTTCCTCCGTAAGAGTTGTGCTTTCTTTATCTTTGTCATATTGACATGTGAATGTAGCATAAAAGATCTGAAATGACACTGGTAATGATTTTCAGAATGCTGTGTTGGTGTGGGTATGGGCTTGGACAGGGTGAGGTTTGATTTCTTCCTAGGCTGTTTGAGAAGGCAGAGTTCTTTTATGCAGGTTCCATTTCCCGTGCTCGGCTTGTGAAGGGAAGAACCTGTTGTGAAAAAAAGGACAGCACTTCCCCCCACCTCCTGCTAGCCACACTTTCTCAGTCTTGTTGAAGTTAAAAGGATTTTTCTATCTTTGTTTTTTCTGCTTACAAAACTAACATTCTCAGTGTAAAAATCTTAATTTCTTGGAATGCTGTTTAGAATGTTCTGATTTTCCATCATCCTCTGTTAAGTTAAAAATAACATTGGCAAAGGAAAAAGCTACAAAAGAAGGGAGTAAAGGGAATGTAACCTAGGAACAGTGGTGTTTGATCAATGAGTGGTGTGTTCATTTGATTCCCTAATGCCAGTTTGAGTGCTTATTATGGACCAAGAATTGCTAGTTATCCTGGGAATGCAGAGAGAATGGAGATAACCAGAGAGTTTCCCTATCATGGGAAAGAAAGTCAAATATAAGTTAGAAGAGTACATGTGTCACAAGAGGTTTAGTTATGGTGCTATAGGCATTCAAAGTTTTATTTCAGCTGGGTAGACAAAGCAAGAGTTTGAGAGTGAGTTCACATTTGAAGTCTGAGAAGATTCTAAATAGGAAATGCCTGAGCTAAAGAGCATTCCAGGAAGTGAAAACTGAGCAAGGCAGATTCAGAAAACAGTTCAGTTTGTGTGGAGCCTGGAGCACATGAAGGTAAGAAGTAATGAGAAAAGTTGGAGGGGCAGGTTGGGGCCAGACTGAGAGAGAGCCTTTAATGGTAGGCTCACAGTTGGGAGTGTACACTTAAGGCCAGCATTTCTCAAAGTGTGATCTGTAGGTTATTTGCATCAGAATCACTCAGCGTGCTTATAACAACACAGATTCCCTGGCCTGTGTGTAACTCTAGGCCTCAACACATTCCCTGTCTCCCTTCCCTGCTTTATTTTTCTCTGTAGTGCTTATACTCTCTAACATACTGTGTATCTGCTTCCTACTAGAATTAAGCTCCATGAACACAGAGGTCTGTGTGTTTTGTTCACTGCTGAGTGCCCCAGAGCTGAGAATAGTGCCCTGGCATTTTTGTCTGAATGGATGGATTAAAGAGTATTGTGTGAAAATAGTTTGAGGTGGATGAGACCAGAGGCAAAAAGATCCATTTTATAATGGTTTAAAAATTTGTTTAATATATGGAAAAATGTGCACATCATATTAAGTGTATAAAGGAATAAGTACAGTATCAATCCAGTTTTGGAGGCAAATATTCCCTGAAGGCCTATTCTCCAAATTTACCCCAACTATATTTTTATGTGAGTAATTCTGAAACTGAGTTTTACCTATACAGTATGATCACAAATTCATTTTCCTGAAGTTTACATTTTTCTCTCATAGTGTATAAGCCTCTTTGAAGGCAAGCATTGTATATTTTTGTGCTTTGGAATTCCCATAGTTACCTTTCAATTTGGGGTGCCTAATCTGTTTATGTGTGTTGAATGACTGTTAAGTACCTATCGTATCGTGTTATGTGTAACAGATAGGAAAGATAAACACCAGAATGTTAATTTGTTATTCTCCAGGTGGCAAATATTATAGGTGATTTTTATTTCCTTTATAGAAAATAAAAGAATTGACAAGGACCATTTATTATTTCATATCAGGAAAACCCCCCAAAGTTATTTTATAATAATCTTTGTGCAGCAGTTCAGGCTATTGGGCTGTGAGGGTCCAAGCTAGGATAGAAGTAATAGGAGTGGAGAGGAGACAAGTAGGAAATGAGGCAGTGTGAACTGAACAGAGACATTTGGTTTGGGTTCTGTCGGGAACGAAGGTACTAAAGTTGATTGGGGTTTTGAGCAGGTGGAACAGGGCATCTGTGCCTCTTTTTCATGATGCTGGCTGGCCAGGTTTCTTTCTGACACACACAGGACTTACTCTTATGACACCCCTCTCCCCTGTCTGATCAAGCCTCTGCAGATATCTCAGGTGCTTTCTGAACCTAAGTGCTGCCTTCTTTGTTATTAGCAACCAACATTTTGAAGTCTTCATGCTGGTTTTTTTGTTGTTGTTTTTGGCTGCCTCCTTGATATATGGGATGTATAAAATGAAAACAAATGTGGTTGATGGATGGGCATTGATTTCTCCAGCCGATTCTCAGAGAAAGCATCTTTATCCTCTTAAAATAGTAGAGCATTTTGAAAAATGCCTCAAACTCTTTGTCAGCTATGTTAAGGTAAAATTGACATACAATAAAATTCATTAATTTTAAATGTACAATTTGATGACATTTAACAAATGTATACACTTGTGTAACCACCACCACAGACAATATGTGGGACATTTCCATCACTCCAGAAAGTGTCCTCATGCTCTTAATTCCCTGATTTGCTTTCCAAGTTTTACCTTTTCTAGCTGTATATAAATGGAATGATATATAGTTTATACTCTTATGTGTTTGGCTTCTTTCACTTATATTGGAAACACTTTAAAATTCATCCATGTGTTTATCAGTAGTTCCCTGTTGCAGAATGGTAGTGCACTCTGGATGTATCTATCACAATTTATTTCCCAGATGATGGATATTCAGCTTCTTTCAGGTTTTGGCCTGTTAAAATTGAAGGTGCTGTGAACATTTGCTTGTAAGTCTTAGTGTAGACATAACTTATCTTTTCTCTTGGATTAATACCTGAGAGTGGAATTGCTGGGTCATATGGTAAATATGTTTAATGAGAAACTGCCAAACTGTTTTCCAAAACATTTTGCTTTCGCATCAGTATATGAGAATTCCAGTTGTTCCACGTTCCTGCCAACACTGTTTGTGATTGTCATTCACTTGCATTTCTCTAATGATGTTGAGCATGTTTTCATGTGCTTATTTGCCATCCATATAATTTTGTTGGTGAAATAAATGTATGTTCATAGATTTTGTTTTTTTTCATTGCTATTGGTCTTATTGAATTTTACGAGTTCTTTATACTGGATATAAGTCTTGTAGTGAATGTATATTTTGCAAATACATTCTTTCAGTTTGTCTTTTGGCTTTTCATTTTCTTAACAATGCCTTATGAGCACCAAAAGCATAGTATTGATGATGATTTAAGAACATTTAAATCACATAGTTTTGGTATGGTATGATTTATTAGTTGAAACAAATTTTGAAGAAGTTCTTTTCTCTCACCCACAAGACATATACTTATAAAACATTATAAAAAGTGATGAGTAAATAAAATTATAGCCTTAAGTAGAAGACAATGGTAGTAGAACATCAATTTTTTTTTAAATAATAAAATACTAATTTAAAACTGACATTGGTTAGGGAAGAAGAGAAGATTTAATGACAGTCATTGTTTACTTAATGAGACTACGACAGAATTTATTCTGAAGATTACTTATAAAAAGGTACATTATTCTCATGTAGCATTTTGTTGAGATTGAATTTTCCATTTTTTAAAGTTATGTAGTACATTTTGCATAAATTAGAAATGTAGTATGTGTATGATCTAAAGAGAAGGGTTTTCTTTACACCAGAGGGTGTCACTTGTGGTAGTTTGTGAGAAGCCATAGTTGTTAGGCTAAGGCCTATTTTAAGAAATCTAAATATATATGGCACCTATTTCATTTTGAAAATCAGTGCCACCTTTTAAGAACTGTTAAAGTGAAGAGTCTGTGGGGGATTTCTTGTCTGAGATCAAAATATTGTCTGAAATCTTTTATCTCAATTTTTCTTTCAAGTCCAAGGTGGCAGTTTTCATTTATAATAGCTCATTGTTTTCAGTGGCTCTTGATAGTAAGTCTTTAACTAGTTTCACAAGTAATACAGGAATACATTCTAGTGGTGAAAGATTTTAAAATATACATATATATGGAATGAAGGGTGAAAATTCTTCATTTCCCTCATCTTGAATTCCCTGTCTCTACTGTCAGTTTGGGATGCATCCTCCCAGTGACCTTTCTCTGCGTACAGACACACGTGTATCAATAAGTATACTTTTTTGTTTGCTGTATACAAGTAGGATTATTTTACCATTTACTGTTTTTTGAAATTAAGCTCTAAAGTTTTATTTTTATGTTATCCCTAGAGAAACAATTACTCATTTTTATTTTGGTATATAACTTGATTATAAGTTAAGGGTTGGCTTCTTAGTACAATCACGTATCTTTAAAAATTTTTTTTAAATTGACAATTTACAAATACTTGTACATATTCATGGGGTACAAAGTGATGTTTTGTTACATATAATGTCTAGTAGTCAAATCAAGGTAATTAGCATATCCATCATCACAAACATTATCATTTCTTTATGTTGGGGAATGTTCAATATCCTCCTAGTTTATTTGAAACTATATATTAATATATTTACTGTAGCATGACTTACTTTTTTAACTTAAAAGTTTTGAGTGATCTTTTCAAATCATTTCATGTGGGTATACCTCCTTTTTCAATGAGTCCATGATGATCTATAGTGTGGATGAACCATAAATTATTTAACTATTCCTTAGGAATTTTAGGTGCCTTTTTCTTTACACTATTACAAATAGCTTACAGTGACATTTATATACACTTTTGTGGATATATGAAATATTTCTTCAGGATGGATTTATAGAAGTTGAATTGCTGGGTCAAAAGAGTATATGGACATTTTAAATTTTGAAATATATTGGCCATTTGCCTTTCAGAAAGGCTTAGAGTGACTTCTTTGAGGAGTGCAGAATTTCTCTTCTTTTCAAAATGATTACTAGGACACTGTTCTCTTTTGTACCTTCATTCACCCCCACAATAAGAAACCTTCTGTTCTGTTTTATGCTGCCTGATTTTCTCCTTCTATTCAACTGTTTACTTTCTGGGTTTACACCATGTGCCAAGCTCTGTCCTAGGTGCTAGGTTGGAGGATAGCCCTTGCCCTCAGCAAGTTCTAAACTTAAAGATGCCACTCTGTGGTCTTGCCACACCAATAGGAACTGTCATTACACCCTGTTACTATTACTAAGGATTTTTGTAACAGAGACTTGGAGTGCTTCTTAGTGTATATTGGGGCCTGTTTTATATAAACATTTTTATAATATTCACGTTACTAATAATATTAATGAGCTTTAGGTATATTATGTAAAGGTGTATATAGAGATATAAAGTGTATTATAAAAAGTATGAGACACTTATGTGTCAACTTTTTTTTCCTTCAATACAGGAATGGGTGGGACAAGTGGAAATAAGTGCCCTTTCTCTTATGTACAGGTAAACACTGTAATAACATAAGTAAACAGAAATAAAACCAGTGGGAAATTAGTGTATTCCATCATGTTAAAAGTGTTAAAATAGCAAAGCTATTTTATATGTTGATTGTGAAGCATCTTTTCTGTTTTTTTAAATATTGTATCAATTAGATTTTGACATTTATGTAAGTCAACGTTTAGAAATGTTAATTCTGAAGATACTTTTGGAAAATGATACAGAAAATTTTTAGGCTGTGTTCTATAAAATATCACTTATCAAGCTTGTAGAGAAATGATTTCCTCCTTTCTCAGGGCCAGTAGTATTGAATGGCCATTAGAACAGAACTAAAGTATCATATTACAGGTTGAGTATACCATATCCGAAATGCTTGGGACCAGAAGTGTTTTTGGATTTCTGGGAATTTTGGAATGTTTACATTACACTTACCCAGTTGAGAATCTCTAATCTAAGAGTCTGAAACCCAAAATGCTTCAATGAACATTTCTTTTGAGCATCATGTTGATGCTCAAAAAAGCTTTGGATTTTGGAGCATTTGGGATTTTGGATTTTTGGATTTGGGATGCTCAACCTGTAGAGGAACAGGTAAATATTTTTTCTTTTCAAAATGACATTTAAATTTCATCTTCACAATTTCTCATTAGAATTATATGAAGCTATATATACACATTTGAAGTTTTTTAGAAAAGATACTTTGATATACGTATTTTATAACTTAGCTATTTCATCATTGTCTTTTGTTTATTGCTGTATTTCTGGTGTTTAGAGCATTGCTGGGCACATATTAGTAGGCCCTTGATAAATGAGTGGATGATTAAATTTAATTTCTGAAGTATAAGAAGTAATTTGTAAATGTTATTTTTCAGGAAAGATTTTATAATTTATCGGGAACCAAATGTTTCTCCTTCACAAGTAACTGAAAATAATTTTCCCGAAAAGGTAAGAATTTTTCAAAGTGTTTGTTAAGGATTTAAGTAAAAGAACCATTCACTTGCTACCTTGATCTCCTAAGCTATAATTTTAAGTGACTTTTTAAAATATTTGTCTGAGGTTATGGTACTCTGAGTTTTTAAAAGTTCCTATTAATCATTATGGAGTCATCATTTTGTATTTTTTGACCCCCACAAATCACTATGTTGAACACTTTTATAACATTTCAGTAGAGACACTAATGTATGTGAGGAACTAAACTATTACTGTTTTTTGTCAATTTGAACAAATAGTAAAATAACTTGTGAAAAAAGTTTCTGCCATTGCATCTGGGAATACTTTGGTAAACATATATTTCTCATTTTAAAGGTAATTTTACTGGCAGGGGTGGTGTTGTATTATCTGGTCATAAAGCAGAAACAACTCAAAAATTTTCTGAAAGCTAGAAAGAAAGAATAACTGATTCAGTATAAGAGAATTTTGTCTTAATTAGCTGTTTTGGAATCATTAGGACAAGCCGAAGTGACTTGTGTGTCACCATGCTAACAGTGGTAAGGGGGAGGGGAATTGAGTGAAATACTATCATGGTGAGGACCTGGGGGATTCCAAGGGACTTTACCCTAGACCTGGCCTTTCCAGTACAATTTTTGAAATGTGACGTAGTCTAAACAAAACATTGTGCATTTCTCTTTGCATAAGTAATTCATCTTTTAAAAAGTACTTAGAACTGTAAAGAAGCAGAAGAAATTTCTTTGATTTTTACCTCTTAGAGGTTAGCATTAATAAGATTTTAGAATATTTTCTTACAGTCTTTTAACTTTCTTCTTTAAGTCATTGAAATTATATTGTTTTCATACATTGTGTCTGTTTTTTGCGATCCTATAAACATTTCCACAGGTCATTAAGAACTTTTTGATTTAATGGCTGTATAGTATTTCAACATATGAGCCATAGTTTGACAGTATTGGAGCTTTAGGTTGCTTTTATTAAAATATTTGCTTTCTATTTGGAAATTATCTAATATTTCAGAAGCAATGGAGACGTTGTGTTGTTTTCTAAATGTCACATATTAACAAATGAGGGTGTGAAATGTGTCTTTTGTCATTTTTAAAATGTGTCTTTAATTTTTCCCTTTTAGGTATTACTGTGTTTTTCAAATGGAAATCATTATGATATTGTCTATCCTATAAAGTATAAAGATAGCTCTTCTGTGTGTCAGTGTAAGTATCACTTTGTGTTTATATAGGAAATTATATTCCTAAACTGTACAACCTTAATGCAGACAAATCAGAGCAAGTATATTCTGTTTTGTTGTCATATAAAAGATATTTCTGAGAACCTTAGGTTACCAAGAATATTAAATATTATAATAACTTATTTCAATAGGAAAAAAGGGATCTAAGGACTAGAGTTTGACTTGTAAATGCCAAGTTTTTTTTGGTGTGGTAATTTCAATAATAAATATTTACATGTATTTTTAAAGCTGTTAGTGTATAGCTTGAAAATCCAAATGACTGAGCAAACCAAGCATTTGATTGATTATCTTTGGCTCTAGGGCAGGGTTTCAAACTTCGTCACTATTGACATCTTGGGCCAGATAATTCTCTGTTTTGGGTACTCTCCTGTTGTGCATATAGCATGTTTAGTAGCATCCCTACCCTCTACACTCTCTCTCGCCCCCGCTGTGACAGCCAAAACTAGATTTTGCCAAATGTTTCCCCGGGGGTGTGAATTCCCTCTTCTGCATCCTCCATTGAAGAATTACTGCTCTGGAAGAGCAGTGGCCCTTCCTGCTGTTATCTGTTATATTTTGTCATCTGTCATGACAAAGCACAAATCACTCATAGAAGTGGTGCTGGGCACGTAACAGCTTTTTCCTCTGTTCTTCAGCTAGTAGTGGTGACCTCTGCATGTGTGTGTCCGAAAAATAAATAAATAAATAAATAAAAATTAAGCCAGTGGTGACCAGTAAAGATGGGTAAAATATGTGCAATATAGAAAAGAAATTATTGATCCATTTTGAGATGTGAAAGTCTTGCTGTCTGTATCCTCGGCCTTGTCTTCCCCCTCCCCTAGTTAGTCAAAATCTAGACATTCCCCTTTGGAAAGGGTAGCTTCTGGAGCCTGCCTTTACTTCTAAGTGCCTGTAGTTTGGGTGATATCAGGAGTGTGCCTCCTGTTAAGGGAATCTGGAAATAAGATGGTCCATGAAAACGAGGTCTCTTTAGGAACTCATTTAGAGGGTGAGCATCTATTGTTAATGAACTCTTAAGTACATTTGTTTCTTAAAGCTCACTGTAATAAATAAAACCAATTTTTGAATTTTTGTTAAAGTATATTTCCCTGTTTTCAGGACTGAAGTTTTTTTTTTTTTTTCTTTATTAAAGGCAACAAAGTCATCCAAATAAGCTGCTGCTTCCTTTCAGTGGCTCTGCTTTGGATGTATTTTATAACCATTTCTCTTCAGTTCCTTATGTAAAACTAAAGTCTGGAGCTAGGTTATATAGTCAGATGTCCTTTTGTTTTGTAGAAACCTGAGAAGTGACTTGTCCAAGGTTACATTTAGTAGCAAAGCGAAGATTAGCATCCAAATCTTCTCAGTTGTCAGCTAGTATACTCTACTATACTGTATTCCTCTTTCTAGCAGTATTAATGTTTCTTAATGTTTTCCATCCAAGACTTTTAAGGTTGGGCTTGCTGTATGACATCACTAAGTCTCAGTTTCCACATATGTACAGCCAGAATAATACTTTATTGTGCAGGGATTAAATACGAGGATATATTAAGGCTTAGCACAGTGTGTGGAATGTAGTAATTGCTCAGTATGCATGTTTTAGTTTTTCCTATCTCTGTACTTGTTTCACAATTGTGGTACATTTTTGTGTTACTAGTCTTAAAACTGGCTGTGTCTTTTTATAGTGGTTTTAAAATACTTAACTACACAGGCAGAAATTCTAGTTGCTCTCCAGGTAACTTTCTTATTAAATTGGGTTATTGACCATAAGATGTTGCAGATATCTAGTTAGGATTTTAGAAGCCTGAACAATAGAAAGTCACATTTTTATGCTCCGTTCCTGTTTTTTTAAAAAAATGCTTATAGTTAATGTTGCATAAAATCTGTCATTAATTGCAGCTCTCCTTTATGAATTGCTGTATGAGAAGGTGTTTAAAACGGATGTTAGTAAAATTGTGATGGGACTGGACACCTCTGAAGTAGCTGATGAAGACAACAGTGAAATATCAGATTCAGAGGATGACAGTTGCAAGTAAGAATGAAATCCTAAAATATCTTTCTAGTGCCATACAAAGAAACATTTTAGTAAATGTCTTTGCCCAACACATATTGAGGTGTTATGGTATTCATAAAGTATAACAATCTACAGAAGTTCCCTTATCCCTGCCACTAATTTTACCTGATTTTTATTATGAGACTATTTCTTTTGATCGTTGATATTTTTGGTTGATAAGAATTTGTCTGTGTAATACAGATGCATATCTGTAGAATAGATTTGGTCCTGTTTATATGTGTGTGTATTACAAAATTTTAAAGTTAACCTGTCAGTTGTTTACATACTTAGTGATGAAAACTATGGCCGTTTTGATTTCCTTCACTTTGTTTTATTGTTTTCTTTGTTAGATAGTGTTTCCTCTTTTTAGACAATGAAAGTCCCAAATAGAGGTTTTAACTATGTGAAGAACTCTGGGTAGTGCCTCTGTGTAGATTTTGAGTAAACACCTTTAACAAAGAGTCTCTGAGGCTTAATTTTTCTTTTTCAGCAAGATGTACAGGGTAATGGCTAAGAGGCTGGGCTCTGGTTTCAATCCTGGCTTCCTGCTAACTAGACTTCTGGCAAGTTATGTAAATTCTCTAAGAAGGCTCAATTCTGTAACTATAAAATGAGGATATATCAGTATTTCGACAAAAGGGAGAATTGGTGAGAATTAAATGAGATAGCATATAAAGTGCATAGCCTAGTTCCTAGGTATAGCATCCAAACATACTAATTATCAGTAATATTAAGTTTACCTTTTATAAGAACCAACTTTATACCCATTGAAGCTATAAGTATATTCTGTTTGTATGAGAGTATAAAGGTGTCTTACTTGGTGTGTTACACATTGTGAAGCTAGAGATAGAAATGGAACTTAAGCCTTAGGATATCTAATTCTTTATTATAAAAATACTTTAAAAATATATATATGGTTTTCTCTTGCTGTGTAATTCCAGGCATTTGTTGAATTAAAATTTGCTGATCCTAATTAAAAATTTGACTACCATTTTTTTCTAACTTGAATCAGTGTCTGCTGTTGTAAATTTAATTCTAAAATAGACTAATTAACTTTGCACAGATAGAAATTTTCGTCCATGGCCCTTCTGTCTCCAGGCACTTGTGCGATTAAGGCATGTCATTGAGCATAGGGGAAGTTGGGGGAGAGAATGATAAGCTTGTTATAACCTATTACCTGTAATTGGGGTGGGGGCACTTCTAGGACATGCCCTTCGGATGCTGCTGCTGTTATCAGAAACAATTGAGTCTGGGATGGCAGTTGGCAGGTGAAGTGTAGAGTAGCGGCTAGTAAGCTGGAGAAGTTTACCAGGGAAGGTGAAGCAAATATTTAAGATGTGCTTATTATTGTGTTCAGTTGTTATTGCTATACTGTACAATGGTAGCCCTAGGAATATGGATTACCTTTTCATTCCATTGTTAAAATTTTGTTTTACTTGGTCATGTCTGACTTAGGGAGATCAAGGCTTCAGTTAAGAAAGAAGAATGCTATATAACCATGGCAAGATAGATAGGCATAGTGTGGTAATGAGGAGGGAAGACTAAAGATGTATTGTACTTTTGTGCCTGGATTCTTTTCACGTTTATATTTGTTGGTCCAGAAGTACTGGAAATTAGGGTGATTTTCTAATCTAGACTCTAGACACTTGAGGTCTCTTAAATATTGCTGTATTTAAGGATGTAGACTTGCATATTGTCCTGAAAACTAGAAATTGATTTATTAAGGAGGAATTTGGGATGGAAGAGTACATGCAGGTGCCATTCAGAGCCTCTCTCCCCTCGACCTGTCATTATTCTGTTCCAGCCTCACTGTTCACCTCAGGGTCTGCATGTGCTGTTCCCTCTGCCTAGAATACTAAATAGCCACATATGGTTTGGTGTCTCGCTACCTTTCTTTGTAGGCAACTCAAATATTTATTGAGTAAATGAATGTAAACTGTAGGTATGTATACTGCAGTGAATTCAAAGAGCTCATGATGGTTTTCTGTTGTGTTGAAGATTATTTGATGTAGAATGTTCTTAATAAAAGAGTTGGTTGAATCCTATAGATAGATACTTCATTGTAATGGAATATTTTTTTAATAGGGACTCACCTGTATATTGAAAGGGAATTTTTATTTGGAATATTTTGTAAATTATTCTACTTACCCAAATTTCGCAGTTTATTTCTCTTAGTGTTTTCTTGTTGATTACTGAGCCCATAAGAATTACCAATAAGTCTTTTGCTTCTATCTTATATGTATATACGTGTACGTACATACACACTTTTATTTATATGTATACTAAAACTTGTGAGAGCTCGCTGGAGTAGTATAGCTCTGACTTTCAGCTTATAGCTCTGATTTTTTAGATGGGGTGAGAAGTTAATTACATGCAAATATATTTTTCTGCTCCTAATTATGGTTATATTTCTTCTTTTATAGGAGTAAAACTACCACTGCTAATGATGTGAATGGATTTAAACCTTTGTCAGGAGATGAGGTATTTTTCTTTTAAACAGTTTTAACTAGTTCTTCAATATAAGAAAGCATATGAATTTAAAGTCTTAATTTTTTTTCTTTTTCTGGTACATTTTCAGTAGAGTCAGGGTCATCTACTAGTAAGAAATTGGTGACTTCCTAATTTTTTTAAGTTTCTTCATTTGATTTTACGATTACACATATCTCAAACAAAAATATTTTAAAAGCATTTCTTTGTTGATCGGACTTTCTGACTTTGTTTAGCACCCAAAGAACAATGGGAACTCTCCTAGCCTTCCTTTGTCTAGAAAGGTTCTTAAGTCACTCAATCCAGCAATCTATAGAAACGTGGAATATGAAATATGGCTGAAGTCTAAACAAGGTGAGTTAAAAATATGCATTTTTTCATATGTTTGTTTTGTACCAGTTGAAAACTAATCAAATCAGCCTTATATTGATTTTTTTTTTAACAGCTCAACAAAAACGTGATTACTCCATTGCTGCTGGCTTACAATATGAAGTTGGAGATAAGTGTCAAGTAAGTGATTTATATAAAAGATGAAAAGATTTTCCTTGAAATTTTGCTTTTTCTAATAGAAGTCAAGAAAATAGGTGAGGTTTGAATGTGTTGTTAATTTGGAATTTCAGAGTATATCATGTGTACATTTTAATAGTTAGCAAGTATTTAGCTTTTTGACTTATTTGAATACATTGCTAAAATCGTTTATATCTAAAACCATGGCATTTTAAGAACATATAGTGGGGAAAAGATAGACTCTTCGATAAATGGTGCTGGGAAAACTGGATATCCATATGCAGAAGAATGAAACTATAACCTTTTCTCTTGCCATGTACAAAAATCAAATTAAATGGATTAAAGACTTAAATAAATCTAAGACCTGAAACTATGAAACTATTAAAAGAAAACATTGGGAAAAATGCTTCAGGACATTCGTCTGGGCAAGGACTTCTTGAGTAATACCCCCAAAGCACAGGCAACCAAAGCAAAATTGGACAAATGGGATCACATCAAGCTAAAAAGCTTCTGCACAGCGAAGGAAGTTATCAACAAAGAGAAGAGACAGCCCACAGAATGGGAGAAAATATTTGCAAACCCCCCATCTGACAAAGGATTAATAACTAGTATATATAAGGAGTTCTGACAGCTCGGCAGGAAAAAATCAAATAATCCAATTAAAAAATGGGCAGAAGATCTGAATAGACATTTCTCAAAAGAAGACATACAAATGGCCAACAGGTATATGAAAAAATATTTGGCATCATTAGTCTGCAGAGAAGTGCAAATCGAAACTGCAATGAGATATCTCACCCCAGTTAAAATGACTTTTATCAAAAAGGCCGGAACGAGTGCTGGTGAGGATGTGGTGCTGCTACACTGTTGGTGGGAATGTGATTAGTGCACCCACTATGGAGAACAGTATGAAGATTCCTCAAAAAACTAAAAATCCTGCTGGATGTATAGCCAAAGGATGGGAATACAGTATATTGGAAAGATAACTGCACTCTCATATTTTTTGCAGCACTATTCACAGTAGCCAAGATACAGAATCAACCCAAGTGTCCATCAGTGGATGAATGAATAAAGAAATTGTATATATGCACAATGGAACATTGTATAGCCACAAAAAAGAATGAAATCCTGCCAATTGCAACATGAATGGAACTGGAGAACATTATGTTAAGTGAAATAAGCCAAGCATAGAAAGGCAAATCTCACATTTTATCACTCACAAGTGTGACCTAATATTAAAAAATTCATCTCTTGGAGAAAAGAGAGTAGAATGACAGTTACCAGAGGCTGGGAAAGGTAGCGCCATGAGGAGGGCGGGGGATAAGGAGGGGGGGATGGTTAATGGGGGCAAAAATATAAATAGATAGAACAAACAATATTTGATAGCACAACAAAGTGACTGTAATCAACAATAAGGGTATACTTTAAAATAACTAAAAGAGTGGAATTGGAATATTCCTAACACAAAGAAATGTTTAATACCTGAGGGTGATGGGTACCGTAATTACCCTGATTTGATTAATTCACATTGTATGCCTGTATCAAAACATTACGTGTACCCTATAAAGATATTTAATATACAGTTATTATGTACCAATAATAATTAAAAAATTAAGAAGGCCAGGCACTTAATCCTAGCACTCTGGGAGGCCAAGGAGGGAGGATCGCTTGAGGTTAGGAGTTCAAGACCAGCTTGAGCAAGAACGAGACCCTGTCAAGAAAGACCCTGGATAGGATAATTTACAAGGTCTCTTTTCTGTTCTTTGCTTATGGAAAAATACTACTATCTCGAAAACCAAACCAACTCCCCCAGATACACAAAAAATGTTATATGGCAGTTAATTTTCATGAGAAATGGTTTCCATTAAAAAGTGTTGCCTTGTAAAAACTACTTTAAAACAGCCATTGGCAAACATTTCTTTTTGACTTATGGATAAATTGGTTTTCATGAAAAGTGTCTGATGAGAATTCTATCTGGGGCATCAGTGATGGGCTTTACCTTAAGAACCTTTAATAGTTCTGATTCTAGGGTATTTGAAAGGTGAGGAAGAAGAGGATCCGATTCATTCACATGCTTCCTTACAGGATTGTCAGAAATCTGCTCTATAATTGTAGAACAGAGTTGTGGAAGCTTTTAATATTAATACATTGGTTTGGAAAACTTGAAAGAGAACAGAAGAGAAG
Source organism: Propithecus coquereli (assembly GCF_000956105.1). Classification (NCBI taxonomy): domain Eukaryota; kingdom Metazoa; phylum Chordata; class Mammalia; order Primates; family Indriidae; genus Propithecus; species Propithecus coquereli. The sequence goes on along the minus strand of NW_012143301.1, from coordinate 3,724,950 downwards.
ATTAAATCCAGGGCTTAGAGACCTCTCTCCCCTCAATAGAGAAGATTACTTATCTTATGCTGTATCACTAAAATTGTGTTATTTGTTATTTTAAATTAAACATATTTCCTTTGAGGTTGAAATTGCTTTTGGTAAAGTAGATGCTATTTGTAAAGTAGGGTAAAGCAGACACGTGTTTTAATTTTTTCCTTTTTGGAGTATTTTGTTTATTTCTACTACTTGACCATTTCATTTGGATAAAATCTAATTGAAATCTTAAACTGAGATGACTTACAGATGACTTTTGTTTACTAAAAGTGTGTAAGATGTTTAAACTTTGGATAAAATTAAGTTCAGAAAAGTCTTTTTAATTGTGAAACTTTTGAAGAGAGGAAGGAAAAGTATCCTGTTGTGAATGATGAAACATCCACTTGAGGACTTTGATCTGTAGTAGTGCCCTGTATATTTTACTTCCGGTGCAGTGATTCCAGGTGCACAATTCAATTTGTGCAGTTTGACTATAGGAAGAAACCTTAAGGCTTACTCTGTCATGATTTACAATTGGGTAGGGCTAATTGCACAGTTGATGGATTTATTTTTAGGGTGAGAAAAAGATCACAGTTACATATTTTTAATATTAGCAAAATGGACAGATAATAGTAATTATAATAATAATTGCTCTCCTTTGTTGAGTGGTTGCTTGTGTGCAAGCCGATGTCCTTTGTGTGTGTCATGTGCACCCTTATTCCGTCTCCCTGGGTTTGGTGACCGTAGGTACTATTAATAGCTCCATTTTGCATAGGAGGAAACTGAAGTGAGATAAGTTGCTTGCCCAAGGTCATATTGCTGGTAGGTGGAACAGCCAGGCCTGGAAGCCTGGGGTGTGTGGGACCACAGTCCTGCTTTCTGAACCTCAGGACATGCTGCCTCTCTTGTTTGGACCTTAATAGATTGTGTTCCTATTTCTTCTGGAACTATTTAGAAAAAACAATTTAGAAAAATTTTGGAAGGATAAAGAGGAAAAATTTTTCTTTCTTTTAGGTAGAGGTATGGAGGTCTTTGAGGTTAGGGAGATGGATTGCATTGTTCGCCCTTTTGAACTTATTTTGTCTTTACCGATAAACATTTGTTTCTCTTGAATTGAAAACAAAATTAAATTTTAAAACTGATCATTAATGTAAAGGGAGCAGGTGACTGATTTTTATATCTGGAATTGTTCAACAGGTTAAGTTGGATCACAACGGAAAATTTTCTAATGCCGACATTCAAGGAGTTCATTCTGAGAATGGACCAGTTTTGGTTGAAGAACTGGGAAAGAAGTATGTACTAGTTTTCAGCTAAGGCATTTATTGCTTCTTCCATTTAGTCTCATGTAATCATGAGTGTTGTTAAATAGCCCTGTGTATTTGCAAATTCAGTGAAAGGTATGGCACGCGTGTAGAAAGTATATTGTTCAGACCTTTAGAAAAATACTAAGTGTATGCATTTAATATTTTGCACATTGGCAAATTTTAAATTAAGAATACTTATTACTTACTGTGTAAAATATGCTATTCTTCACAAAGGCAATTTGGGAAAGATTAGATTGTAAAGTGGGAGCATTGGAGAACAGGGATTCATTCATTTCTAATTTCATTCAGTGCTGCATTGCATGTAGTTAGTATTCAGTAAATGTTTGTCAGATGGAGTAGTAAAATGTTGACTTGTTATACAGTGTTATTTTAGAGCACCTTTTGTTTCAGTTGCTGCTTCCTCTACTAAAGAAAAAATAATAAATTACTCCTTAAACTTTATTGTGGAACATTTTACATTATAAACATACACGTACAGAGCATAGTACAGTGAACCCCAATGTAACCAACACCTGTTTTCAGCAACTCACAGCATTAAGCAATAGTTTCCAATCTATTCTTCCTAATACTTTATTTAAAAATGGGAATGAAATTGGAATATTTTAAAGGAAATTCAGAAATCACACCACTTCTCCAGTTGATGTTTGTGTGTTTCTCTATCAGAATAAGGACCTCCCTCCCCACCTTAACTACAGACCATTATCATATCCAACAGAATAACATTCATTCCTTACTTATTTAATCTTTTGCTTAGATTGTGATTAAAGCCTTTAGTCTTCTGTTTTTTTAAATTAGAAAATATGCTTTTGAATTATGGCATTTTATTCGATTAGAATGAGTTCTGAGTTGCTAAATGCTCTTTGTACTTAAATTCTGATTTGTTTTTAATGTAAGAACTAAAACAGGAAATTCTTATATAAGTTGAAAATAAAATATGCATAATATTTGTTTAAGTGTTCTTACTAGGAGTATTTTAAGTTATTACAAGTTTTTTTCTTCCTTTTGAAGACACACATCAAAGAATCTCAAAGCATCTCCCCCAGAAAGCTGGAACACAGTGTCAGGGAAAAAGATAAAGAAACCTTCCACTTCTGGTCAAAATTTCCATTCTGGTAAGAGTACATAAAGTTATCATTTCTTCGGGATAGGGTTGGTGGTATTTGGGATTGTTTATAACGGGAAAATTCTGAGGTATTTTTGGGTTCTTGTCACAGACATGGATCACAGAGGGCCAAAGAATCCAAGCAAGCCAGTAAAAGCCCCATCAGCACTACCTCCTCGACTACAGCATCCTTCGGGAGTAAGACAACATGCATTCTCTAGTCATTCTTCAGGGTCACAGTCTCAGAAATCCTCCAGTGAGCACAAAAATCTTAGCAGGACACCCTCACAGACCATAAGGTAACCTTCCTGAGTGCAAGAGAAGTGGAAAGCAAGTGAGAGGCATTTGCTATATTTGCCACATTTATGTGCATTTAAATTGGTGCCTTGTTCATATACTTGTTTAGCATAGTATTAAAAGTATTGTTGATGAAACACCATGTGAGGATTACAGTTCTTTTGAATCCTCTTTAAACAAAGAAAGGTAATATTACAGGGAATGAGACCTTTATTTTTAAATGGCCTTTTCAAATGATTTGGGAAATTTTATCCTAGCCCAATCTTAATGTGACACTTAATAGTTTTCTGGTGGCTTGTAATATGGTAAATACTGGAATCTGAATTGCATTCCTAATTCCTGGAAAGGTGAGAGGATGTTCCTGTTTTTATAGGATCTTAAGCCAACCAAAATTGTTGGTTTACTTTGTTCTGATAAGTTTTGATTGTGGTAATGTCTCTAATACTGAATGGGGCTGTAAGTTTTAGGTCTGTATAATTATGACTATCATCAGCATTCTGACTAAATATCCAGAACAGATGAACCTAAGAGTCATAATTTTCCTGTGCGATGTGGATTTTAATTTTTCCCTCATCCACTCTTTCTGCTTAGTAGTTTATAGTCCTTTGGAGGAGATTTATTTGAGAAGGGTGTGTCTTAAGTTGAGACTGTCCTCTTCGTGCAAAACATGTGGCCATGGCTTCTTGCAGGTGCTGGGGCCTTCCTAGTTTACTGTGGCCAATGCCTTCTCCACCCAAGTGCCCCCTCCTCAATTGCCTGAAGAGCTGTAGCATCAGCTTATATGCATGCCAGGTGCTCTGGTTTTTAGTTCCTTGATTTCCGGCATTTGGGCATACCCTTTCTTGGGAATGAACTTAACATTTTTTTGTCATTAAAGATGTTTTATGTAGCATCTTCCAGACAGAGTTATAAGTTCTTTGGCTGACATTTATCAATATCGTATTAGTTTTCTGGGGCTGTTGTAACAAAGTGTACCACAAACTGGTTGGCTTAAAACAACAGAAATTTATTCTCTTACCGTTGAAATCAAGTTGTTGCCAGGGCCGTGCTCTCTCTGAAGGATCCAGTGGAGAATCTTTTCCATGCCTCTCTCCTACTCTAAGACTGCCTACAATCCTTGGAGTTCCTTGGCTTGTAGGTGCAATCACTTTAATCTCTGCTTCCATCATCACGCGGCGTTCTCCCCATGTTTCTGTGTCTCTTCCTTTCTTATAAGGACACTAGTCATACTGGGTTTAGGGCCTACCTAAGACTGCGTCTTAACTTGATTCTGTCTGAAAGACTGGTACCAGGGGTTAGGTACATGAACATTATCTTTTTGGGAAATATAATTCAATCCATAACAAATACTAATACTTCTAATCCATTACATTTTGTCTATTAAAAATTATTTAGGATAGGAAATTAATTCATATTGTTCAAAATCCAAAACATTCAAAAGCTTATTTATTTTGTATAAAGTTTCCTTCCTTTCCATATTTTCCCATTGATCTACTTTCCTTTCGCGGAGGCATCCAGTATTAACAGACCTTTGTGTATCCTTGCAGGGATACTTTTTACATATATAAGAAATACATGTATATTCATAATCCAATTTTTCAGAAGTTCTGATGAGAACAAATGATGAAAAATCAGTTGTAAGACATGCCTTATCTGTCAAGATTGCCCACTGCAAACACAACCCTGAGAAATGCCCTGGGCAAAGAGTGATCAGAGCCTTGCATTCTTGGCACACCCAGCAACATTGTGCAGGGACACTTTGGCCCATAGTAGGTTACCTCTCTCAACCAGAATTCGTGCCACTAATCTGTTAGTTGTGGCTGAAGTTTGTTTGGACATTGATCAAACTGCACTAGTACGTGGTGGTAGCTTACCCAATATAGGCAAAGTGTATAAGAGATTAAGTTGTTTTAAATATTAACCTTGGAAACCTAAAAGTGTAAAGTAACTAACTATAGGAAGGTCACAGGCAGAAATGAGATGTTTCTTTAATAAAATTCTCATTTTTTGATACAATAGAAAAGCAGCATTTTTTTTTCCTTGACACAAGGATATTCTCTAGTAACTTAAAGATTAAAAAAAGAAATACACATAGACTACAAAATGGCTAATTTACATATACTTGTTTATCACAAACTAACTTTATATCTCTTGTTTCTGGTGTTGACTCCAATCTCCTAGGAACTGAAAAAATGCTCAGACAGATGTTTCATATCAACAGTACTTTTAATTCAGTGCTATAGAGAAGTATTATCTTTGTCTTACTGGGATCCTTTTTTATGTGTGTTAGCTATATATTACTTGCTATGTAAAAACACTTGATGGTATGTGACAAGTCTGTGGGTTAGAGAATTTGACATTGTGACTGATTGCATAGGAACCTCGTGGTATTTGCAGGTAGCCATAGGTTAAGTGTGCCTTCGCCACTAAATGTGTGAGGGTGAATTTTACTAGTATATTAAAACAAATTTAGAAACTGCTGATTATCGAATATCTAAAGTAAGATTTTAAAGAAACCTAGTCGAGGTTTAGAATTTTATAGCTAACAATTCGATTGATTAAAGCCCATTAAAGTTTATTTCTAATATTTAACACAATAGTTTTAAATTTTTCAAGTTACAGAGTGAAAAAGAACTGTATTGCTGGGTATGAGACCTTCATGGTCTCTCGGTTTTTCATTTTTTCCTCATCGATATTTTCTCCTCCTTTGGAGAAAGCAAAATATCACCAAAAAAACCCAAGCAGGATTGCCATCTGTGCTTTCATTAATGTGGATGTGCAAGAAATACTATTGCTGAACATCTCTCTTCCAGCTAGGTGAAAATAGAAAGGGGTTGGTTTTCTCTGTGTGGTAGGTGAGGATAAGATGAAAACCATACAGTGGTGGTAATTGTTTTGGATGGTAGGAGACAGTGGTAAGGTGGTGTTAATTTTCCAGAGACTCTTGATGCTTGCCAAGCCCTCTTTGGCATCTTTTACCACTGGGATTTGAGAAGGACTGGTCTGATTTTGAGGGTCCGTCCAGATTTGCGGCCTAGCTTTTTTCACCAATACCCTCAGGACTGACATCTGTCCTGTCGGAATTAGAGTGTGAGATTGTTAAGTGGGACTATCCAAAGACATGAAATAAACGGCTATTCTTTATTTCAGAGGTAAAAAAAATCTGAATCATAGTGTACCTCCCATTGTTTTTAGGAGGATGATATCTCTGTACTGTGATAAACAATATATTTTTCCTTGTAGGTTTTGGATTTCCATTTCCTACTATTTTGGAACTGTTAGACACAGTAGAAATAGTATTCATATTGCCTTTAATAGTTGTAAGGCATATAAAAACATTAGGGTTGCATTATAGGCCGCCAAGCTCTATTCATAAATTTCTTGCCATTTTCCTTTGACCAAAGTTATATCGAAGTGACAGTAGTCTTATCTGTGTGGTTAGTTTTCATCCTGGCACATTTTAGTTTTTCTTTTTTGAGCTCTCTGTCTCCCTCGGTGGTGTCATCAACAGGTGGAGGGAGAATGGTCTTGGTGTCTCTTTGATTATTCCCCTTCACTTAGAAAATTAGAATGCTTTTGAGACCTAAACTAATAACTTTCCATTTCTTTTAAGAGTGAATTCTTATGGAAGTATTGGAATATGGTATAACAAATATATACAGTGCTTAACATTTCTTCCCTCATGAAAAGAAAAAAAAAACCTCAATTATTTCTGTATCACTTGGAAACAAGTTTGTTCCTTCTTGACTCTGCAAGGCAGCCTTATGCTACAGGACCTTCCATCTGCTGAAAATTTATTAACCAGGCGCCGAAAGTTCTAAAATGTCACAGCGTAGCTAAATTAGTCAAATATTTGTATTGCAAAATAGATCATTTTATCTTAGGAACTCAATACCTTTTGTCTTTCTTTTTCTGACAAGAATGTTTTATTTGACAGAAAACCTGATCGTGAGAGAGTTGAGGATTTTGATCACATGAGTCGAGAATCTAACTATTTCGGCCTTTCCCCAGAAGAGCGCAGAGAGAAGCAAGCTATAGAAGAATCTCGTTTACTCTACGAGATTCAGAACAGAGATGAACAGGCTTTCCCAGCCCTTTCCGTATGTATAAAAAGAGATTTTAAGAGTTATTATTTAGAAGTCTCTTAATACAGTTTATGTATATAGTAAACCATAGTTTCTAATGGTAGCCTAATAATTTTTAAACTGAACCTTAAAGATGGTGTAGTTCTCCCTTCTTACATTTTTCATGAGGAATAGGAATTCCAGAGATATTACTAAAAAGTTGGTGACAGAGTTTAGGCAAGTATATTGGTTTGCTCACTTGTAGTATTTAGTGTTTTCTTTTGAACCAAAACATGTTTAATTTGCTAGCAAAGTAATATTCAGGTTCACGGTTTAGTTAACCCATTACAAGATGCGTCTATGAAATCAGGAAGCCCTTTTTACTGCTTATTGAACACACGAGTACCTGATACATGCAGTGAGGACTGTCTTTCAGAGTGTTCGCTGTTGGAGGTGATAGCACGTGTAATCCTGTGGCTCTGTCCTTGCTCCCTGGGTCAGACACTGGGCTGTGATGGATGCTTCTCTGATGAAAGAAATGTTCTCTACCTTCAGGTTTCTTAACTCTGGCGGGGGAGTCAGAAGGGAAAACTGTTCTCATGTAGAGTGAAGTGTGTGCTCTGGGAGGTGGGTTCATTGGTGGCACAGGGGAGGGGTAACATTTTCATTCTTGTGACTGGGAGCCCTGTGTGTATGGTCTATTAAGTCTTTTAAAGTTGCACCCAAATGACCTTTGATCCAGAATGGTGGTTGGACACTTTTTCTTAACAGTGGCTTAAACAAACAAAATGGAATGTTATGGGAGGCTACCCAGTGTGCCAGTATAAAAGGGTAAGGCCCCACACAATCAGTTTCTGTCTCTGGTCTCTGTGGAATTCCTTAGAGGTTTGAGGAGCTCAGTTGAAAACAGCTCATCTGGAATAGTAGTGCAGTCTGGCACAGGGGTTGAAGTTCAGGAGTTATTGGAAGAAGAGCCCAAATCCATTTGTGAGTAGGCATTGTTTGTGTGCTAAGTACATTATCTCTCATGTAACGTATGTCATTTTTCCATCATGTTTATATAATAACTACAAATCATTTAAGTTTATATCTTTTTGTTTTTTTTCAGTTAGTGAATTGTGAAAGGACAACTACTATAATGTGGGGACTGATTGTCAGTTTTTTTGTTGTTAAAAATGAAGTCTTCACACTCATGTTTAGACTAAGGAGTTTGATCCAATATTGGATTTGATAATGACTCATGTTTGTCTTCTAGAAAACTCCTGCTAGAGAGGGCTGAGATCCTCTTCTCAGCTGTGAGAAACATTTATTTAGAGTGCTAGAACAGGAACCCGGAACGTTCAGTGATAGTTTAGCTTAAAGACCTGACTTATTCATCCAGTCCCTTCGTTTCACCGATTAGAAGGTTGGATCTCATGCAGAGCTTAAGTGATTTGCTAGAGTCAGTAGCATTTCAATGATAAGAATCCTAGTGTACTGTATCTGCTAATTTGCACTTAGGTTTTTTCTACCCACACATGAAGGACTATGACTCTACAATGGCTTTTTTGGAAGGTTGGTACAGAAGATGCTATTGTTTGTGCAAAGAATGTAGTTGCAAGGTGAGGGTTTGGTCAGGGTGGCTTCCTGAAATGGGGATATGAAGTCGTCTACTAATTTAGGCTGAAATTTGATTGCCTAATCCTTTTGACTCAGTGATAAGACTACTAATCTAGAGTATATATGAACTCTAGATCCTATCTTTTGTAGTTTCAGAAGTATAAAAATAAAAGGGCTATGAGTTCTGAGATTTTTAGAAGTAGGAGTAAATTTCATTACAGAGCTTTTGTTCATATATTTGTGAATAAATCTTTAACACAGAATATTGGGTTTTGTTCATTTTAAAGAGCTCGTCAGTCAGTCAGTCAGCTTCTCAGAGTAGCAACCCAAGCGTCCAGAGAAAGTCATCACATGGAAATGAGAGAAAAGGAAGCAGGCGGAGAATGGATCCGGAAGAACGAAAAGACAAAGGTAAGTTATTTCACCACTGAAAGCAGTTGCTAGAGATCTGTGTCTGGTTTAAAGTTATATATTGGGAAAAGAACACTTTTTCAGTATTCTTTAAGTGTTTTAAGTTTATTCAGTGTCAGTTTATCTAATGTCACATATGTGACTGTTGAGGAACATCGATTCAAGCAAAAACATGTAAAATGTTCCAACAACTGCATTTTTTCATTGACTAAACATGGTTCAAATAGTACTTTGGCTTTCTCTGTCTTCATGTTTTGTTCTTCTGTTTTCAAACCTGAGTGGTGGCTGATGCTGCCTTTTTTATTTTGATCTGTTGTAGACTCTATCCATGGACATACTCACTTGGATAAAAAACCTGAGCCAAGCACATTGGAGGTAAAAGTTTTAAACACTAATTGCATTTTTTCTTTTTCCTTAACACCATGATAATACAATAGGAAGGAAGTGGAAGGAGAAGGTGGAGAGGATTTCAGTGCTTTATAACTACATATTAGGGTAGTAGAAAAGCAGGGAAAAGATGATGGAGATTGAGAAGTCATTCACAAATTATAATCATTTCTTCAAGGTACATGAAGATGCTCTTTCTGATTTGTTGGCAAGTGGCTTATGCTCTCCATCACTCTGGTAGATTGGTATTTTTAAGGGAGAAAGTATACTGTTTGAAGTCATGCCCCCAGTAAAAACTATACCCAGTAGTTTGATAATAAAGATGTGCAGGCAGAAGTTAACCTACACATTGAAGGCCAGATATGATTGGAAAAAAATACTCATTGGTGAGAGGGTTCTGTCAGATGTAGGTAGGGCGAATTATAAAAGGAAACCACAATTATCCCAGAATGTGGGTTTTTGAAATACAAAATTACGCTTTTTGTTTTTGCTTCCAAAGAATATTAGTGATGATAAATGTGCAAGAGTTTCATCACCATCAAAGTCAAAGAAATTAGAGTGCACGTCTCCCGCAGAACAGGTAAGTATGCTGTTGCATTTGATGTTGAATGCTCCATTCTCTGGGTTTCTTTGCTCTGTATATGATTATTTAAAAATTGTCTTCCATTAAACCGGTCCCTGGTGCCAAAAAGGTTGGGGACTGCTGGGCTACTTGGGAGGCTAAGGCAGGAGGATTGCTTGAGCCCAGGAGTTAGAGGTTGCAGTGAGCTATGATGAGGCCACTATACTCTAACCCGGGCGACAGAGTGAGACCCTGTCTGAAAAAAAAAAAAAAGGGGGGAACATCTGTATGGAAAGTGGAAGAATTTATTCAAGCATCACTATTTGGATGCAGTTATGATTTTTCTTAGGCAGCTTGTGGTAGGATCAAATTTGTTTGCATATGATTCTCAACTACTCTGTATGTGTGTTTATTTCTAAGACTAGAAGGACCATTCATACTTCACTTGTATAAAAGGCAGGCAGCTCACGGTATACATCTGATGGTTAAAAACTGTGTTTAAGCAAAATGAACTTTCGTCTTTTTCTAATCCCCCCTTTTCTTGAAGAAGCCAGCAGATCGTGTGTCTTTGTCAAGTCCAGCTCCCCTTCTGGTTTCTCCAGAGGTACATCTAACCCCTGCGGTGCCTTCTTTACCAGCCACTGTGCCAGCCTGGCCAAGTGAACCTACAACTTTTGGACCAACAGGTTAGAGAAGAATTTAGAAAATCCAACCCCCAAAATCCTTTCAAGTCAGAGACTTCAGATTCTTGTGAGCTTGACCTCAGAGCAGGGTTAGGTGTGTGGAGCCTTACAGAGCTTTCTGTGATCCTTGGCTTTGCTCTGCTTCCAGCATGGGATGGCCAACTTCATTGGGGCAATATTCATCTGAGATATGTCCTCATAATCCCAGGAGCATGATGTTTGAGCTGGTTCTCTCCACTGTGGATGCCCTGGTGGCTCTGCACTAACCAGCACCACAGTTTGATGCTTTCCCTGTGGGTCAGCTCTTTGTGGCCTGCTATTGCACCCTTTGCCAAGGCCCTGCACCTTACACGTGTTTGCAGGAGCTACGATTAGAAGACACTGACTCAAAGCTTGTTCCTGGGCTCATTTCCTGTGTGTCCAGGAGGGTCCTTGATTGATATAAAAAGTGCTTCTTTAGATTGTTTACGCACCATGTTATCAGCTATGTCAGTTATGCAGCATTCTTTAATGTAAACTTGTAGAGGGAATTATTTCCATCTTTTTGTCGTTTTGATTCCTTTCTCTCTCTTTTGTAGGTGTCCCTGCTCAAATTCCTGTTTTGTCAGTGACACAGACTCTGACCACTGGACCTGATTCTGCTGTATCCCAAGCTCATTTAACACCCTCTCCAGTTCCTGTGTCAATACAGGCAGTTAACCAGCCCTTGATGCCTTTGCCTCAGACGTTGAGCCTTTACCAAGACCCACTCTATCCTGGGTTTCCTTATAATGAAAAGGGAGATCGAGCCATTGTACCACCTTATTCACTGTGTCAGACTGGAGAGGACCTGCCTAAAGGTGAGATCCTTCTCCAGGTTCAAATTGATTTTATTTATCAAGTACAAACAGGTTTAGTGAGAAATAAAGGTGTGTAAGTAGAGGTTAGAGGTCTGGTTTTTTTAGTAAGCTGAAGGAAGGACTTGGGAAAGATAGCAGAGGTTTGACTATTAATCATTCACTTCTTTTTCAGCTTGGTTTTATTAGAAAATGTTTTTGTATGTTTTACAGCCCCTCTCCCTGTGTCATTTTTTCATAACCAGCCTTGAAACCATTCTGAATTAAGATCTTAATTATTTGACTAGATACCTAAACATTACTGAGTTTTCTCAACAATGGTCTTATTTTGGAACTGTATTACTTTATCTATGAAAACATTATGGAGAAGAGTGACTATAATATATAGTGGCTGTTATTATAGTATTATACTTAATATTTATTTTTGTTTAAAAAATTTTAAAAATTTGCTACCCTCTTTATTTTTAAGGAATTTATCCTCCCATATTTAGTTTGCAAAATTTCCTATTTGTAATCTGGAAGAATACAGTGACTTCTGTATGCTCTTTACCTGGATTTATTTTGTTTTATTAGTAGCTTGATGTTTGAGTCTATGGGTGACTGGCTAATGGTAAATGAATATCTGGACTAATACCCTTCTAAACATGTTATTAATAAATTAGGTTTATGTTGATTTTACCATTCTCCCCAAACATTTTTATTTCATAATTTTTAAAACCCCACAGAAAAGCCAAGAAATATAATGAGCACCTAAATTTCCTTTACCCAGACTGAGTTTTAATGAGATATAAAAATCTCAATTTATGCCATTTGGGGATTTAGATGTTACTGTCAACAAAGCATATTGAATCTGGAATTACCGTATAGTGACAGCCTGTTTGGTTACATCCCAGTTTTTATCTGTGTGTGTCTGTGTAGAGAAAACAATTATAGTAGGTAAAATTGTTATTAGAACTATATATTTTGATTGAGGATGACAAAAACTCAATGTATAATTTTAGTGATTATTTTATTTTCAGATAAGAACATTCTTCGATTCTTCTTCAATCTTGGTGTGAAGGTATTTACATTTTATCACTTTAAAGTTATTTTATTATTTTAAGTTAATGCTGTTTTAAATTATTGCTACTGAAATAGTGTTAACTCCTGTCCTGTCTGTCAGTAACCTAAGGTTTACTAAATCTCATCATCTTAAGAACCAGCATTTTCAGTATTATACCATTTGTTTTTGGTGCTTGGTGGTAGAGGCTCCAGTTTTTGCCTGCTTTTCTTCTTAATTGGTGATGAGTTAATCTTGTGAATATACTCAAGAAATGGCTGAGTCCCTAGGTAGTCTAGTGGAAATACCCTCACTGGGGAATTAACTAACTGAAAATCTGGGTTTGAAGTTCTGCTCCATCACACTTTAGCTGTATATCCCTGGGCAAGGCATTTAGTGTATCTCAGCCTAGCTTTCTTCATTTATAGAATGGGGGTAATACTTTTTATCTGCCGCAGTTGTTGAAAGGATCAAAGGAAATAACATGTGAAAGCACTCCTACGTAAGACGGTGCGGGTGTTCACTAGCACAGCAGACATCTTTTGGGAAGTGATCAACCTAGAAATAGCTGTTCTTAGAAAGAGAGGCTGGAGAACTCTATGTCCTTATCAATGCTAGGTTGTTTGCTGTCATAGATTAGTTATTGTGCGTCATAGTAGTTAAAATATGAAATGAAGTGCCCTACCCTGGCCTACTGACCAGTTGCGTAAAAGGAGGCTTGATTAATTTTACCATCTGCTGCATTCATTGCTTAATCTACCTAGTTAATGTTGGCTTTATCAAATTGGTTAGCCTATCAGTTGGTTATATTTTATTCACGTTTATTTGGGTTTTTAATTGAACTTTTTAGAGGAAGGATTTGGAGTATTTCATTTTCAACATTACCCTTCTCTGATTAGAAGTTTAACTTAATCCTTACAGTTGGAGGGCTCTGGGGGCTCCCAGAATTATGGAGTCCTGATGTTGGAGACCATCTACTCTTATACCAGTGTTTTCCTGGTAGAATAGGTCCACATAAGCTATCTGGCTGGCGTGGGGGTCACACTGTGAGTGAGTGGTAGAGCCAGACTGTGAATGCAGGTGTAGCTAAACAGCCAGTGATTGAGATACTGTCAACCTTTATTATCAGGACTTTGGATTGGTTTCAGGGCTGGAGCAAAGAATGGAGTCTTAAAGCAATGGTCTGATTTTGTAATTCCTTTTCATGTTGGGTATCACAGTGATCTGGTCTTTGTAGACATGAGAAACTTACTTTGTGCCCTTTACTTATAGATAGATGTCCACTCACACCTCTTTCTTTTGCCTCCCTTTTTGTTTTACTTTCCTGTTTTTTGTCTCTTTTAGGCATATAGTTGTCCTATGTGGGCCCCACATTCTTACCTGTACCCTTTGCACCAGGCCTACCTGGCAGCCTGCAGGATGTACCCAAAGGTCCCTGTCCCAGTGTATCCTCATAATCCTTGGTTCCAAGAAGCTCCTTCTGCTCAGAATGAAAGTGATTGTACCTGTACCGATGCCCACTTTCCTATGCAGACTGAGGCCAGTGTTAATGGTCAAATGCCACAGCCAGAGATTGGACAGCCGACATTTTCTTCACCGCTGGTTATCCCTCCATCTCAGGTGTCTGAAAGTCATGGACAGTTATCTTACCAGGCTGATCTTGAATCTGAGAACCCTGGGCAGCTTCTTCATGCTGATTATGAAGAGTCACTAAGTGGCAAGAATATGTTCCCACAACCGTCCTTTGGACCTAATCCATTCTTAGGCCCGGTTCCTATTGCACCTCCTTTCTTTCCTCATGTTTGGTATGGGTACCCTTTTCAGGGATTCATAGAAAATCCAGTAATGAGGCAGAATATTGTCCTCCCCTCTGATGAGAAAGGAGAATTGGATGTGCCCCTGGAAAATCTGGATCTGTCTAAAGAATGTGGTTCAGTTTCAGCAGTAGATGAGTTTCCAGAAGCCAGGGGTGAAGGTGCACATTCTCTCCCTGAAGCAAGCGTGAGCAGTAAGCACGAAGGCCGGGCGGAGCAGTCGTCCCAGACACGAAAGGCAGATCTTGTATTGGCTGCTGTTCCACCTGTTGCAGAGGGAAAGATTCATCTTCCCACTCAGATTCTAAACAGAGAGAGAGAAACTGTGCCTGTTGAACTTGAGCCTAAAAGGACCATTCAGAGTCAGAAAGAAAAACCCGAAAAAGTAAAAGATCCCAAGACTGCTGCTGATGTGGTCAGCCCTGGGGCCAACTCTGTGGAGAGCAGAGTGCAAAGACCAAAAGAAGAGAGTTCAGAAGATGAGAATGAAGTGTCTAATATTTTGAGAAGTGGTAGATCCAAGCAGTTCTATAATCAGACCTATGGAGGCAGGAAGTACAAAAGTGATTGGGGCTATTCTGGTAGGGGTGGATATCAGCACGTGAGAGGTGAGGAGTCCTGGAAAGGGCAGCCAAGCAGAAGCCGGGACGAAGCTTATCAGTACCATCGGAATACTAGAGGACGACCATACAGGGGAGATAGGAGGAGATCAGGGATGGGAGATGGCCACAGGGGACAAAACACTTGATTGTTGCTGGAGTATTTTCGAGCAGAAACCCTTTCTAAGGTGGAATGTTTCTGAACGCTTTAAAAAAAAGACAAAATAAAACCCAAATTGGAACTGTTTCCCTCTCACCCCCACTTTACCTTCACTCCCAATCTGGACAGAGATTCTGGACATGAGTTCAAGGGGGCAGGTGGAATTCCTGGCATTGCTAGTTTTCGTCATTCAAAATCTGTTTATTTATCGGGTGACTGCCCCCTTAAAAAGTAGAAGATAAGTTTGTTAAAGTATTTTTTATAAACAGCTTAATATAAAACATTATAGATTAGTGTTTGGTTTTTTTTCCTTATATAAGTTTGACTTCAAATGTTGGAAACGTGTGCTTTATAGTGTTCACTAAAGTGACAAGAAAATATACCATTTGACACACTATAGATTCCAAAACATAACATTGCACCAAATAGAAATGTATATTTTATTATGCAATGCCTTAGTCATAAACTGGGCTCAAACAATTCTCAGCCTAAAACACTGTTGTCTTTTAAAATGCTTCCAACCCAAAGGCCTTTCATCTCAATATCTGTCAAACTTGAATAATGTCTTCTCTTTAATATTACACATAAGGCAGCCTATTAACCTGTGTCTTAGAAATGTTGTATATAGTTCTTTTAATATTCATAGGGTATATTTTTGAATTTTGGTGAGTATTTGTTGAACTTGAGATTGCATACAAGAATAGATGGTTAAGAAATAGTAGGAAATTCAATGAAATGGCTGTTTCCACCAAGAATTCTTAGCACTGGTGTAAATATCATGGTGCCTACTCGAAAGAAATGTAGATGCTATGCATTTTGAAAATAATCTGCATCTGTTAAAACTGCAGACTTTTTTAATGCCACTTTAACACTAATGCACTGACAGATTCTAAATATTTTGTGAGAAGAAATGTTAAAAATTTTTAGCTGGACAGGTTTCTACAGAGAGTTACTGTTTTGTTTTTCTCCTTGCACCATTGGTTATGTGTATCACTTTACATTTGCATGTTCAACTTGTCATGGCTGGAACTATTGTAAGAATAAGATGATTGTGACTTCTAGTTCTTTTCTAGAGGATGCTGCTAGAAAATGGTTTTGCTTTGTATTTTATAGCTTGTTACCCTTAGGGTAGGTAACATGTCTTTGATCCTGCTTCCTTCCAATCTTGGCAGTATTCACTAGAGGTTCCCTTTGCATGTTGCACTCTGTTCTCATTTGGAGATTGTACTCTCTGAATTAACACAGTATTCGTTCATCTGTGTTACTTTGTAAAAATAACTGTAGCTTATATTTCTTATTTGTACATACCAATGTGAAAATTTACCCTTTTTTTTTTTATGTTGAGATTACCTTTTGATCAGGAAGTTTGAGTGCTATGCAAATATTATAGTAGAATTTCTCTTTGCATGCCATGTGTAATATACCTAGCCAAAAACGGATGTGGTGGCTTTCCTTTTTTTTTTTTTTTTTTTTTACCCCCCAAGCAAATTACTTTAAAAGCAAATACAATTCACTTGAATTTGACAGACTGAAGCAGATGGGTTTTCTGGGTTCTCTGATAACCTGTAGGAATGTTTGGATGCCAGCAAGGCTCAGTGAATCTCCACTGTACTGTAATAATGGTTATTTACCTCTGTGCTGTTTTAATTACCTAATGTCTGTGTAACTGCTGATGAGTAGTGATTAGCATTTAGATATTTTGTAACATAGGATTTTAGAGAGCACTTTGACAGATAACATTTTATTATGATGGTGCTAGGTAAAAATTTGTAAAGACTCGGATGGTTGTGTGGAAAAGAAAAAATTGAGAGAACCTATTGTAACAAATTTGTTGTCACCTTCCAAGGTAGAACAGTTGTCGAAGGTACTGCTTAAGCCATTTTTTTTCTTAACGTCAATGGCTGAATTGTGGAATGAGACGATTAGAGGGTCCTCCACTTTCAGCCCATGCTTTTTTATGTAGGATTAGCTTACCTGATAATTTCTATGAAAATCACATTTTGATATAAATACCAGATTTGAA
The DNA here is from genome assembly GCF_000956105.1 of Propithecus coquereli. NCBI lineage: Eukaryota > Metazoa > Chordata > Mammalia > Primates > Indriidae > Propithecus > Propithecus coquereli. The sequence continues at coordinate 3,708,043 of NW_012143301.1, read as the reverse complement.
AGTTCAGTTATCAGTTTGATCTCAGGAGTCCAAAAGTAATTGCTGTTTCCAGTGTCCTTCATTTTATTGCCTGGGGTTTGATCTCAGTTTCTGGAAATGTTTAAAAATTGGATAGGAAAGACTATTCATTTCTCCACTGTCACTGTCTTACCTCAACTGAGTAACAGAATATAGCTCCTGAAGGAAACACTGATTTGCTTCCTGTTTGCCATATCTCACCTCCAGGACATGATGGAAACCAGTGCTGAAAGAGAATTTTAGCAGATGGTACTTTCTCAGTGACCCTCTGGAATAAAAATTCTGACTTTTAATAGTTTTAAAATTATCAGTCTTTGCATGAAGGTCAGTTTTTTTTTCCTTTAGGTTTGTTTTTAAATTTATTAGTGCAGGGGATTTTGCCTTATGCTGAGGTCAAACTTAAGGCCAAGCAAGCTTTTGTACACCTTTATTTTAGCTGTATGTTGACACATAAGATGCATTTCTATGTAAGAATAGAAGCAAAAGTATAGAACTGAGAATCATTTGTATTTTGAATGGGAAATTATGAAACTTCACCATATTATGATCGTATACATCTTGAAGAACAAATGTTTAGACTGACCAAAGCTCACCTGCTCTTTCTGTTTTAGTTAGGTGCTTTGGCGGAACTTGATTCCAGCCCCCTTTCCTTTTACTGTTGTGTATCTGTCTCTTCTACAAATTCATTTCCTCTCAGAAAAATCTTCAATTCTTGCCCTGTGTGCTCCGTGGAAGCAGGATGCTGGCATCTGTGTAGTCCTCATGCTGTTTCCTGTAACTCACAAGTTCGTTTTCATGGCAGACCTAAGCTCAGACCCTGCCTCGACCTGGCAGGAGTAGGTTTTCCCATACCGCAATGCCGATGCAGCTCATTTGATGCAGACTGTGTATTCTTGCAGTGTACTGTTTCCTGTGTGACTCAAGTTTGAGTTAAAATGCCTGTGAACTGCAAACTTGCTTATGATTGACTTGGTGCAATAAAGTTCCTTCTAACCATTTCTGGTTTAGAAAACATTCAGCCATCCTAGAAACTAGCAATATTTATTTTTGCCTCATTTGTATTATCTTCAGTTTTAGATGAGGTAAACTTTTGTCTTTCACTTAAGGGTACTAAGCAAGGTCCATTCTAGTGTAGCTGAAGAGAATGCAGATTTGGCTACACTATTTCTGTTTACTGTATTTTGCTCCCTATTTTATGTCTAAATGCTATTGTTTCTGTTTAAAATCTTAATGGCTCACTTCCAGTATGTCAATTTCAAAGAACTAAGGTTTTGCTACTAGTGTCAGCCATTTACTCTCCCATTAATTGGGATTTTATTTTAAAGAGATTTTCCCCCCTGAAATAACAAGTTTTAGAAAATCTTTAGAAGAGGGGTGGGTGCATGTCTTAATGCTGGGAAGCAGCAACTTCGGGGTTGAATTTACTTGAATGGATTAAAAATTGCATTGTTAGAGAGCTAGAAAA
>NW_012143301.1:3696614-3705560 GCF_000956105.1 Propithecus coquereli | reverse complement strand
AAGAGCAAGACCCTGTCTCTACTAAAAATAGAAAGAAATTAGCTGGGCATGGTGGCACATGCCTGTAGTCCCAGCTACTCGGGAGGCTGAGACAGAAGGATCGCTTGAGCCCAGGAGTGTGAGGTTGCTGTGAGCTAGGCTGATGCCACAGCACTCTAGCCCAGGCAACAAGAGTGAGACTGTCTCAATAAAATAATTATGCTGTCTAAAGAAACACGAAGAAAATTTAAAGTCCCCCGCCCCACACAAACAACTTATTGCAGAAAAGGGAGCTACACAAAGAGTACATTCCAGAGAGGAATGGGTCAGTCTCCGAAAGTGGAGAAAGACCGAAAATTGAAGGTTTTGAAAGCAAAGGTTATCAAGCATAGTTACTCTGAAAACCCAACAATTTCTTAACGCCATATTTATATATGAAAGTCACCAAACAATAATGTCAAATCAATACTTTGTTAAAGGCCTCCTTTAGTGCAAGTACTTGATAGAAAAGTGATTGATCTAGGAACAGAGGCAGCAAGCTGGGAAGGAGGAGCCAGTATAAACATGAGTTGGTCAGCTGTATGGATGTTTCATTTGTGACTGCTTGAGGGTGAAACATCAACAAGAACCCTTGGGGGAAGGGGAGAGGATGGAGAAAAAGCATTTATTTCTTAGCTATGTGCCAAGGGGTTCATCTGAGAAGTCAACAGAAGCCAGAGCAGGAGCAGAGAAGCAAGAGATGTATCTGTAGCTGGTTGGGACCCTTGCAGAATTGGTCCCTCCAAAAAGTGGATGGGATAAAAGGCAAGACCAAATGAGTTCAGTGAATGGTCCTCAAGAAGTGTCTGGTACAGGGTTTCTCTTAAGGTTCTCTATAATTATAGGAACCTGCTTGTTCACTTCGAATAATTTATTAAGCCTTCACTGAACCTTGAAAGACTTAGGTCTGGGGAATAGTGTGAGAATATAAGTAACTGCAAAAGAGGAAGTTAGGTAGACACAGCTTCTCTTCATAGACTTATGCACCCTAACTTAATTTATAAGCTCTTCTGAAAGTGAATCATGGACCCCTCGGAACAGTTTAAGTTTTCTAAGAGAAACTACAGACATTGGTATAAACATGTTACGGTTTTTAATATCAATTCTATAATGAGTTCATTAGAGAAATTGGGGCTTCAGAGTCAACTCTTAAAATACATACCATTCCTGTAATGACATTTTTCACATTTAGGCAAAAACCTTATAAAGATGTAAATAAAGAAGATGAAGAGTATAGTTCTTACAGCTGCTTCTCTTTGAATATTCTTCTTAACCTGGGAGGTTATTAACTGTTTTTAACAAAAGAAGTTCTGTGTAATAAACTAATTTTTTTTAAAAAATGAGAACCTCAGCTTTGGACTAATCACCTTCAGATGAAATGGAAAACTGCCGTTTACCTACCCAGGGATACACCTGCTACTTGTTTAACTTGTTGCATGCTTCCTGTAATTTACTTTCTAAACTAGGAGTTAGTAAAAGCATTAAAGTCCTTTGGAATTTTATAAGGTACTTTTTATAAATGGACACTGGAAACTGGATGCACAAACAAGTGATTACTAAGGCTGTGCTCCGTGAGAAGGGATGGATGTCAGTTTCATTAGCCGAGAACTGTGTCGATATGGGAGATGGATACTTGGGAACATATAAGATTGGGAGCTGCAACTAACACTGGCAGTAAAGCCAGGATCACCCTAGTGAAAAGGTCACTACTAGTGAAAATTCCTATAGACAACCCTCTCTTATTCTGGGTTCCCGTTTCTGGATGGAAAGCAAAACAACAAAACACACTCCACTGAAAATGTCACCGCCTTTGTTTGGGTTTGGGGTCCAGGAATTTGCAAACTAAGAAAACCAAAGTGGTTCCAAGTGGTTAATACTCTTGGGTCGCCTAGCAGAAGGCAAATGGAAAGAAAGCCTTTGGAGAGGGAGAGACCTCAGCCAAGGAGCCAAGGTTATTTGGCAGCAAGTGACACAAAACCAGTTTGAATTACAGTAGATTAAACAAATAGTGATTTTTCATAAGAAATCTGGAGGGAAGTGGCTGCTGGCAGCTGAGCAGTGTTTGATGTCAGGGCTAGCATCCTTGTAGCTTTCTTGGCATTTCCCTTATATGATCACCTTATGAGCACAAAATGCTTGCTCCATCAATCACATCCTCAAGAAGCAGTACGAGATATACCTATCTCCTTTTATTAAGCAAGGGGTTTTCCAGAAATACCCCAACTGACTTTTGCTTTCAACTTATTGGCTAGAACTGGGTCACACGGTCTAACTGCAAGAGAGACTGGGAAAACATGGAAGAGGACTGTCATGATTGTCTCAGACTAATTATGACCAACCACCTGGGGTTGGACACATTGTCTGTCTGCCCTAACAAATTGGCAAGGAAGGAGGTGGTGGTGAGTACAGGGTTCAGAAGAAACCGTATTTGCCACACTAAATCTCTAAATTTTCAGATACAGCCTCACTGAACATCAACTCACAAACCAAAATACAAGGAAAGAATTAATTGGCCAAGAGCAAGTCAATAGAGACAATATACAGCAAATTTAGACCTGCATGAATTATGTGGACTATAAATTTTTCAAAAGACAAAAGGATAGAAATGTTAAAACATAAGCTCTTGAACAACTGCTATCTTGATAATTCTTTTCTAATTGGCCTTGCTTTGTGTCTTTTCAGTTCCTGCTTTCAGCATGTAGAAACCTAACTTCCATCCCTGAAGGCACAGAGCGCTCTTCAGAATCTGCCTGTATTCATTCATCTTTTCTTCCCACTCATCTCTTGAATGTCCGTGCTCATTTCTGCCTTTGACCAGACATGTATTCTGCTTTACATGGATTATCTCATTAATCCTTACAACAACTCAGTGAGATGAGTGCTATTACTTTTTCCAACTCAGAACGATTACTTTCTCTTCTGAACCACTGAGTGCTCACGATATGCCAGGCACTGGGTTAAGGTCTTCACATGTATTAAGTCTGTTGGTGAACATGAATGAAATTATACAACAGAGTAGTTTTCCAGTCTTATTTCTTTCTCTGTGGCATGTAGGTTCACTCCTTCAATAAAGTAGGCCACTATGTGCCAGACACCATGTATGCACTGAGTGGTAAGCAGGACACATACAGGACTGGTCTTCAAGATACTTACGGTCTAAAGGTTAACTTAAATTGAATAAAACGGTTGGAGAATTCACAGCTTTTGTTAAGACTGCTCTAAACTAGGCGAACCCAATAAACATGGATTACCTCTAATGACAATTTCAAAACTTCAGTGATTTTTAAAGTTAATACATGTAATATATATATTAATAAAATTCAAAAGGCATTATGTGTGTATATAAATGTCTCCTTCCCTTCCCTATTCTTTAGCCAAGCTGTCTTTCCCAAAAGTGATGTTGTTTCTTGAGTATCCTTTTGTATATGTAAATATTTTGTATATTTTCACATAAATGGTAGTATATAAACTGTGTTGCACTGGTTTTTCTTTGTATCTGAGACTTTTTCCAGTCAAGATATACTGAGCAGTCTCATTCTTTTTAATAGCTAACATCTAATGCATGTAATACTGATTTTGTAGATAAATCTTTTCCTTGTGTTAGCAATTGCAATTCTATTCATATATAAAATTTTCATTTACACACAAAAAAATTTCCTTATAATTAACACATATTCTGTCATCAACAATAAGTAGAAAGAACTGTGCTCTTATATCACAAGTATTTTCTTTAGGGCAGACTACGGAATCAGTAAATAAAAATAGCCTTTGTCTTCTTTTATTCCATATATTTGAAATGATCATTCACAAATTTAACCTATTCCTTAAAAATAGGTACTACTTATTTTAGTATAATGTTTATCCTTTACAAACAAATATGTAAATAAATAAATCTTTTACATATTCACACTTAGGTAAGTGCACAGAAAAAAGCATCAAAGAATATATATTATTAAATTCAAACACTGGTAACCTTTGGGAGGGTAATAAAGGGACACCTTTTTTTTATTCCATATACTTAATGTATATTTGAATTTTTACAACATGTATTTATGGGTTACTTACATAAATTATTTTTTTAAAAGGCCTAATGGGATCCAGTTGAACCATACTTTCTATTCACTGTTTACATATTAATCAAGGCTTCTATTATTTCAAGGAGCTCTAAAAGTCTGTCAAATAATTTCTAATTTTCTCCTCTATTTTGCTTGTCCCAATAGTTTATTTTGTAAACCCTCTTTCCTCACTCATAATTAAGTTAAATTCCGGTTCAATGCATTAGTCAGAAGTACAACTGAAAGTAGTTTCAGGCTTACAGGTATCCTGCTGTTCAAACCAAGGAACTCAAGAAATTTGAATGAGTTTATATATCTAAACTTAGAAATGAATACAATATATTTGGTACTAAGGGATATTCTGTATTGCTATCTGGGGATTTTTGCATTAATGCTGCCTTTAGGGAAGTGGTTTACAATCCTTGGCTGCCCATCAGAAAAATCTGTGGAGGTTTAAAAAATATATAGATGCTTAGGCACCGTCTTTAAAGATTGTGAGTCTGTAGTTTTAAGGGAAGCAAATACTCTTTAGAAATGCTTTTTCCTAAATCTTGATCAGTGATTATATAAAGGTATGATAAAAAATGACATTACCTTGAGAGAATGATTATATAATACAGAATCTTACAAGGCAAAAACTGAAAAATTTAGAGTAAAGTTAGGTTTTTTTTTTGGGTGGGGGAACTGAAATGGTTTTTGCTAAAGATGTTTAAAAGCACCAAAAAACATTAAAAACAATTCTTATGTAACAAATACCTATTTTCCAATAGTGTTTTGTAATAGATAATCTTCCTTGGAAACCATACACTGATGATATAGTGCAAAGACTGAAAACAATAAATATAATCCTGATGTTTATTTATCAAATCTCACCAGTGGAGTATTCGACTGGCTTTTAAAATAAGGGCAGTTTCATTATACTGGCATACTTGGCAAACCAGGTAAGCACAGAAACTTTTTTTAAGATTTTTAAAATGGGGCAACACTGGTCAGCATTTGGTATATGAATATAATACACCTACTGAAAATCTTCCCATATGTCATGAAAACTTGGAGGTAATCTGTATAGCTTGAAATGTGTCTTCATTTTAGAATATTATGCACAAAAGGACCTTATCATCAAGAACAGAAAAGTATTTTCTGTGTTCAGACTACAATTTACAACACAACTGGCTTTTGATGTTACATTAAGTACATTCTACTTCAAGCTCCAGAGTATGTGGGATGTAAAACCTGATTCAAGTTTTATACGACAAAAATCATAGTCATTGTGTCTTTTAATAAATGGCTTATCAATATTCTCAGTGAATCTAATCATCCAAGAAAAAGTAGTTTCCACTCTTCTTTTGTTCTACATCCTAAAAAATAAAACAGAGAAGCAACAAGAATCAGCAACACCATCCTCCTATATGTAAAGGTAGACTTTCACCCACAGTATTACTTAACTGTGTTTAACAACAGTTCCTGTACAACCTCTTCTGCAGCCATCAACTGCTTCTGGATCAAAGGCAAGATTACCACCTCTGCCCCTCATCCCTACTACTACAAAGACTCACTTGTGCCAACTCAAGCGAAGTCCCTTTAAATAAGATGCCTTACATATGTAAAATTTTGTCACGTAGTATAATATTATTTCTGGGAAACTATTAAATTCCAGTTTCATTATTTCAATTCCTGGCCCAAAAGGCAGCATATTGTCAGCCTTAGAACTACCTATTACCCAAAATATACATAAAAATAGTTTTTCCCAAATCTGTTTATAGACTGGCCAGTCGTAATCCATCTAGCTACTTGCCCACTTGTTCCCTTATTAGGACTAAGGTATGGCTACCTAAGATGAGTGGGCATATAGAAATGATTAACAGCTGTACCTGAGGGAAGAACTATGCATCTACCCAAGAAAATGACAATACAAAGTGTTCATAATGCTTCAGAAGAAATTCCTGTTCTCTTTTCTGCTTAATATGCTTTTCAGAATGGAGAAAACTCTTCGATTTCACCTCAAAACTTACCAGTTCTTTATCCTGGTCAGGGAGTAATATCAATCATTTATAAACAAAATATGCAGTGAAGGCTAAAGGCATCCAGACATCATGTTAGGTGCTTAAGAATACAGTGATATGCAAGATGACTTTGCCTCTGGCCTCCCAAGAGCTCATGGTTTGTATCAAAGCCAGGACTATAAACAGGAAAATAAATGCTACAGCAGAGGTATGTATAAAGCTTTTAAGTGTTAGGATGATGCATACAGGGCAACAAAATGTAAATATTTTAGGTAGGCACTGCAGGTGATACTTAGAACAGTAGAAATGCTCTTAGAGTTCATTCACTTTCTTCTTTTTAAAGCAACCAAGAGATTTCTGCCTTCTAAAAAACAAATAGCGTACCTCACAGACTAATCAAGTACAGGGCACACAATTATTTTATGACTACAAAGACAGAAAAAACACTACTAAGCTGACACAATGTTTTCCTCATCAAAAAGGCTTGTTTAAACTTTTATAGTATACATTTTTATCATGTATTGAAAAACATAAGAAACGTAAGAGAAATTGGTTAAGGCATTCTTAAAAAATTTACTTCAATGGTGATTTAGTGTACTCTTTCCAAGACACTGTGAATGGCAATTAGCATAGGTAGTACAACCATGCGTACAACTCTTAGGGGACAACATGAACAGCTCTGCCTGAGTCCATGCAGAAATGGCAGCTACATCACAATTGCTGCTTAAAAAACTGAAGTTACTATCAGGTCTTAAAATGTAAAAAACATGAATTTTAGAATTATTGAAATATGGTTTTGATTTTTAAAGAAACAGTCTTTTAATTGTTTATACTGAGACAGACGTCCATGATTTAAGATAATTTTTCCACATACCTTAATTGAATTGAGTTTGTTTATTCGTGGCCTATAGTTGTTTGGATCTCTTCTAAATGTAATTTCAAGCTGAGACAAAAATTTATTCATGCCAGCCAAAAGGGTTTGAGGACTAGGAGAAAAAAAGATCAATTTTGATTAAATTTTATCCCCTAAATGTAACTACCTTTTGAGATGAAGAGCATTAAGAATCGCTATTCCCTCAAATCCCTAAACGTAAATCATCCGGATAATAGTATAATCACAACATACTATAAATCCTATGTTCAGAAATGGCTTTTCTTGAACTATATAGTTTTCTTGGCTATAATATTTTTGTGTAAAACACACACAGTTTAACCTGTATTTCTGCTCTGGAAAAAAAAGCATTTAAGACAGAAGTACTACTTTAGAAAAACAAAAGATCATTAATAAGGAGATTACAGAATCTCAAAGGTGACATTTTTAGGGGAGAAGACAATTTAACAAGAAGTTACATTTATGTTAAAAACTTGGCATTGGAGGGAGTATGTACTTCTACATAGTGGTTTTCAGTAATAATTCCTTTTTAAATTTCTATGCTTTATGTATCTTTTTCACCCAAACTAGGTCTTAAATCATGCCAAACTATGACATGTATGTGGAACATTTTCAGCATTTTGTAAATACAAAGGGAGGATCATTATGTGAATAAGCTTTATATATTCTAAGAAATTTGCCTAAATCTTCGAGAAATATATTATTCTCCTTAATTGATATACAAATTTAAGAAGAAAACAAATTCAGGGAAGAATCTCACTCAGTAAAACACTTTCACTTCTTAGATGAATTATTTAAACAGCAATTCCATTCCTCCCTCTCCAATATCAGAAAATATAGTATTGGAACCACATGAAACTGCTATTTTATAGGTCAAAAATGTTTGGATATTGGTAATTTCATATAGTTCAACTTAATACAGGTTTTAGCACTAAAGGTAAAAGAAATATCTCATAACCTGATTTGAATGTTAGGCTTCTCTATATTGCAAGTGCTCACAATCAAGGTAATAAGGAAAAATGAGAGGAAAGAGGAGAAAAAGGTAAAATCATTCATTTTAACCCTGCTGTAGATCAATACCAGATTATTTGGGACCTACTGTGAACTATCACTGTCAGTATAAGCAGGGCAAATCATGTCTCTTTGGATCTTACTTTCTTTTTCTGTCATGTATAGCATTAATAGCTTTTAGGAAATTATTTGTAAAAACAAAATCCTTTTCTGGAAATTCAAATAATAAAGCAGATAAAAGTTAAGCTAAAAGAAAAGGTGAGGAGCCCAGAGCTCTGTGTGTTTATGCTCCTAGGTCAGGGATTCCATACTGTAGTCAAAAAACTACTATTCTACCTGGTCCCATACAGTATTCAATATAAATAATCTGTGGAGTCACAGAATCAGGTTTAGACTTTTTGGTTCTTTGACGTTTTATTAAAAATGAAAGTGGTATGACTTTAATGTTTATAAACTTACTGGAAAATTTAAAATTTAATTATTTCCTAATTGTTAGAACTTATAGTTAGCTCTGAAAATTTTAGAAAGTAATTTTACCTGTTTGCCACTGTGTTCTTAGATGGAATACCATCAAAAACAATGACCCGATCTGCTAAATAGGTAGCCATGATGAAGTCATGTTCCACGACAAAGGCTGTCTTCTTTGCATGGAGTATGAAACTAAAACACAATGATTTTGAAATCTTTTATAGCTTTTTATCATAAAACATTCAGATGTTATATTAAGCACACTTTATGCCAGTATACATAACCAAAAGTATTACTATTATGAGCAAGACATTTACCGTTTGACAACCCGAGCTGCCATCAGTCTTTGTTCAGAATCCAAATATGCAGATGGTTCATCAATTAAGTAGACATCAGCAGGTTTGCCCAGGCAAAGAGCCAAAGCTACTCGCTGCAGTTCACCACCAGATAATGTTTGTACCTAATTGGAGAGAGGTTAGCAAACCATCTAAAGACATAC
>NW_012143301.1:3693087-3695529 GCF_000956105.1 Propithecus coquereli | reverse complement strand
AATTGTTTCTGTAACTGATAGATTTTTCCACGTGGTTCTACCATTTTACATTACCGCTAGCAATGTATGAGATTCCAATTTCTTTACATCCTCACCAATACTTGTCATTGTATTTTTGAACTTAGTCATCCTAGTAGTATAACGTGGTGTTCCACTGTGGTTTTGATTTCCATTTCCCTAATGACTAATGATGCTGAGCATCTTTTCATGTGCTTACTGGCCATTTGTATATCTGGAAAAATGTCCTTTTTTGGGGAAAGGACATTTGCTCATTCACATTGAGTTATAAAAGTTCTTTATATATTCTGGATACAAGTGCACATGTTTTCTCCCATCTTGTGGGTGGCCTTTTCACTTCCTTGATGTCATTTGTAGCACGAAATACATTAGGTTTTAAAAGGTTTATTCTGCAAAAAGACACCAGATTTTAAAAGCATTTTCTTAGTAGTAGAAATGAATCAAGGACTATAGTCTTAATACCTTTGTTAGTAATTTTCAATAAAACTGTACAGAATCTAATTTGGAGAAAAATTTTACTACAGTAAAAGATTAAAGCTATAGACATATATATAAAGTTTTCTTTAATAAGTATATAAAAGAATAACAACTCACAGTTGACTTGGGACTAATTTTCTGTGGCTTATAACTGACATTTAGAACTGGCACTTCTCCTGCAAAATAATGCAAATACATAAGACACTAAAAACCGCCCAGATCTTTAAACTTTACTATGGGAACAGAGTAAAAAGACTCTACATTTACAACTGTACCTCCTTCATCCGGTTTAAGTCTTCCAGCAAGCATTCTGATAAATGTTGTTTTACCCGTACCTGGCAACAGAACACACAACAAATTGCCTCGAAAGATGCTTCACATTTAGAGGAAATCACTATGTCCCCTACTTGGTTTTAACTGAAGAATTTATTTGAAAGCTATGCACTGACACTACTGAATTATAAAGCTTATATAGAAAAATACTTAATTTTTCATAATTCCCTTCTCAAGTATCATTCTAAGCTAATTAGGAGGAATAAAGACTAGTCAAAGCTTATAATGACCACTTTAATAAACTGTACATCTATAAAGTTTAAGTCTTAGGATAGTTTTAAATGACTAATTTAGCTACATTATCAATGCACACAATGTATTAAGATAGTATAGGTTGTTTTATAAATAGATACCATCATTTTAAAGTTTATTTACATGAAATAAATTGCAACCCAATTAAAAATTCCTGCTAACTAAAGACTGATACATTGCAACCATTTTTCTTCTACAGTTTTGTAAGCTGTAAGATTAACAATTCAAATAATTTTTTCAAATCATGAAAACAAGACCATATATTTAGTAGTTTAATTCATCTTATAACTGTACTTATGATAATTTAATATTAAAAATGTTAGTAATACAACTACTTACAAAGATAGATTGCCCCAAATTTAAAATAAGAAAAGTTCCAAATGGAGGTGTACAAGGAAAATTTGTTTAAACCAGACTGTTTCCGAATTACCAATTTATCCTTTCCTTCCTAGCCAGTTTACGAGATTACTACCTTATTAACTGACATACAGAAAAACCAGCTGAGAAAAAACATCTGATTTTTCACTGGAGGTTATGAAACAAAGTAAGAAATAATCACTTGATTGAGTGACAGTGAAATTATATAATAACACAAAAATGTGAAGCTATACTGAGAAATTTATGGATTCAAAAGCCACATGGAAGCCCTATAACTGATTCAGCTTTCCATGGAACAATCAGAATTAATTTGCTTGATAAACAGAAAAGACTTTTTTACATATCACAAAATAAGGAAAATTTGACTTACCATTTTCCCCCAGCATTACCATGATTTCAGAATCTGTAAATTCTCCAGCTACAATTGCTAGCTCAAACTCTCCCATTTTTTTCTTCATCCCTGGATATTTATACATACACATCTTTTTAACTTCTTCTTCATTTGCTGTCTCGGCAACTTTAAAAACAAGTGATGCATCTCTAAATCTCAAGTTTTCTGTTGGAACGTAGCCATCCAAAAATATGTTTATGCCTGTTGGAAATAAAATTGTTAATAGATTCGTAAAGATCAATTATAGACTAAACTTCTAAAGCAAGAAATCATCATATAAAAGCCAGAATCCTAGGCTCTCTCGGAAGCCATCTATGTACAGATTTTAAATTTCTGTGGATTTTTGATAATAAGCACGTCTGCATATAATGAAGTGACGACGTGGTTTTCAATGTATATAAATTTAAATAATTCATGCATATATATGTTTGTGTCCCCCCAGCCCAGAAGTACATCTTTTCATTATTATGTGATTTTTCCCCCATCAGATTTTACGCAAAAGATAGCGTATGATATTTCTGCTGTATTTTTAAATCAAAAATTGCTATTTTTCTTAAAAATGACAAGTAGGTAAGAATATTTTCATAGACTGA
>NW_012143301.1:3681892-3692102 GCF_000956105.1 Propithecus coquereli | reverse complement strand
TTTTTCCCCAAGATATAGAAGAAACGGCTCTAGCTTTTTAGTGTTTGGAATTCTCAGGTCAAGAAACAGCTGAAAAAAAGAAATATAAGATAAAATAGAAGTAAGGCAGTAGTGAAAGGAAATGGGAAAGAAATCAAAAGGAAAAAGATTCGCAAGGTGGAGAGTGCACTGGTACCTGTTTCAGTAGCCGCTTAGTGGCAGGCTAATTTCTACTTTTGCTTAGTACAGGGAATAAAGGACAATTTTAATATACTTACTAAACTATCTTATTAGACTTTTAGACAGCCTTAGTTCTACAAATTTACGATACAGATTATACATAAATTTGAAACATGAAAACAAAATGAGCACTGAATGAATTTTAAAAGTTTGATCACTGGTACAGGCCCATCAAAGATAAATTTGAAGATGACAAATGATACTGCAGAAACCAAAATATACAAGATTTTTAATATAGCAAAAAAGGGTAAAACGGCATTTCTTTGCTCCCCCAACAGAAAATTCTACCAATTAAAAAAAAAGGAATGTTTTATATAACCTCACATACACATTCTGCTCAGTGATTAAGTTCTAAGAGACCAGAGTTTTACGTAAATAATATTAGAGCAACATAAAACTACTTAATATCAATAATACATTTTATAAGCATCAGAGTGGAAGAGAATACAGTATATGTGAAAACAGTTTTTCAAGTTACCTTCTCTTACACTAAAAGGCATAGTGACAACACCATAAGCACTTGGTACACCATATAAACAGCAGATGAAGTCAGAGAGATAGTCTAATACACTGAGATCATGCTCCACCACAATGATATATCTGAAAATCAAAACATCTTTTTATTTTTAACATTAACATAACATATAATCAGCTGAAACTCTTACATATACCATTTTTACTACAGTTGCAAATTTCAGAACATTTTAAAAATATTAAGCATAAAAAAATAGTAAGCAAAAACCACAAAACATTTTCTTCAAAAATGCTCATTGTCAATGCCCATCTTTAGAAATGTTTCCCTAAACTGAAAGAAAAAAAAAAGTTCATGGAAGTTTATACATAACTACATATAAAATGTGTTTTGCTGATAAGGAACATATTTTAAAATAAACTTTACAGAGAAAATCAATTATAGTAGATTTAATTTAGATGTAGCCTAAAGTGTTTGAATATTATGCTATTCAACTTATGTATTATGCCCTGTACTTGTCCTGTCTCATGTTAGCTGGAGTAGGGGACACATGGAGAAAAATTATGGACAGAATCTTTAACCTGAGAACTTTTAATTTAAGATAAGAAATAGATATGAAACAGACTATGTGGCAAAATGAGTTCTATAAACAATAAACTCCAGTGAAGGTCAGTGCGTACTGGAGATCTAGTACGCTACATGAATGAGATGGGATATAATGTGAACCTTAAACGAGTAGATTTGAATGAAGTGATAAAGTATTGCTAGAGTAGAAGTTATTAGGCCAGTAATAGCTGTGAAGCTTTTATGCAGCACTTTATTCCCATTCCAACTTAGTTGAACATTTTAAAAAAAGTCCCGTAGACATCTCAAATGCCAATTTAATGTATCAGCTTCTAGCATAAATAAACAGTCCATATTTGTATTAATGGAATCATCACTCCCACCAAAAATGACTCATTTTATTTCCACTGACATATAGTATTTAAATTGCCAAGTCTGTGAACTCTTTCTTAAATTAACAGTGTCTCGTTTGTCAATTTCATCCTTTTCCTTCTCTGCCTAAATTCTAGCTCAGGTTCTCATATCTTTCAATTCTGCTCCAGATTTTTGACAAATCTTATTTTCTTCAGGTCCTTAGACTTTCTTTCAAGGCCTTCCAAAACTTTAGCTATCTTTCTGTTACTTAATTTGTATATAGAAAACACTGAAAAAAAATGGATCTTTGTTTCTGAATAATCCACTTCTTATTTCTTTGTGTGTCAGAGGCTATTCTTTTTCTAAATATTCTTTGTCTAAATATTCACCTGTTGAAATCCTACTTAACCCTTTAAGGTTCACCTTAAACCCTACTTCCTGTAGGAATAATTATTTACAAATACATTTCACGCAAATGAACTTTTTCCCATTCCTGAACCCCCATAACAAGTAGTTGAACTGATACCTGGACTTTTATTATCAGCACCCTCTAACTTGTCTATAAACATATTAAAGGGAGAGTAATACATTTTAGCACCTCTGTGATCTTAGTCTTATGCTATATCCTAAATAGATACTTAAAAATGTTGCAGAATGACAAAAGAATCTGGACTAAAGCTAATTGGCAAGGAGAAAGATGGTAGGTTCTGAAACAGCATGGTCTAGTAGAATTTTCTATGATTATGACAATGTTATATCTCTATGTAATACCCCATATGGTAGCCATTTGCCGTAAGTGGGATGTAACTAGTTTGAAGAAATGAATTTTTAATTTCAATTAATGAAAATTTAAATAACCACATGTCTAGAGGCTATATAACAGTTCTAAACTGAGAATGACATGAAAAAACATCATTCAGAAAGAGTGATCTGGCAAGAAGAAAAACCTATAGTTTTTTTTTTGGAATCTAAGACAGTAATCCAAGTCTTAGGTGGTAAAAGAAAGAATAAAAAAGAATGGGAGCAAGTATAAGATGAAAAGGGAAAATTAAGAGGAAATGTTTTCTAACACAGTGGTGGCAGTATCAATAAAAATGGCAAATCACCCAGGTGAGCTGATATTCATCCTGCCTTGGTGTCTTTGTTGACACTGATCATTATCTGGAATACTTCTCTACTTTTTGTCATTAAAATCCTATGCTTTCCTCTAAAACCCAGCATGAGGCAGCACAGTATTTAGTGGCTTTTAATTTGCTTTGAAAAGAAGAAAAAAAAGTAGGTCAAACCTCTTGCCTCCCCTCCCCTTCAAATGGAGTTTATGCATAAAGAAGTCCAAAATATAAAAATGATTTAGGTCAGCCACTCTGTTTTCTGAAGGTTTGGAAAGAAAAGAAATCTACAGCACAGTAAGAAATCTATATTGTAAAAATTTACACCCTGCAATTAGTTTTGGAGTTACCTTTTAGTCTTCAATCTTACTCATAATGTTTTGAGATCAAACTATAAAACTTCTTAAATCACTGTTCCTTTCCCCCATCTATCCTTCTCTCTATTCCTCATTATTTATCCAAGTATATGATCTCCAAAATCTTTTTATAGCATTAAAGATTGAACGTATGCCTTGGCACATAGGAGAATTTCAGGATGACGATATACTTCCTATGACTCTTTATCATCAATCTCTCTCTACATAGAGATTTTAATGCTATTAACCTAGAAATAAGACCAGCATATTTGTGAAATGTCTAAGTATTTTCTCGATTTTGTTAATCTAATTTGTCTTAACATGTTATCCCAGTTACAATTAAGGTTATTACCCTTTCTCTCATAAAATAGCAAAGTCTTTTGTAGAAAAACTTTTCCTCAGAAGTTTTTTTCCCCTGAGGTCCATCCACACCTTGTTATTTACTTCATGTTCCTATCTTAACTATATAGAATAGCTCCTGATCTCTTAATTTTAAATTTTTTCATTCTAAGTGGGTGTAAGCACCTGCACCTGATGTCTTGTTTACTAGTGTTGTGCCTGAATGGTTACACATGGAAATACTGGTTGTAAATTACTTTCCTTTTAGTTCTCCTTTTTATGGTAGTTAAGACATTATTTGATATCTTTAAAGTTATACATGAAAGTAGATAATATTACCTATGACTTTCATTTTAGTATAATAAAGGGCTTTAAAAACACTTTTTATAAAAAGGGGCTTGGACTGAGAGCTACTTGTGTATGCTTCTCAGGACTCTATGGTACATGTGTATTCTTTTCTTTACCACATTCTGAAGTCTTTCAATACTGGGACTACATTTTTATACTTGCATTCCCCAAAGTGCCTAACATAATGTCCAAGCATGTGTATGGAGTGAAAATTATGGCTACTATTTGGCTCAAATAGCATTGTGTCTTTATCTATGCTACTCTAAGCTTCACTCTTAAGTCTCTAGATGGATTATTTATCCTGTGTATGACTTGTGCTCCTTGAATCTAGGGAGCTGAGTTTTTCACTGATTCTGAAAAATTGTCAGCCATGATCCTTTCACGTCTTTATTTTTCAGGTTCTTACGATATATATTCTTCATGTTTCTAAACCTCCCTTCTGTATTTCAATCTCATTCTTTCTCTACTGTATTCTAGTAACTTCCTCAGATCAACTTTTCAGGTTTCTAATGCTCTTTTCTACTGTTCCTAACCTGTTTAGCCTGTCCAATGAGTTTTTAATGTCACCATACTTTTTAATTTCTAGATTTGTTTAGGTTTTTGAACATTTACCTACTGCATTTTTTTTTTTTTTTTGGTAGCATCGTATCCTCAGGGTTTTGAATTCTTTTAAGTATTTTAAGTATTATTATTTTACAGCTTCTTTTAGAATGTCATCCAAAGTTCCTGAAGGTCTAATCCTGCTGTCTGGTAATGTCTGCTGACTAATTTGTAGACTGTTTCCTCCTCCAAGTTATAAATTTTATAATTTATAGATTTGAGCTCATGCTCATGAGCGTGTACCTGAGGAAACCAGGGTTGAAGGCATATCCCTCCAGAATGATTTTATATTTGTTTCTGCTATATACCATAAAACTAAAATTCCAGGACCCTTTTTTAATGTTACTTTCTCACCTTGAACGGTTCATAGACTCCACTGGTTATATAACTTTCAATTCCACAGCCATGCAAGCTGCTGGACCATGAATAGAGATTTGAAAGGGAGCCATCCCTCCACTCTTAACAAGCTCAGTGAGTGACTTATATATGCTTCCTTGATATCTCCATGCACTGATAGGCAATTTGTTCTGTTGAGAAAGCAGTCCTTTGAGAGTCCTGGCATTTTATGTGTCATAATCCAATATAAGGCCTTGCTTCTTATCCACAAGTGGGTATTAAAACCCAAGACCTATTACAGAGACCAGCAACATCTGAAAAGTCATGCTCTTATCTCTACTCTTTATAGTTCTCACTTCGGTTTTTGATCACTTGGGATTTCTCTTGTTTTCTTACAAGACCAGCTGTGTATTTAAAAGGATATTTATTAAATCAGTTACTAAGGAGAGGCAGTATGGTATAGAAAATGCTGCACAAAAAAAAAAAAAAAATCATCCCTGGGTTACAGTCATAGCTTTGTCATATAGTAAATTTATAACTAGCTTTTTTGATCTTTCGTTTCTTCATCTGCAAAATGGGACTATCACCTAAAGATTCTTAAAAAATTACCATGAGGATCAAATGAGATTATATATTTAAAAAAGCCACAAACAACAAAAGCACTCTATAAATAAAATACAGGGTGTTATGATTACTTAACAGAGGTTATTAAAAACTCTCTTTTACTCAGCAAGATTTTGAACAACAAGAATTTCTCTAGTGATTATTACAATGTTCTGAATTTGTGTGTGTGTGAGAGACAGAGATTTGAGGAACTGGTAAAAGCCAAAGATCTGCTTCCCAGAAAGCCATACATAAATGCCACAATTTGTATATCATTTCAGAATATTCTGAGGGATCCTGGAAATAGGGGTATAAATAAATGCATCTTGCACCAAGAACCTCTGTTCCAGATAAAGGAAGGTGGATTCAGGTGGTAGCTACAAACAACCAACATGAAAACATGGACATGACACTGATGGTCCTAGTGTTTAATCTCTACAAATCTGTAAAACTCCCAAACAAAACAACATATTAATATTCCAGATCTCTACTTACCTATCTGGATTTATTAAAGATCGTATAGTAATAGCAGCCTTTAAACGCTGCTTGACATCTAGGTAACTAGAAGGCTCATCAAACATGAAACTGAAAAAAAGAAGAAAAAAGAGCAAATAAATAAGACATTCTATTTTGCATGTTAACTTAAAGCACTATTAAATCAGCTTCTGATTTAATAACAGAAACCTCCCCAATACTAACAAAAATACTACCTATAACAGTAAAATTTTCTGTATTCTGTTCAGAAGTAGAAGAATGAAAAATATTAGCAAAAGCAGGACTGCATACCAAGGATGGGGAGAGCCTATTAGATGAGGCTAATTACAAAATGGTACCTCCTCACGAAAAATATTCTGATGTAGTCTGAAGTAGTTTGGAGAGCAAGCAAACAAGTCTTTTCAAGGGCACTGCATGCCAGAGTAGAAACGTGGAAAAAGATGGGAGCAATAAACATCTGGGAGAAGAGAAGCACTAACAGGTAGGAAAGAAAATTGCCTTTCACTTCTCCTTTTCTCTTACATGGCATGTCACCCTGATCTAAGGAGATCTCAAAAGACCTCATGTTTTTCTTGAGGTATTTAAAAAGGTTGCTGGCCTGGTTGGAGAGCTTAAGTCTTAAAAAAAAATCTTTATGTAAAAAATGAGCTTAAATTGTAAACAAGTGACTTTACATTAAAAAGTTCTAGAACCCGTAAGTTAATAAACTACTCATCTAAGTAAGTGAGATTTCCCCCTCCTGCAGGAAAAATAACAGGGGAAATGGGTAGTGGATGTGCAACTGCTTTAACATCTCACCTCAGAATTAGAACCTAAGATACCATTTCTATTAATTTCTCTCAAAACCACTCCTTTAGTAGCAGCATTACAAATAAAATCTCTAAAATAAAGATTAAGATAAAAAATTTAAAGTAACCTACATGTCAGCTTTCTGTATGCAAACAACAGCACAAGCAAATCTCTGCAATTCTCCTCCTGAAAGATCTTCAACATTTCGTTCCTTAAGGTGGGTTAAATCTACAAAGAACATAGAGGCATTAAGCTCAATGTTATAAATTTTATTTTACCTCTTCCAGGATAAACGTATACTGCGTGTCATCATTCTGAGTTTGAATGTTATTTCAGTTGAAAATTGTGTAACATAAAAAGTAAATATGACAATTACTAGAGAATTTTCCCATTTATTTCAGTAATCCATATAAAGACGTATACCCTCATGACTTAAGTCCAGGGCTTGTTAAAATATATATATAAAAAATAAATTTACCAAGCTGTTGACATACAACTGCCTGTGTCTTTGTTTCATCCTTTCGGTCCAAGATAGATCCCACTGTCCCCTGTCATAATACACCAGAAATAGTTACCACAATTTTTCTTCAATATTAAAAAGAATCACAAAGTAAAACAAGTTTACTTTGATAAATCTTTTATACTTCCACCAATAAAGTATATAAATTCCCCCTAAAAAAGCAACTGACCTTTGCAGCCTTGGGAATCTGGTCTACATATTGGGGTTTGATAATGGCTTTTAGGTCATCTTCTAGAATCTTGGTAAAGTAATTTTGTAATTCAGATCCACGGAAATAAGTCAAAATCTCTTGCCAGTCAGGAGGATCCTAGAAATATATATATATATATATATATATATATATATATAGTTATATAAATTTAAACTAATAATACAATTACAAAGAGGATGAATGCCAAACAAAATAGAATATATGTCCAAGTAGAATACTTTTGGCTTCTCTTTAAAATCGGAAGCAGAATTAGTTTCACATGAAGGCCTAACAAATATCAGTTTCCTTAAGGAAACTCAGAATTTTCAGTTAAGTAGCACTAACAGATTTTAATTAAAAAGGAATGAAAGAGCTTCATCTATATAGTTTCTCAGCTTAATTCCACCAATAATCTTGAACAGAACATTAAAGAAAACCACATACACACCACCCCCCTCAAAATCTCATAAAACCAACTCAAGATATTAATTTTTATAAGGTGACAATACATACATCATATTTTCCAAGGTTTGGCTTTTGCTTTCCTGCTAAAATTTTTAAAGCAGTTGACTTTCCAATACCATTAGTTCCAACTAATCCCAAAACTTCACCTGGACGAGGGATAGGCAACCTGTTATAAATACACAAAAATGAGAAACAAAACTCAGACTTAGGTAGAAAAAGCTACATAATATCAGAATCATGTATTTTAATGCGCTTGCATTTCACACACATCCATTAATAAGCTAAGAAATATATGCCAGATATTATTGGCTATTAGAAAAAAAAAATCAGCCAAGATTAACTTAAACTGTTAATTGTTAGAAATGCATTCATGACCAATATTACTCCAAGTTTTATTTATTCAATTTTCATTCAAAGTCCATTCTAAAGTAACATTTCTTCTTTACATAAAAGGTTCAGTTTTAATATATAACAAAATGCTTTGGTACAAAATTACATAGCAGGTGCAACCTCACACTGTCTTTTTTTTCTGGCCTGCCATTTACTTACAAGGAGAGAAGTGCCACATCAACCAGAAATATTCCACTTCATTCTCCCTGCTGCAGTAGGCCCTTTAAAGCTGACAGGTTGAGAAATACCTTTTTATTAGTAAAATCTAGACTCTCAGATCAAAATATTAGTGTTCAGCAGATAAAAACCACAAAGAACTAAGGACTTGTTTGTGATTTAATAATATATATCCAAGTTCAAAGTGATATTCTCTGGATATCAGAAAATTAATGGATAAACAAAATCAAAGGCAAGTTCCCTTACAAGTTATTTTGGGGATAACGGCACTATGAACAACAGCGATTCTCAGTCCTGGTTGTACATTAGAATCACCTGTGACTTTTTCAATTTACTAACGTCCAGAGATTACGATGTAATTCAACTGGACTGAAACCTGGATATTAGCAGTTTTAAGAAGTCTCCCAGGTAATTCTAATGTTAGCCAGAATGAACTACTGATATATGATTGTGAATGATGTTATTAGACTGCATTTCCCTTTGGTGGATGGTTAATGTCATTTTTTCCCCGTTTTGCACTTCTCTGAAAATTCTAAATGTATATTACTCTTAACTTGACAGAAGTAAAGAGGAATGTTGATGTGAAAATATACCTGTGAAGTTTGAAGGCATTGGCACAATATCGATGTGTGGTTTCTTTTTCCAAGTTGCTTGGTAAATTGACAATTGATAAGGCGCCAAAGGGGCATTTCTGTTATTTAAAGTAAAGAATTAATTTTGTATTAATTTATAGAAATATACACATGATTAAAATGGATAGATTAAGAATATTTTAATAAGCAATCTTCCAAATATGGGAGTTTCACAAAGACGTGAAATACTGTTTCATTTCCTTTTCGTATTTACTTAAAAATAAAGTTTCTTAAAGACTGGAATCACATCAACTCCAGTCATCCCTCGGTATGTGCAGGGAACTGGTTCCAGGACCCCTGCATATACCAAAATCTGTCATATTCAAGTTCTGCAGTTAACCCTGCAGAACCCGAGTACACAAAAAAGTCAGCCCTCCTTGTATTTGGGTTTTGCATCCTGCAAATATTGTATTTTCAATCCAAGTTCGGTTGAAAAAAATGCATGTAAGTGGACCCTCATGGTTCAAACCTGTATTGTTCAAGGGTCTGAACCCTTATGGTTCAAACCTGTATTGTTCAAGGGTCTGTATTGTTCAAGAGTTTGATATTCTTCTTAGTGACTGGCATAATCCTAGATATTTAATGAATGTTTAACACTGAAAAACCTTATAGAACTAGAGGTTTTATTTGTTTTGTTTTTTAAACATATTAGGTAAGGTTAAGAGGTGAGATAAAAAAGTGGTCATTGAATATATGATTCCATATTCTCTCCAAATCAGATACTTTCCCTCTACTTCTTTCAATTATTCCTGTCCTTGGATGCTTCCTTTTCTATCTTGTAAAATCCTTTAATGTCATGGATTTTATCTTTTTTTGGGCTATTTCTATTCCACCATTAGCTAGCATGTCTGCACAGACCAAGGATTAATGTCTTTTCATTGTTACTTTTATCCATCCCATATGAAAAAGATGCTTCAATTCTGAGTAAATCCATGTTAAAAATAAAAAACCACTTATTCATTGAAAAACTTATTCAAAGAACATCTACCAGGTAAACGTCCAAGGAATAAGAACGGCAAGAACAGGAAGGTCATTTAAGAGTAGTAATGTGGCTAGAAAAATTTCTCAGAAGTATAGGCAACTACAGAAGTACATCCAAAAGAGTATAACCTCAGATCAGAGATCTGTTTAGCAGCCACTGTCAATCTCAGGGGACCAATTCCAAAGTCTCTGTATATGAGATTTCAGTGAATTTCCATTTTATAAGTAACAAGAACATACAGAATTAGAAAAAGAAAAAAACCCTCTTGTA
>NW_012143301.1:3655373-3681757 GCF_000956105.1 Propithecus coquereli | reverse complement strand
CTACATTATTCCCTTTTCATCAATGTACACAAAATGCTTATAGGTTGTAAGTGATTTAAGCTTCTTTAAATTTACAAGGCAAAAAATAACCACACTGTTCATATATGAGGTACATCATTAAGTATCTCAGTGTTCAGAACTATATATTACTTCCCCACCCCCAAAAAGATTCATCTCATTGGAATGTTTTCAGCTACTCAAGTATGTGTCCAAAATTTTGGACTCTCATTTTCCTAGAGGAGCAAAGAAAACAGAATAGATGATAACTATAGTATTCAAAACCAGACTCCAAGTACCTATGAATAGACTACACATAGGCAGGCATCTAGTAAGAGATTGTTTCCTCGAAGGATTGTTTCTGGCTTATTTTTTCAAAACAAGGGAAAGTGTTTTCAGTTATTTAGAAAATCTTTCTGGATACTTAGCCAAGGATTCAGAAACCAATGCAAAATATGCATATGATTTATTTGAACAATTAAGAGTGGCATCCATACTCTGATGAAGCTCCTTTTAATAATATCTACAAATAAATATATCCAAATTAAGAACTTCATACACTGTTTCCTAAATTTCTTTTATGAATTAGAGCTGAAAATACCATTAATAAGTCAAAAAGCCTAATCAAACTATTCAATGCAACAAAAACTAATTGAGCTATTTTAAAAATTACATTATCGGGATAACCAGAAGCACAAAGCAGCACTTAAGGATTAGGTTAAATTTAAAAATTCTTGGTTGTACTTCTATTTAAAAAGTGTGAATTTAAAATTAAATACAGAGTTGAAAAAAAATGTTAATATAACAGTCTTTTTTTTTTACATCTGTATTTCCAAAACTTTCTGGTAAAGACATTCTGGAGCATGTCCTGCTCACAAAGGGGTGAAAAAAGAAATTAATTTTCCTTTAAAATGGTTTTACAAAGTTGAGTATAGTAAGAATAACTTTTAAAAAGGGTGGTTTAATTAACTTAAAAAAGCAACAATATCATTGATATTAGAATCCCACTTTACTAAGTTTATATTTTTTTATTCAGTTGTTTTGTATTTGGCCTCTTTAAAAAATACTCTTAACATAGTATTCAGAATTTCAGATTTCATTTTCAGGTTATAAATTTGATCCAATAAATAAAGTATCATTACTTACCTTAATACAAATACCACAACCAATACAAAGAGTTTCAGAAATCCACGCTATTTTGCTCTGGGGTGTAACTTCTATGCATAATTTTCCTAATGAAGGAAAAAATACAATCAAGTCATTTTCCCTGATCTTCTAATTTTCTGGACACTGTTATTTAGGCAATACCAGTTCCAATTTTCCATAAACAAGCAGACTTTCAAAAACAAAGGCCACACAAAGAAATACATTTGAGATAATGTCTTAAATTGCAGCTTTGTGGGGGTATATTTCTGAATTAATTTCTGAACTTATATTTTTATTTTTAAGTTGACTGACCTGAATCTTTAATTCATAAAATATGCTTGGAAATCGTAATGCACATCACAGAAAGGAATGTATACATTAGCTAGATCAGTGAAACTCCAAAAAGGTATGTAATCATCTAATATACAGGTAAATTTAAACAAGGTATTAGGGATATTAATAATGGAATTTCTGAATAGCATGGGAGACAATAACAAACGACATCTAAAATTTCTTTTAAGATTCAATAAGTCTATACCTCACTAGTACATTTAAAGTAATAGTTGTTTAACATAGCCCTTAAAGATTACCGACAATTAGCCAACTCTGAATTGCTGGAAATTTATGTAATTGTCAAAATACAGCAAACCTCAAGAACAGTCATTCTTATTAGGCTATTTATTCTTGTTTTTTAAACATGAGAATACTGTCAATTCTCAAAGTTTCTGGTAGCCCTTTCCCCATTAACCTGAACTCTGGTTTGATTTCACAGTCAATAAATTTTTAAATGTTGATATATTATTCTAATTCTTTTTAAAAAATAGGACCATTTAGTCACAAAGCAATAAAAGAAATTTAGAACACTAGTTTTTTCATCTTCATAGTTTAAAGAAACTAATGGGGAAAACAAAGTATATGCTAAAGCCCATACAGAACTATGAAACCAGTTTATTTCTTTCAAAACCTTCTTTTAAATGATCTTTTTTTTAAATGATCCCCAGAACAACTTACCCATGCGAACCACAGGACAACTCTTTTTGCATTCCTGCCGACATTTCTTAGGCTTACATTTGTCATGGTTGACAATAGCAATTCTCGTTAATTTGTCTGCCATAATTGTAAAGAATATCCAGCTCTTCTATTAAGGAAAAATTAACAAAATTATGGCAAATTCAATGCAATTAGTTAAGAGAAATAATTCATATGCATAAAAGTTAGAGAGGAGGACATAAATAATTATACAGAAATGAAATGATGATCTGGAAGACATAAGAAAATTGAAAAAATAGTAAAATAACCTAGTAAGGTTGTGAAAACCAAATTTTACATATATACCTTAATCAGAAGATGTATGTAAGGAAAGAAAAAAATTACCATTTACGATAGTAACAAAAAAGAAAATACCTAGGAATATACCTAACAAGATATATACAAGAATATACTTTCAGAACAACACTGAATGACATAAAAGACCTGAATAAAATGACATGCTCAATTTTTACAATAAAAAATTGTTGATATCAGACATTTCAATCCTTTTTAATCCTTCAATCCTAATTAAATTTATGTATTTAATTCAATCTCATGGGGAAAAAAATAAACCAGACAAACCAAATCTCAAGTTCTTATGGAAAAAGAAAAGAAGTATCAATTGCCAGGAAAACTGAAACAGAACAAGGAGGATAAGGGAACTTTCACTTGAGACACATTTAAAAAAAATGATATAAGCCCTTAGTAATTGATACTTATATCAGTGTATGAATACAGACCAATAAAATAGAAAAACTAGGAAATGAATATATTCAAGATGTTCGCTGCCCCCCTCCCTCAAACTAAGCATTACTTGATGTCTCAGTCACCCCACTGTAACAATACTGATGGAAATGGCAAATAATTATTAAGGCTGCGACCATGATGTTGATCAATGGGAAAAAGCAAAAACTGCATGTCTCTGGGAACTTGTGATATGGCCAGATGGATTTTATGCTAACAGCAATGAAATTAAAAAGAGACAAAGTATTAACAACTGTATTATATACTGTGCTCATTTTTAAAGCCTTCATAAGTCTTAAGATATACATCAAGTGTAATCACTATATAGCATTAAGATCAAAGCGAATTTTAAAATGTTTTACAATATTAGGCTTAGTGATTTGGACCTTAATTTCTTTACAATGGTGATTAAGGTAAATAATTCCAAAGTATCTTTTTTTTTTTTTTGAGATAGGGTCTCATTCTGTTGCTCAGGGTGGACTGCAACGGCACAATCATAGCACACCGTAATCTCAAACTCCAGGGCTCAGACGTTCCTGCCATCTTGGCCTCCCAAAGTGCTGAGAGAATAGGCATGTGCCACGATGCCTGCCCAAGAGTGTCTTAATATTCCAGTTTATTCTAATATGTAATGAAAGAACCAGAAGCCAAGATTATTCATTTATAAGGATATTCTGTTGACTTTTTCTTACTGTGATCCTCAACTCTGATTTTTTTTTGGACACACTGCCTCCCCTTACAGATCTCTTTAAGTCTTTCTTACACCCATTAATATCATTAGGCTTTAAGGGGGATAAGAGATCTTGCTCCTCAATGCTGTCCCATACTATAATCTTTCCCTCCTCCCTAAAAACAGTCAATTTTACCTCTCACACCATCCAACTGCTTTAGTCATTTACTGACTATCAGATCACTTCCTTTCATTCTGTGAGATTTCAATCATTGGCTAACTTTCACCCTCTTTTATAACTCCTGACATAATTCTTAGTGATTTCAATATGCTCATAGATGATCCCTCTATTAAGAGCCTGTCCTCTCAGTTCATTAACTCCTCTCCTCCAACATCTTGTATTCTACACCACCATACACTACTCATTCCTTTGGTCAAACCCTAGACATTGTCATTACTAATAATTGCAATCTCTCCATAACTTCAATTTCAAATGCCCCATTCTCCAACCACCATTCCTGTCTTTTTAGCTCACCCTCTACATTCAACAGCCCTTTGATTCCCCCCATTCTCCAAACCTACTATCACTATCTCTTGACCCTACATTTCCACTATCCTTAGTAATCTTCATTTTCCTTCTCACCCAGCTAAAATTCCATTGCCAATCATTTACACCCTTATCCACAATCTTGGTTAAATTCAGTCTTCATCTGCACCCATACATACAGCTGAAAACAGAGAAAAAAACCAAAGCCTGTCAACTAGCCTTCCTTTAAATCCATCACCCCAAATGCACCCTTATGCTAACCAGCAATCACACTGTATGTATTAATATTTCCCTAAGTCTATATACACTAGAAGACATTCCCTATGGATAATGTTCAAACAATTCTCTCTCTTGTCTTTAACATCATCAATTATTCTTTCCACTGGCTCATTCCCATCAGCATTCAAGCAATGTATTATCTGAATCCATCATCTCCCACTGCTTTATTTCTCCTTCTTCAAGACTACTGAAAGAATGGCCTATACTCAAGTGTCTCAAATTTCTCTCTACAAATACTCTTTGGAATTGATTCCAAGCTCCAGTGCCCATCATTTCGTCAAAACTTGTCATGCCATTACTGTTCTTCACGTGGCTAAATCGAATGGTTAATTATCAGACCTCAACTGACCTGACCAATCTATTGCATCTGACATAAATTATGACTTTTTCCTTCTAGATAAAAACCCTTTCTTAACTTGGTTCTAGGATACATCAATAATCTGGTTCCTCCTACCTTACCTCCTCCTCCTCACCTACCAGGCTTCTAAATTTTGAGAGTGCTCTAAAAGCAATCGGTCATTTTTTCCATCTACATTCATTCCCCCAAGGTGTTCTATTCTGGTCTTGTGGCTTAAAATTGCACTTATATGTTGCCAATTTCCAAATTTCTATCTCCAGTCAAGACATCTCTCCTGAACCCTAAACTTGTACATCTAACTACCTGCCTACCCAACACCTTCTATAGAAGATCTAGGAGGCATCTCCCTAACTATGCCGCTGAAATCCTCACCAAAATTCACTTTTCTAGCAGTCTTGCCCATTTTTCAAAATGGTAACTCCAGTCTTCCATTTGCTCAGGCCAAAATCCTTGAAGTCCTCTTTCTTTTCCACTGCACAACAGCAAATCCTATTGAATCCAACTTTGAAACACATCCAGAATCAGACCACTTTTCATGACTATGGTCTAAGCCATCATCATCTCTTACCTGCATTACTCTAATAGCTTCCTAAAAGATCTCTTTGCTTTTACCCTTGCCTCCTACTCCAACCGTCAAAAGATCATTCTCAGTACATGATCCAGAGTAATCCTTTTAAAGTATAAGCCAGATAGTGTCACTCCTACTTAAATCCTGCAATGGTTTCACTTCTCAGTATGAGTAAAAGCCAAAGTCCTTAAAATAATCAATGAGGCATTGATCAGCCTCTGCTGACTTTCTGATCTCAACTCCAACTACTCTTTAGCTCTTGTTCATTTGGCTCCAGCTACATTGGCTCCTTGTTGTTCCTAGCACATTGCAGGCATGTTCCTGATTCAGGATCCTGGCATTTTTTCTTCCTTCTGCCTGTAATGCTTCTCCCCCTAGAGTTACACAGCTCACTCCTTCAAATCTTTGCTGTCCATTTCTCAGTGAGCCTTCTCTAGCTATACCACAAAAAAATACTCAACTGCCTTTTTATCCCTCTTTTCTGCTTTTATTTTTCTACTTAGCTCTACTACATGACATACTATATATTTCATATCTACATCTGGTGTATATGTACACATTTATCATACGTGTGTACGTATATATATATGTTCTTTCTATAAACATACACACAAACATTTTTTTCCTTCCCCAAGTAGAATGTACTTTACCACGAGGGCAGGGATTTTTGTTTGTTCATTCCAGTGGCTGAACCAATGTCTAGCACATAGTAGGAATTCAAACATTTCTGAAGGAGAAAATGAATTTAAACAAAATAATTTTCCTATAGGTTATAACAACTTTAGAAATCTTGCAGGTTATCAATATTTTATGGTGACAGTAGTCTACTATATACTGAAAAGAAAATCACCCCAAAAGAGACTAAATATCCATGTAATAAACATAGAGCTGTGCTAAAAAACAGGTTCACTTTACTCCTTTAAAAACTGGTCCAGGTCTTGTAAAAATTAGAGAAGGGAAGAAATTAAATGACTTGCTACAAATTGCTACAAAAAAGCTACCATTCTGGAAATGATGACTTCCTAAGTTTGGAAGATCCTTTAGCAAACTATTAAAATAAAACCGGACACCACCCATTCCAATTTAAATACTGAACGCCTTTCTACAAATTACCCAATGAAAGAGAAAGAGCATAATGAATTCTCCTCCAGCGGATAAACCTTTTATAACAAAATTCCCGAAACTTTATTTCTGTCAAACTACTAAAACATTTCATCTAATTTTTCAAACTATTTTAGAAATTAAGGATCTATCAGAAAGAATTTTTTTTTTTTAAGAGCTGAAGTCTTGCTATGTTGCCCAGGCTAGAGTACAGATGCTATTCATAGGTGTGATCATAGGGCACTACAGCCTCAAAGTCCTGTGCTCAAGTGATCCTCCTGCCTCAGCCTCCTGAGTAGCCTTGACTTCAGGCACAGAATAAAGAATGAAAATATACCAGAAGTGGTTAATAAACTTATTTACATAAAAATAGTGATAAATTATAATGCATTTAAGAAAAATGAATATTGATTCTTTGTAGAATTATTAAGTGTGTAAACACTTTTAATTCAATTTCTATATTAGTTTCAAGAATTAGGGAAAGTGGGTTCCTTACTTTCTTTTACAATATAAAACATAGGCAAAGGAAAGCTCTATGGGGAAGACAGACTCCTAGGAACAAAGATGGATTTGAAGATAGTTCAGATCTGAAAACAAACTATTCAAAATGGGCATTCAAACAATGACACAGTGTCATTCTTCCAGCTGAGAGAAAAAAGGAAGCGAAGCATACATGGAAAGCATTTACATTCTAAAACCAAAATTATTGCAATGCTGTGTAAAACATTTTCAAAGATTTCTGTTAATTAATGATGCTTTGATATTACATGAAATATTCTAACCTATGCTTATTGTAGGCTATTAGTCTCATAAAACACTTATAACAAGATGAGAGTTGTGTACAACTCTGATTTCAAAGAGTCTTAAATTCAAGACATTGAGAAGGAACTCTAACTTAATATTCTTTCTCCCCTTCCCCCAGCAATGATGTTAAATGTCCTTCCTAAAAAAGAAAAAAAAAACAACAAAATTTCTTTTAAATAGGGAAGAACAGTGCTTTTAACTAAAACAAAACAAAACCCAAAAAACCTTTTGGTTCAAATACAGATAACAGCCTTTGGTCACACCGACAAAGCATTATTGTCAGGTGTCAGGTATAAAATAAATATTCTCAGTATATGGGACAAACTACTGCAACATCAATGCTACTGTCCTAAGTGATTAATTAGCAGTCCTATGGAAGAGAAGGTTAAATAAAAAGTTGTTTGGACAGTTATTCCTCACTCTTACCGATTTTACCATCGAGAAAGAGAAAATACATTTATGTAGTTCATGGAATAAGGGAATTCAGCTTTGGCTGTCATTCATTCACAAGAAATACTAAGTGCCTACAACGTTCGAAGCTTTGAAGAGATAATGAGGTATTCTGAGTAAAGACATCACCCTCGATCTCAAGGAGTTTCATTAAGATAACAAGGGAAAAACGGATAAATCACCAAGAGGAAAAAGTTCAGGTGCGATAAAAGCGTACCAAAAAAGCTAAAAAGGCATTCGACTGGGAAATTACTTGGGATAACCCGTCACAGCCGAGCACACGTTGTTCCATGAGAAAAGTAGAGCGCGGTTTGGCCATCATTTCTATAAAGCCCGGGAGAGGACAGGGAATATTCGACTTCATGGCGGCAAGATGCCATGACTCATTCCACAATCACCAAAAGGTGGAAGAAAAGCCACGACTTCCCACGACGAAATACGCACATGTTACAATATAATCACGGGGGGATCCTGGGGGGACCAGGGGGTGCCGTTAAGTTCTGAAGGTGCCTTCCTCTCCGGAAGGTTTCGCTCCAGGGTGGGAGCAGGGTAAAGGGGGAGTGCGTACGATGGCATCTAGGTCCATTCTCGCAGCCCCTGGCGGGGGTGGCGGGCACCAGTGGCCGAAAGCTGGTCTGCTGGAGGGGCAGAACGAGGCGTCCCCAGGCTCTCGGCGTCACCCGCGCTCCGGCGGTTCCAGCTGTCCCACCGAAGCCGGCTGCCACGCGCCGCTGTCTCCGCCACCTGAGGCCTAACCAAAGGCTCTCGGAGAACGTCCCTACAGTCTTTCCAACGGGGAAGATGGCAGCTAACGGCCAAACCCCTCCGGGCTACTCACGTACCTGCAGTAAACGATCCCCTTGCGGAGGGGAGCGCAGAGGCCAAATCAGTTCTTGCCTTCACGTCTCAACCACACAGCGTGCTCTTACGGCCACCGGCCAAAATGGCGGTGCCCAGCCGCCGCCTCGCGCGAGCCATAAGGGCCTAGTGCGCGCGCGCGACAGAGAGCGCGAGGCGGAGCTCTGAAGGTAGGCAGGGCGGGATGACAATGTCTGACGTCATTGTGCTGCGACCCCAATTCTTCGTCGTCTGCGAAGCCGGGCTGGCCTTAGAAGCTTAGTGGGAGTGGCGCGGAACTGCTGGAGGTCTTGAGAACCTGAGTTGCGGCCAGCCGGGTCTGGAATCTGTAAGTGTGTGGGCTTTTCCCCAACGTAAAGAATGGTCCTAGTGTAAGCAGATGCATTCTCCTCCCCAGTCTCATTCTCTTTTTGCGCTCGCCGTCTCCTCAAGGCCGATGGGTCAGGCGTGGAGCCTTCGTCTTTCTATCACGCCAGAGGTGTCAGGCAGTACCAACAGAGTCTGGTCCCGACACTGCTCGCGGTGGCGCGCTCTCTTTGGCCTCAGCTCCCTGTCATCTGTGTGGTCAGTTCTTTAAGGCCAGGAACCCGTTCTTCCCCCAAGCTGCGTGTTTTATCCACTTGGTGGCGTCCATTTCCAAGTCCGGCAATTGAATTCTGCCCCAATGTAGAGATGGGCTTTTTATTTATTTATTTTAGATGACAGGACATTCAATTTGTAATGATGGCTACAGGTTTAATAATCTTGTCCGAGACCTCAGTTAACTTGCAGGCAAGTGGCA
Organism: Propithecus coquereli; assembly: GCF_000956105.1. Taxonomy (NCBI): domain Eukaryota; kingdom Metazoa; phylum Chordata; class Mammalia; order Primates; family Indriidae; genus Propithecus; species Propithecus coquereli. The sequence continues at coordinate 3,672,425 of NW_012143301.1, read as the reverse complement.
AATACTTTAATTTATGACTAAACCTATTCATTTATTAATTCAGGAAGTTACTTATTGAGCATTTACGTCTGCGGCCTTTCCGAAGTTTACGGTCCACTGTCTCTGCCATTATTTAAGAATATCAAGTGCTTATTAGAGAACAACTTGAGATCTAATGGGAGGTGTCAAGGAGATGGTATATACAGAACTATTGGATCTGGTTTTCAATAGCATGTGTAACAATGTTCAGTAGCAGTAAGTGTGCTACCAAAGCAGCTTTACATATTGTTCACTATCCAAGAAGTATTTTTTTCACGTTTGCATATTTATTAACAAAAGATATGAAAGATGAAGTCAACCTTTTTAGAAAAGGCCAGTTATTGACTGCTAAACCTTGAAGCCATTTTTTCTGACTTTATCTTATATGGTAAGAGCACATGTAAATGGAACTTTTGACAGCTAATGGGGAGGTATAGTTGTTCTCTGCATCATTTAATGAATATTTAAAATGAGGACCAGGACTAGGCTTGGTGGCTCACACCTGTAATGCCAGCACTTTGGGAGGCTGAGGCGAAAGGACCACTTGGGGCAAGTATTTCGAGACCAGCCGTGGCAACATAGTGAGAAGCCCGTCTTTACAAAAAATTTTTTAAAAAAATTAGCTCAGCGTTGTGGCATGTGCCTATAGCACCAGATACTGGGGAGGCTGAGGCAGGAAGATGGCTTATGCATGGGACTTGGAGGCTGCAGTGAGTTATGATCATTGCCGCTGTCCTTTAGGGTGACCAAGCGAGACCCTATCAATCAATCTATCAATCAATAACATACCAATATTTATATATTCCTGGAATAAGAGAATTTCAATCTGACTTTTCTAGGGTTAAAAGTCATTTGAATTTTTACTCATAGAAGTATAGAACTGCATAGTGGTATAGAATTAAAAGTCATCAAATCAACTTTTTTGACAGGAGAGGAAATAAAGCCCAAACTTTTCAAAGTCTAGGGTGGTTAAAGGAAGTGCTGAAGCCAAAACTTTGTTCCTGTGCTCTTTTGAGTACCATACTCTACTGCTTTGCACATCTGGTCATAATATGTTTCAGAAACAAAAACTGAATTCCCAAGATTTTTTGATTATAGTGATTGAGTTATATTAACTGCATTTGAGAAATAGATGATTAATATTGGGATATATGAGTGATCCATTTTGCTGTTAAATTTTTACTTTTACCTTTTGTATAAAGATGCTCAGCCTCTGGTGTAATGTGCATATTCTTTTTTTCTGCATAGAATATTTAAAAAATGACCACTCCAAACAAAACACCTCCTGGTGCTGACCCAAAGCAGTTGGAAAGGACTGGAACAGTACGGGAAATTGGGTCACAAGCTGTTTGGTCACTTTCATCTTGCAAACCAGGTAAAACAAAATGCAAAAACCGTCAGGAATAGTTACTTTCAATTTCCTTGTACAGTAATCCCCCCTTATCATGGGTGGTTCCATGATCCCCAGTGGATGCCTGAAATCAAAGATGGTACTGAACCCTATATATACTATGTTTTTTCCTATACATACGTACGTATGATAAAGTTTAATTTATAAATTAAGTGCAATAAGAGATTAACATTAACTAATAATAAAATAGTACAATTATACTGTAATAATAGTTATACAAATGTGATCTCTCTCACTCTCAAAATACCTTATTGTACTACATTCACCCTTCTTGTGATGATGTGAGATATAAAATACCTACCTGATGGGATGAAGTGAGGTGAGTGACGTAGGCGTTGTGACATAGTGTTAGGCTACTATTTACCTTCTGACAGTAGTTCAGAAGGAGGAGGAGCATCTACTTGGGAGTTGATTCTGGATCACCGAGCCATGACGGTGTTGATGGTTGGATATCAGGAGCAGATGATGTCAGTGAGTAACAGGTAGATAGTGTATACAGCATGGATATGCTGGACAAAGGGGTGGATATGCTGGACAAAGAGATGTTTCGTGCCCTGGGTGGGACAGAGTGGGATGGCAAGAAATTTCATCACACTACTTGGAAAAGTATGCAATTTAAAACTTATGAATTGTTTATTTCCGGAATTTTTCACTTAATATTTTCAGATTCAGGTCGACCTGGGGTAACTGAAACTGGGGAAAGTAAAACCACAGAAAACAGAACTGCACATAAGAAGGGACTACTGTACACTGGATTGATTTTAATATTTATATCTTACATTTTATACTAAGTCTTCAAAAACAAGTGTATATTTTACTTACTTTACACTTTCCGTATCAATTCAGACTAGCCATATTTCAAGTGTTTAGTAGCAACATGTGGTGGCTACCATATTGAATAATGCAGATTTAAGAGTCATAGAGTGAGTAATAGCCCCAGTTTTACATTTTAATAGAAAACTATTTTCTTGTCACCACCTTAATTAAGAATATCATCACTTGTAACTTATATTACCACAATGGTGTTCTCTCTCCCTGGGGCTGAACAATCCATCTAAAGATTTTGATCTTATAATTGCTGATCCTATGACTTCCCTACTAAAAATTCTTCAATAGGTTGGCATATTTTTCAAGGTAATTTATACTCCTTAGCTTACTGCACAAGAGTCTGTGTGATCTAGCTTCTTCAAATGTCTCTGGCTTATTGCCTGCTCCACAGCAATGTTTAGCCTTAGCTTCCAAACCTAGTTAACTAAGTACTTCAGAGTTCAATGCAAAAGTCACTTTCTTTGGGAGAACCTCTCTTATATGCTAGTATGTTCAATAAAGGCAGCAAATGCAAATTTAAGATACAAATCTCAGCCTGGGGAGGATATATTTGGATTACATGGAACAGACAGAGGGTTAATATCTATAATAGTAAAAAGAGTTATAAATCAATTAAAAGACTAAAATCTATTGAACATGTAGGAAGGTATGAAATTTTATATGAAAAGAAATGTAAATGGTTAACAAAACTGTGAAATAGAATTTTTACCTGTTAGGTTAATAAATCAATCTAAAAGATCGATTGCATTTTAGCATGAGTGCAGAGTAGTGTTGTCCAACTGAACTATAATGCAAACCACATTTACAATTTAAAATGATCTGGCAACCACATTAAAAAGGTAAAAAGAAACAGGTACAATTAATTATTAAATATATATTTAAATTTTTTCATATGAAGTCTTCAAAATCTAGCATAAAACAAATCAGCAAGAAAAAAACTAACAATGCCATTAAAAAGTGGGCAAGTGACATAAACAGAAGTTTTTCGAAAGATAGACAAATGGCTAACAAACATATGAAAAAATGCTCAACCTCACTAATCATCAAGGAAATGTAAATTAAAGCCACAATGAGGTATCACTTTACTCATGTTAGAATGGCTTTTATTAAAAAGCCCAAAAACGATAGATGCTGGCACACATGCAGAGAGAAAGGAATGCTCAGACACTGTTGGTGGGACTACAAATTAGTATAACCCCTATGGAAAACAGTGTGGAGATTTCTCAAAGAACTAAAAGTAGACCTACCATTTGATCCAGCAGTCCCACTACTAGGTGTCTACCCAAAGAAAAAGAAATTATTTTGTCAAAAAGACACCTGTAATCGAATGTTTATTGCAGCACAATTTCACAATTGCAAAGAAGCGGAATCAATCCAAGTGTCCATCAGTTCATGAATAGATAAACAAAATGTGGTGTATGTATACCATGCAGTACTACTCATCCATAAAAAAGGACGAATTAATGCCTTTTGCAATAATTTGGAAGGAACTAGAGACCATTATCCTAAGTGAACTATCTCAAGAATGCAAAAACAAACAACACATGTACTGTCTAATAAATTGGAACTAACCGATGGGCACACAAGTGCATAGAGGGAGGTAAAACTCATTAGAAATCAAGCAGCAGGGTTGGGGGAGGAGGGGAGGAGCCAAAATCCATGTAATAGGTACAATGAACACTATTTGGTGATGGGCACATTTATAGCCCTGACTTAAGCCATATATCAAAAACATCTATACCCCCTTAATATTCTGAAATATAAATAAATAAATTATAGAACATCCCAATGTTTACAAGCCATGGAGAGGGGATAGATGTTCTCATATATTATCGGTGAGGAAGCAATTTGGAGGAGAATTTGGCAATATTTGTCAAATTAAAGATTGAAATGATCCAAGATTCTATTCCTAGAAATCCATCCTCCAGAAGTAGTAATATATATTTAAAGGTTATAGACAGGTATTTATTGCAGTGTTGTTTGTAATAGCAAAACACTGGAAACAACCTAACTGTCCTACAGGGGTTTGGGTAGATAATTATGCTATTTTCAGACAGTGGCATACTTTATAACCTTAAAAAGTATAGAAGCTATTTGTATTAATTAAATTATTACGTAAGTTAATAAATATCAGATGATTTAATATGTAAAATGCCTAGAATGTGCCTGGCACATAGTAAACGTTATATCAATGTTTGCTATTATTATTGTTAATTTACTGATAGAGAATAATCTTCCAGATATATTAAGTGAAAATAAAAAAATAAAAAAACGAAATGTGGAATTATTTATAGTATGTGTAAAGAGAGGGAAAAATATGTATATGATTGCTTGTATATATATATAATATCTGTGAAAGTGTATGCAATAAATTGATAACATTAATTATATTTGGAGAGGGGAATGAAATGGTAGGGGAATAGTGACTTTTCATCATGTTCTTTTCTGTATCTTCTGAATTTGACCGATAATGAATATATTACTTAGTCAACAAATAAAATGTAAATTTAATCTGTTTCTCTTAACTTTTTTTGAAAAACCTACACTTTACCATTAAATCAGGCTCATTTCTAGAATTAGTATGAATTATTGGGGTTTTAATTGGGAAAAAACAATAGTAGAACATTGAAGTTGTACTATTATCTAGAATGGCTGGAAGATACGGGATTCTGGGTAAATTTAATTTTCATTAATTCGAATTTAAATCAGAAGCACTTGGTATCAAAATGTATATGCCTTTTGAAAATATTTTTAAGTTGTCATTTTTCTTGTCACAGTAAGAATGGCATATTGAACTTACTATTAAATAGAATATTTTTGATGATTTTGCAGAACATGGGGATCATTCTTATTATCAGCTCACAAAAAGTATAAGAAACTGGGTTTCAATACATACATGTAATACTTTAGAATATATCCTAGAAAATGTTTTCTAAAAACATAACAACCAAAGACATGGTCCTAATATAGGCTCTGTATGTGTAGGTCTTTCTTCTTAATGGGAACTTATTGCCACTTTTGGTATTTTTAGGATTTGGAGTGGATCAATTACGAGATGACAATCTAGAAACTTATTGGCAATCAGATGGCTCCCAGCCTCATTTAGTGAACATTCAATTCAGGTAACACATTTTTTGTATTTTTCAACTAGTATAGGTTATAAGTGGATTAAAAAAATCTATTTTATTTACATAAAAATTAAATAAATACAGAAATTACAATGAAATACTTAACTATTTTTAAACTGTAATAAGTTTCAGAGATCATTTTTCTGCTTAATTAGGTAGTTATTAATAGCATCTTAAATTTACTCTGTCTTATCTTTTATGAAGTATTAGTATTAATATTATTTTGCTTGTGGTCTAATACAATACCTTAATATATTGGAATAAGTAAACCTGAAGTGACGATGGTAAGTTCTTTAGCTATAGGATATTTATATAACTTCTCAAATTTGTACTTCTATTTGGAACAAAAATTATTTTAACTTAGAAAAGAACATCTTCATTTTTAAAAATGCTTGCTTTTTTGAAGAAAGGAAAACAGCCAAACGTTTGTCAGCTGCTTTGAATTTATTGGCATAGATGGAAACTAGTTAATGGTTATCTTGCTGCATCTATACTATCTGTTTTAACATTCTGTAGCATTGTATTTTTGGTCCTTTGTTTTTATTGTCCTAGGGCACAAATTAGCAAACTTCATTTGCAAAAGCCAGATAGTAAATATTTTAGACCTTGTGGGCCATGTGGTCTCTGTTGCAGCTACAGTAATCAGTTCTGCCCTTACAAAACAATACATTGTATGGCAGCCATACACAATACATAAATGACTGAATTTAGCCATTGTAATTAAATTTTATCTTATAAAAGCAGAGGGTGGGCAGGATTCGACCCACAGGCCATAGTATGCCAACTCTTATCGTAGTATATTAAATATGTACAGAAAAGAAGTAACAGCAGCTGATTGGTTTTTTTGAGACTTAAGATACCAGATACTTTTCTAAATGCCTTTCCTTTCATCTTATATAACCTTTACAATTATTATTATCCTTATTTTGTAGTCTCAGAAATGGAGACTTAGATAAATTAAATTCCTTTCCCGAGGTCACACAGCAAGGAAGTGGCAGAATTACAGTTGGAACTCAAGTTTTCTGACTCCAGAGCCTGTGCTTTGCTTTGCTATGCTTTGCTTTGCTTTTTTTCTTCTATTCTTTTTTTTTAAAGAGACAGGGTTATGTTGCCTAGACTGGTCTTTAACTCCTAGTGGGCTCAAACAATCCTCTCACCTCAGCCTCCTGAGTAGCTGGGACTACAGGCGGATCTAGAGCCTTTGCTTTTAACTATTGTCCTGTATGACCCAGGGTAAATTGCTTCTTCATGAAAACAAAGGCTATAGCTTCAAAGTTATATGGTGAGTGTCCTAATTTAACTGTATTATATTAGAATAGCAGGGGTTTTTTTTTTTTAGCAGATAAAGCTCTATGCAGAAGGCAAATGTACTGAACAAATAATAATAAAAATTGGTCACATTTGAGCATTATTGTCAGATACTATACGATTTCATCAAGAGTTTAAATTTAAAATTTAATAGTTATAAATATATATCATTTTTTATAATCCTCATAGCAACCTTGCAAGATAGTTTTAGGTTCTTATCATTTTTTCTTATTTTACAGATGATGAAAATTAAGCTTAGAAAGATATAGTATTAATAACTTAGTCGGGTCATATACCATGTAGTTATGGAGCCTGGATTTGATCCCAGCAGGTTTGACTTCAAGGGCTGAGTTTGTAATCAGTTCTCTAAACTGCTTCTCAACAAAAGGTGTAGCTGTTCTTATTAAAACAATAAGAAATTCAAGCCCCTCCCCACTTAACTCAGACTTTGCCTTCATTAGGGAACCCAAAGCTTTGAGGAACACTTTTTTAAACAAGTGTTTTAGAAAAAGGGAAATTCATTAAGAATTTTGAAATAATCTCACACCACAGAAAAGTTGCAAGTACAGTGCAACTTTTTTTTTCTGAATTATTTCAGAGTAAGTTATCAATACGATGTCTCATCCCTCTGGAATACTTTAGTATTTCATTCCTGTAAACAAAGATATTCTTGTATATAACCAAAATATACCCTTAGGAAATTAACATTGGTATATTATTACTGTTTAATTCTACATTATCATTTAGGTTGTATTAGTTGTTCCAATAAAGTCGAATCACAAGTTGAATTTAATAGTCTTTTCTCTATACTCCTTTAATCTGGAACATTTCTTCAGTATCCATCTTGGATGCTAATCCTCCATGTTGACTTCTGATTAACCCCAGTCCTGGGAATGCCTCTAAGATTTCCAGTTTATCTGTTGTTCTTTATGTTAGAACATGTAAATCCTGCCCTTAGATCAATTATCATAAATACATACTTAGCATAAACACTGCCCTTGAACAAATTCCTGCACATTCTCTCTGAAGCACGCATACCCTTTCCCTATAGTATATAAGTCCTGGGTCTTGGGGATAATAGGGCGGAGATCTACCTGTCTGTGGCTGCTCAAGCCCATGCTTCTGTCCATAAGTTCCCCAATAAAACACCCTAAACCAACAGACTGTATTTGTCTGCCTCATTCTTTGGTTCCTCGGCTCCTTCTGCATTTGCGAGTAGCTTTACATATATGGCCCCTTTACAAAACACACCTACATATCACTCTAAGCTGGTTTCAATGACTGTTGAATAGGCTAAGTATAATTAATTAAAAGGAAGGCCGTAGTGGTTAAGATCACATGAGGCACACAGACACACTTTTGAACTCCGACTGTGCCTACCCACTACCTTATTGACCTTAAGCCAATTATTAAGGGGAGTGTTAGTGTTTTTAATCAGTGAAACGGAGCTAATAATATATCCTATATCACAAGGTTGAAGAATAAATGAGATAATCCAATAAAGCATTACTTCTGGGTCAGACACAAAGTATTCACTTGCTATTTGCTGCCATTATTTTTATTATCATAAGCATTATTACTATTTTTCCCTTTCTAACCTCATCCTGGTTATCTTGTAGGTTCCAATGACTAAGTTATCCTGAATTTCATAATTTAGAAATAAAATTATTCTGAACAAAAAACATGATCTCTTAGGTCTACTTTTGTTTAAAAAAAAAATCCTTGAGAGTAATCTTTGTGATCTTTGATCTCTCCGTAGTTAAAAAGACCTTTTACTTCTTGCATGGCTCTTCAAGGAAAAAGGCCTTTAGTATGCCCTTCAAAATTTTCCCTTCTGTCTTTGCTTCCTTTCCTGTCTTTCTCCTTCCTGGCCTAGCAGAAAGAGAAAGATGTCAGTTTGATATCTTTGGCCTCTTTTGAAAACCTGGTAATGGTATTTATTCTGTCAGCAGATCCTGGGTGTTTAGTGTTTTACATCTTGATCTGAAGAAAAGTCCTTAACTTTCCCCATTCCTTTCTGATGAATAGCATCAGCTATAGAAGTCTGGTCCTCTCACTAAGAGCTAAAGATCCCCTGCTGTTTTTATAGGCTGACTTTTGACACAGACTACTTCTGTTTCAAGCAGCTCATTGTTATTAAGTTAGTGCCAGTTTATACTAGAACTTAACTTTTAAAGCATATTTAAATAGACTTTTAAATGGTTTTTTGGCGTCAGTTTTTTAAATTGCCTAGTTTTTTTTTTTCCTGATGGCCAAATAGCATATGCTCATTCTGAAAAATTATCCAGAAAACGTAGATATCTTAAAGAAGAAAATAAAGATCTCTCATAGTTCTACCTCACCAAAATAGTCACTTTTAACATTTTTGTATGATTCCATCTAGGTCTTTTTGTATATATAAATATAGGTTTATATGCCTTTCTAAAATTTTTTGTTTTCTATAAGATGTGACAATTTTAGATAGTTGTGTAGTATTTCATAAAATGGATATCTTATAATTTATTTAACCAATTCCCTATTGCTATGGATATTTAGGTTGCTTATAATTTTTTAGTAATTTAATTACAGGACAATATTTTTCTACATCCATTTTTGAATAATTGTGTTATTATTGTCTTTTAATGCATTCTTAGAAGTTGAATTAGTGGGTCAAAGATTGTGTACTACTAACTGGCTGTGAAAGCACCTTTTTTCTGAACAAATGTAGATATAATCAGTCATTTTAGTATTTTCCAATATGATAAAAATACTATCTCTGTGTGATTTAATTTTAATTTCTTTGATTATTAGAAATTGAGCATCTTTTCATGTTTTTTGGCCACTTGCATTTTTCTGAGGTTAATTTTTGATTTTATTTTCTTTGCTTATTTCCCTAGATTATGTATATTTAAAAAACAAGAGCAAACTTTTAATTCTTACATTAAGTAATAGGTTATGCTTTCTATTTTTTAAAAAGATGTTTTTTTCTTTGCTGGACTCAGTTTCTCACTTAGCTAGTTATTTTCAAGCATTAATATAGGAAATTAATTAACTAGTAAAGAAAGCCAGGCTTGTTTGAATAATTTCTTTGTCTCAGATACAAATGAAGAGGATGGAAATTCTTAATGCATATTAGCTCAATAATGTACCTAATTTGGATTAACTGTACCATCTTTGCTAACATCTGGTTCTTAACTATGTTCTACATAAGAGATGTATATATAAGTAAACTATTATATCTGTATCCGTATTTTTACATGTTTTTCATTTTCATTATTGAAATTAAAGAAAATGAAAATTGTTTATTCAAATACTTGTTTTAGCACACTATGACTTTTAAAATCAGAAGGTAAGAAGCTTTGGAAATAATCTTTCCAGATGATGAAGTGTATGTTGTTTTTACCTTGTTGCTTTTAGAAGAAAAACAACAGTGAAGACATTATGTATTTATGCAGACTATAAATCTGATGAAAGCTATACTCCAAGCAAGATCTCAGTCAGAGTAGGAAATAATTTTCACAATCTTCAAGAAATTCGGGTATGTCTTTCAAATTTTTAAAAATACATCATCCTTTAAGTCTTGCTCTGTAGAAGATAGACACAGTTGACACTAGATTAGACAGATTAAAATGTTAATATATAAAAGGAAAATTGTTAATATTAGAATATGTTTCTGTATAATATTTTTTATTTTCTTTTGAATTCTAATTGTCTTCATTGTTTTCGCAATATTTTATCATGGAAATTTTCAGACATAACAGAAAAGGAATATACTCACCTAGATTCTTCAGTTCTTAATTTTTTGCTATATTTGCTCTATTACAATCTGGCCATCTAATTTTTTTGTGCATTTTAAAATAAGTTGCAAGTATCTGTACATTTCATCCCAAATACTTCAGCATAATATATTAGTAGAGTTATCAATATTTACTTAATGCTCTTTTTTAAAAATTTATAATTTTCTTTTCTTTCTTTCTCTTTCTTCCTTTCTTCCTTTATTTCCTTTCTTTCCTTCCTTTTGTTTCTTTTTTTCTTTCTTATTAGAGATGGGCTCTTGCTATATTGCCCAGGCTGGTCTCAAACTCCTGGCCCCAAGTGATCCTTCTACCTCAGCCTTCCTAGTAGCTAGGATTATAGGCATGAGCTATTGCACCCAGCAATGTTCATTTTTAAGATAAAATTTATGAACAATTTTGTACAAATCTTAAGTATTGTATGTTATTTGGTGAGTTTTGACAAAGGCATACATTTGTATAAGCCCAACTCCTACTAAGATATAGAACATATGTCTGTCACCCCAGAAAATTCCCATATATCTGTTCCTAGTCAGTCTTGATCTCTACCCTACCCTCTGTGGTAACTATTGTTCTGATTTTTATTTATTTATTTATTTTATCATGTATCAGTTTTGTCTGTTCTACCATGTCATATAAATAGAATCATACAGGATGTAACTTTTATGTAAGGCTTCTTTCACTCAGCCTGGTTTTTTTGGGATTCACCCATGTTGCATGCATCAACATTTCATTCTTTTTTATTACTGAGTTGTATTCCATTGTTTGAATAGGCTACAGTTTATTTATCATGTATGTAACTTTTTGAAGCTATTGGGACCGTACTTTTGTGACTTGAATTTTACTAGCCTCCAAATATTTACATTTCAGAGATGTTTTCAATGACTTTGAACTGTATAATTGTGTGTATAATTAGCATTTTTTTTTTTATTTTAGAAAATCATTGAACCTAAATAATCATTAAAATCTGGTGGCTTTCAGAATTTGGGAAGCATTTGTAGTCTTGGAAAGACCTCCATTTAATTTGTGACCTGGACTCTTATTTGTCTTAGTGTTTATATTAAAACCAGGTCTCTACATTTATATTTCTTATCTAAGTAAATAATAAACTACTTAATAAAAAATCACATGTACTTTCATCGTTTTCTCATTAAATATAGTGTTGTTCTCTTGTATAATTTGCCTATATATTGACAAATAAGAATAGGTAAGGACATTGTACACAGGTATTTTTGTTATTTTGTCCTTCTTTTAGATATTTGTCACTTTAAAAATAATTATTCTTAAAGTGACAAAGATTGTATTTTTCACATACAGCATGATGTTTTGAAATCTGCGTACATTGTGGAATGGCTAAATCAAGCTAATTAACATATGCATTCCCTCACATACAACTTTTATGTTGTGAGAGCACTCCAAATCCATTCTCTTAGCGATCTGAAGAATATAATACATTGTTATTAATATAATCACTATGTTCAATAGATCTCTTGAACTTATTGCTCTTATCTAACTGAAATTTTGTATCCTTTGGCCAAAATCTCACCAATCTCTCCCCTTGCCACAGCCCCTAGAAATCATTATTTTATTCCTTCTTCTGTGAGTCAACTTTTTTAGATTCCATATATTCGTAAGATCATGTGGTATTTGTCTGTGCCTGGCTTATTTCATTTAACATAATGTCCTCCAGGTTCATCCATGTTGTTGCAAATGACAGGATTTCCTCTTTTTAAGACTAAATAATGTTCCATTGTGTATATATACCACATTTTTATTATCCATTCATTCATTGGTGGGCACTTAGGTTGATCTTCATATCCTGGCTATTGTGAATAATGCTACAATGAACATGAGAATACAGATAGCTCTTTGATGTACTGATGTCATTTCCTTTAGATATGTACCCAGTAGTGAGATTGCTGGATCATACAGTAGTTCTATTTTTAATTTTTCGAGGACCCTTCATACTGTTTTCCATAATGGTTGTACTAATTTATATTCCTACCAGTAGTGTGCAAAGGATTCCCTTTCTTCACATTCTCACCAACACTTGTCTTTTGCCTTTTTGATAATAATCCTTATAACAAGTGTGAAGTGATATCACTGTGGTTCTATTATAGTTTGCATTTCCCTGATAATTAGTGATATTGAACAGTTTTTAATATACCTGTTGACCATTTATGTGTTTTCTTTTGAGAAATGTCTATTCAAGTCCTTTGCCCATTGTAAAATCAGATTATTTGTGTTTTTGCTCTTGAGTTGTATTACTTCCTTATATATTTTGGATATTAACCCCTTATCATATGCATGGTTTGCACATATTTTCAGTCATTCTGTAGGTTCTTTCTTCACTCTTTTGATTTTTTCCTTTGCTGTGCAGAAGCTTTTTAGTTTGTTATAGCCCCACTTGTTTATTTTTACTTTTATTGCTTGTGCTTTTGGGGTCATATCCAAAAAATCATTGCCCAGACCAATGTCAAGAAGCTTTTCTCCTACGTTTTCTTCTAGCGGTTTTACAGTCTAAGGTCTGACGTTTAAGTCTCTAATCTACTTAGAGTTGATTTTTGTATATGATGTGAGATTAATTTTCATTCTCTGCTTGTGAATATCCAATTTTCTCTTCACAATTTATTGAAGAGACTGTCCTTTCCCCATTGTCTATTCTTGGCACCTTTCTTGAAAATCAATTGACCATAAATGTGTGGATTTATTTCTGGGCTTTCTATTCAGTTTCATTGGTCTATGTCTGTTTTTATGACAGTACCATGCTGTTTTGATTACTACAGCTTTGTAGTACAGTATATTTTAAAGTCAGGTAATGTAATGTCACTAGCTTTGTTCATTTTACTCAAGATTACTTTCATTGTTTGGGATCTTTTGTGGTTCCATATGACTTTTAGGGTATTTTTTTTTTTTAATTTCTGTGAAAAATGTCATTGGAATTTTGGTAGGGATTGCATTGAATCTGTAGTTCACTCTGAGTAGTATGGACATTTTAATAACATTCTACCTTATAGACAGATATTTTTCTATTTGTGTCTTCTTCAATTTCTTTCATCAATGTTTTATAGTTTTCATTGTACAGCATACAGGTAACCTCCTTGGTTAAATTTATTACTAAGAATTTTTTGTAGCTATTATAAATGGAATTGTTTTCCTGATTTTTTTTTTCAGATACTTTGTTGTTAGTATATAGAAATGCTATACAGTCTCACTCTATTGCCCTGAGTAGAGTGCCATGGCATCAGCCTAGCTCACAGCAACCTCAAACTCCTGGACTCAAGTGATCCTCCTGCTTCAGCCTCCTGAGTAGCTGGGACTACAGGTGCACACTACGATGCCCGGTTAATTTTTCTATTTTTAGTAGAGACGGGATGTCGCTCTTGCTCAGGCTGATCTCGAATTTCTGAGCTCAAGCAATATTCTTGCCTTGGCCACCCAGAGCGCTAGGATTATATGTATGAGCCGCTGTGCCCAGCCATTATTGATTTTTTTATGTTAATTTTGTATCCTGCAACTTTACTGAATTTATTTATTAGTTCTAACAGCTTTTCGGTGACATCTTTGGGATTTTCTCTATATAAGATCATGTTATCTGCAAACAGGGTCAATTTAACTTTATTCCTTTCCAATTTGAATGCCCTTTATTTCTTTCTCTTGCATAATTATTCTGGCTAGGATTTCCAATACTATGTTGAATAGAAGTGGCAAGAGTGGCATCCTTGTCTTATTCTTGATATTAGAGGAAAAGCTTTCAACTTGTCACCGTTGAGTATGATGTTAGCTATGGGTTTGTCATATATGGCCTACACTATATTGAGGTACATTTATTCTATACCTAATTTGTAGAGAGTTTTTATCATGAAAGGAAATGGATTTTGTCAAATGCTTTTTCTGCATCTACTGAGATGATCATATGGCTTTTGTCCTTTATTCTATTAATGTGGTTTATCATGTTTATTGATTTGCACATTCTGAACCCTTCTTGCATCCCTAGGATAAATTCTACTTGATTATGGTGAATAATCCCTTTAATGTGCTGTTGAATGTAATTTGTATTTTGCTAAGGATTTTTGCATCTATGTTCGTCAGGAATATTGGCCTGTAATTTTCTTTTCTTGTAGTATCCTTGTTTGGCTTTGGTATAAGGGTAATGCCTTCCTCTTAAGTTGTGTTTGGAAGTATTTCTTCTTCAGTTTTTGGGAATAGTTTGAGAAGGATTGGTATTAGTTCTTCTTTAAATATTTGGTAGAATTCACCAGTAAAGCCATCAGGTCCTGGGCTTCTCTGTGAATGGAAACTTTTTATTACTGATTCACTCTCCTTAGTCTTTATTGGTTGGTTTAGGTTTTACATTTCTTTATGATTCAGTCTTGGTAGGTTGTATGTGTCTAGGAATTTATCCATTTCTTCTAGGATATCTAATTTATTATTGTATAATTGTTTGTAATAGTCTCTTATGATCCTTCATATTTCTGTGGTATCAGTTGTAATGTTTCCTCTTTCATTTCTGATTTTATTCAAGTCTTCTCTCTTTTCTTAGTCTTCCTAAAAATGTGACAATTTTGTTTATCATTTCAAAAAAATAACTCTTAGTTTCAGTTATCTTTTCTATTTTTCTAGTTTCTATTTCATTTCTGCTCTGATCTTTATTAATACCTTCCTTCCTTTATTACTGCTGACTTTGGGCCTAGTTTATTCTTCTTTTTCTGGTTCCTTGAAATGTATCATGAGGTTGTTTATTTGAGATCTTTCTTCTTTTTTGATGTAGGTGCTTGTTATTATACACTTCCCTCTTGCATCTTCGAATGCACCCCATAAATTTTGGGATGTTGTGTTTCCATTTATGTTTGTCTCAAGATATTTTTAAATTTCCTTTTTAATTTCTTGTTCATTTTTAATTAGTTGTTCAGGAGCATGGTTATGCATGTATTTGTGAATTTTCTGAAATTTTTTGTTATTGATTTCTAGTTTTATACTATTTTGGTCAGAAAAGATATTTGATATGATTTATATCTTCTTAAATTTGTTAAGACTTGTTTTGTGACTTAACGTATTTTTTTTTCTGGAGAATGTTCTGTGTGTGCTTAAGAAGAATGTGTGTTCCGCTGCTGTTGTGTGGATTGTTCTGTATATGTCTGTTTGGTCCATTTAGTAAAGTATAGTTTAAGTCTGATATTTCCTTACTGATTTTCTTTCTCAATGATCTGTCCATTGCTGATGTATTGTATTAAAGTTCCCTCCTATTATTTTTATTTCAATAGATTTATGGGGTACAATTTGAATTCCATTACATGTATATATTATATAGTGGTGAAGTCTGAGCTTTTAGTGTACCCATCACCCAAACAGTATACATTGTACCCAATAGGTAATTTTTCATCCCTTCCCTCCTTCCCCCTACTATTATTGTATTGCAGTCTGTGTCTCCTTTCAGTTCATTTAATATTTAATTTAAGCATTTAGGTACTTCGATGTTGGATGTATATATATTTACAATTATTATACCCTCTTGATGAATTGACCCCTTTATCATTATATAATGACCTTCTTTGTTTTTTTTTTTTAGTTTCTGACCTAATGTCTATTTTATCAGATATAAATATAGCTACCCCTACTTTCCTTTGGTTTCCATTTGTATGGAATATCTTTTTCTATTCCTTCACTTTCAGTCTGTGTGTGTTCTTGAAGGTGAAGGGGGTCTTTTGTGGGCAGCATACAGTTGGGTGTTGTTTATCCATTCAACCTCTCTGTATCCTTTGATGGGAAAATTTAATTCATTTACATTCAAAATAAAGACTACTGCCATTTTGTTAATTATTTTCTGATTTGTTTTATAGACCTTTGTTCCTTTCTTTCTCTCGCTATCTTACTTTGTGATTAGGCGATTTTCTCTAAATGTATGTGATTCCTTACTTTTTTATCTTTTGTGTATCTTCTGTAGGTTTTTGCTTTGTGTTTAGCAAGAGCCTTACATAAAAAATCTTATAATTAGAATAGGCTAATAACTCTACAGTTTTATCCTATACCCCCCATTTTATGTTTTTAATGTCACAATTTATATTTTTTATATATAATCATGTGTCACTTAATGAAGGGGATACATTTTGAGAAATCCATTGTAGGATTTTGTCACTGTGTGAACATCACAGAGCATACTTACATTAACCTAGTATAGTCTGTTACGTACCTAGCTATGTGAGATAGTCCATTGCTCTTAGGCTACAAAACTGTAAAGCATGTTACTGTACTGAATACAGTACAGTAATTGTAACATAATGGTAAGTATTTTTATATCTAAACATACAAAATGTACAGTAAAAATAGGGTATGAAAGATAAGAAATGATACACCTATATATGGCACTTACCATGAATAGAGCTTGCAGGACTGGAAGTTGCTCTGGATGAGTCAGTGAGTGAGTTGTGAGTAAATGTGAAGATCTAGAACATTACTGTACACTACTATTGACTTTATAAACACTGTACACTTAGGCTACAATAAATTTATAAATTTACTTTATAACGTTTATAATTTTTTAAAACTTTTTGACTCTTTTGTAATAACACTTAGCTTAAAACACAAA
>NW_012143301.1:3643557-3655315 GCF_000956105.1 Propithecus coquereli | reverse complement strand
TTTTTAAACTTTTTTGTTGAAAACTAAGACATAAATGTACACATTAGCTCAGGCCTACACAGGGTGAGGATCATCCCTATCACTGTCTTCCACCCCCACATCTTGTCCCACTGGAGAGTCTTCAGGGGCAATAATGCTCATGGAACTGTCATCTCCTATGAAAACAAAACCTTCTGGAATACCTCCTGAAGGACCTGCCCTAAGCTATTTTACAGTTAACTTTTTTTTTTATAAGTAGAAGGAGTACACTCTAAAATAATAAAAAGCAGGAAATATATAGTATAGGATATATATAATACATAACATAGTCATTTATTATCATTATCAAGTATTATCTACTGTACATATTTATATGTGCTATACTTTTTTACAACTAACAGCATAGTAGGTTTGTTTACACCAGCATCACCACAAACACGTTAGTAACATGTTGTGTTTATGATGTTATAATGGCAACAGCATCCCTAGGTGATTTTTCAGCTCCATTATAATCTATGGGAACACTGTTGTATATGCATTTCATCATTTGCTGAACACTTATGCATGGTATGACTGTAGTATACCCTTAACAAATTATTGAAGCTATTATTATTTTTAATGCTTTTGTCTTTTAACCTTCATGCTAAAGATATAAGTAATTTACACACCAGTATTAAAGTATTCTGAATTTGATTGTGTACTTTACCAATGATTTTTATACTTTCATATGTTTTAGTATTACTAAGTAGTGTACTTATCTTTCAGCTTGAACTTCCTTTAGCATTTTTTGTAAGACAGGTCTGTCGATGATGAAGTCCACCAGGTTTTGTTTGTCTGGGAGTGTCTCCCTCCTTTATTTCTGAAGGACAGCTTTGCCTTGTACATTATTCTTTGTTAGCAGTTTTTCCCCTTCAGTACATGGAATATATCATCCCACTCTCTCCTGAGAAATCTGCTGCTAGCCTTATTGGAACTCCTTCGTATGTGATTTTCTTCTTTTCTCTTGCTGCTTTCAGGATCCTTTCATTGTCTTTGATTTTTCACAGGTCGATTATAATATGTCTTGCTGTCATCTTGTTTGAATTGAATCTGACTAGAGTTATTTGACATTTCTGTACCTGGCTATTATTTTTTTTTTCCAGATTTGGGAAGTTTTTTGCTATTGCTTCTTTAAATAAGCCTTCTGCCCTTTTGTATCTCTCTTTTCCTTCTTAAACTCCTAATATTAGTTCTTTTGATGCTGTCTCAAGAATCTTATAGGCTTTCTTCATTTTTTTATATTTTTTTCTCCTCCGATATATTTTCTCCTCTATATATTTTCTAGTAACTTGTCTTTGAGTTCACAGATTCTTTCTTCTGCTCGATCAATTCTGCTGGTTATGCTCTCTGTTTCATTTTTTAATTTTCATTTACTATATTTTTCATCTCCAGAATTTGATTTTTAAAAATAATATCTTTCTGTTAAATTTCTCATGTCAGTCATTTATTATTTTTCCAATTTTGTTGAATTGTTTTTCTGTATTTTCTTGAAGCTCACTAAGCTTCCTCAAAACAATTATTTTGAATTCTTTGGCAGTTTATAAATCTCCATTTATTTAGGTTCAATTGCTGTTGCTTTATTTTCTTCCTTTGGTGGTGTCCTGTTTCTCTGATTGTTTTTGGTCTTATGTCCGTGTCTTATTATCTTTGCATTTGAAGAAATAGGTTCTTATTTTAGTCTTTGCAGACTAGCTTTTCCTGGAAAAGCCCCTCACCAGTCAGCATGTTTAGAGATTCTGGGCAGGCCATCTGGCATGGTTTGTGTGTGGGCTTACTATTGGAGTCCTAGCAGGCTGGCTTGGTGCCTAGGTCAGCAAGTGGGCAGGCCTGGTGCCTGGCTTTGCAGGGTTGGGCCTGCAGCCTGGATCCACTGGGGTAGACCTGTTGACTGGGTCTGCGGTGGTGGGCATGAAGCCTGTTTTTATAGGGCCTGGCCTGAAGCCTGCGTTCACAGGAGCTGACCTAGAGAGTAGGTCTGTGAGGGCTGGCTTGGATCCTGGGGCCACAGGGGCCATCCTGGAACCTAGGTCCACAGGGGTGGTCCTAGAGTTTAAGTTTGTGACCCCTAGCTCAGTGCTGGGGTCTACTGGGATGGACCTGGACCCTGGGTCTACTGGAGTGTAGGGGCAGGCCTGGAGCCTTTGTTTGCAGGTGCCAGTCTGGTGTCTGAAGCCAGAGGTGCCAACATGATGCTGGTGTGGACCTGAAACCTAGACTTTTATGACCAACATAGCCCTGGGCTGGGCTGGAACCTGGGGTGGCCCTGGATCCTGGGGTTACAGGGCCTGATCTGGAAGCTGGGTTTTGTGGACCAACCTTGTGCTGAGGTCTGGGTCTGTGGCGGGCCAGTTCAATGCTGGGGGCAGTCCAGAGCCCAGGGCTGCCAAGACTGATCTGGCCCTGGGTGGGCCTGGAGACTGAGTCTACAGGATGGACTTACAGCCTCAATCTCTAGGGGCTGGGCTGATGGTGGGGCAGACCCTGAGCCTGAGCGTGCCAGGCAAGCCTTGAGCCCGAAGCTGTGAGACCTCACCCCATGCTGAGAAAGGCCTGGATATTGACCTCCTGTCTGGAGCTGTGATGTCCTGCCCAGTGCTGGGTTTTACTGGGTTGGGCTTGATGTTAGGGTTTGAGGCAAAGTCTAGTACTCACTTCTCTCTCTTGCCCCCAAGCGAAGGGTATGTCTCTCCACACTGTGCTGCCTGGAGTTGCGGGGGACAGGTGACATGGGTGATATAAAACTGTCCTTCCTATCCTTTTGAATACATCTTTTCTTATTTCTGTCCTACACCCTGATGCTGTAATCTCTCACCTGGTTTTCTTAGCTTTTGTGAAGGTATTTTTTGTGCAGATGCGGATAGTTATCCAAATTGATGTTCCTGCAGGGGGGACAAGCACTAGAAAGTCCTATTTCACTATCTTGCTGACATCCAGACTCAAGTCTGTCACTTTTAAATGACTTCCTGGTCTTGTTGTAGACAGTTATCTTACTTTACTTTTAAAGAACTTTTCTTGAGAACTAATTTCAGTTTTTAAAATTTTGAAAAATTGTAAATTTGATAATTTTCTTTTAGTTTACAAACATTTTTTTGTTTTCCCGACAGACCATACAGGTAAATACGTACTTCTCATACATGAGTAAATTTATAAGTAGATCAGCTGTTAATTTTCTTAGTAAGTTCCTCCATTGATTCTAGTGCTTTTTTCATTCACAATATTTTAAATTATTTTTCTTGCGATAATCATGTTGGGTCAATTGATAGCCCCTCTTTTAGTCATATATCTGATATATTTAATCAGTATTTAGAGCTCTGATGACTTGAGATATTTACTTCTGATACTTTGTTAAAGATTTCTTATTATCAAATGATTGGATCACTCATAATGAGAAGTCCTTTGGAGATAGAACTGATAGGCAGTTTGAGTTGTGTGAAACAATAAAAACGTTTTGATTTGATATGCATGTTATATACTTGACATGTCCACTAGATGTCACTGTTGTCCTTTACTTTCTAGTCTCATGCCCTACTGAGTTCAAGACCTCAAATAGTCTCAGTTGTACTAGTTTTTCCTAGAGTATATGTATTCAAAAACTTTTTCATGCATTTTGGAATATGTATATCTTCATATAAGATTTCTAGATTTTTGTGTTAAAGATGTTTTGTATTCTATTGTAAATTTTGCTAACATTAAATAAGGATTTTGAGAGGTTAATAGCAATTTTAAATGGTATTTTTGGACCTTGTGAAATACTTTTAATCTAGTGTTTGCTTCTATGATATCATTTAAGTGCTGAAATATTAGCCATATAGAAAATGGGCTCTTGTAGGTAGTCTCTTAATTTTTTTTAAGTGTGTTTATATTTCTGTGTAGTGACCACATAGCCTCATGAGACTAATAATACTAAATATTACCAGGTGATAATGTAAGTTGTTTTCCTGAAAAACTTAATGAACATACTGCTTTTCTGTCATAGTTCTCACTAAGGAACCATAATTTTTGGATGTTGCTTTAAAATATTAGTGCCTAGCCTTTTGCAACTCATGATATGAAGGATGTTTTCATCTTTTAGTTATATGTCTTTAAGTGTGATTTATTCTATTTACTTTTTTTATTTTATAAGATTAAGAAATAAGAGTCTGATAGCGCTTTGTTTTTTAAGGAAAAATTAAGCAGATCATGATTTTTTTACTTTATTCTACCACATTACCTAATTTTATTTTTAATCTTTGTTTCTTCTAACTCAGATGCTAAGACAGGTGATTAAAATAGTGTGAACTTTTATGAGGTTTTTAGAGCCATCATTTCATTAGTTATAGGACCGATTTAACTTAGTGGAAAATCCAACTAAATCTTTTTATGTTTTTCCATGGATGCTTGCCCACTGGAGGATGTAGTGTGTATTGGAGTGTTTTAATAGGTTTTCCTTTTTTACTAGAAATTATGGATTTATTTACTTGAAACTCTCTAAATACTTATTTTTTTAATAATTGTATTGATTCGAAGTAGTAACTTTTTAAAAATTAGTTTAAGATGAGAATAGCTAATGGCTACTCTGTGCAAAAATTATTCTTTTCCTGTCATATGTATTTTCCTTCATTTCAGTTATAAAGCATGTATTGTATCTAGATCTTCGTTACTTCTATTGATAAATCTCTACAGAGGGATCAGGCAATTCCTTTAATAGACTAGAATGTGTATTTTAACCTCTATACCTGAGGAGAATCTTAAAATGGACTTTCTGCCAGTTATAAGATACTAAAATTGAGTTTGGCCAAATAGAATGTTTTTGATGACAAAATTGAATTTATTTATGCTTTTCATTCTATTTTCTTGTCTTCGAAATTTCTCAGCCAACACAAATGGAAAACCAATAATTTACGAACATTTTATAAGACATTTGCAATTTATTGCTTCTACACAAGAGACTATTTCTATATAGAAGTGAGAATTTAGCTTTTCAAAGCCTTTATATCGTTATCTTTGGAGAATACTTCACCTCAGTTGTATTACTTTTATGCAGGAAGTCATGCTATTCAAGACAAGTTTTCAAATCAGGGGTGTTTTTAAAATCTTTAAATCCTTTGTATTTTAGCATTATGTTTTGGTTTTATGTTGTTCTTTTCTTCTCAGAAGGGAAAATAATGTGCAAGGGAAATTTTTTGTCATTTAGAATGTGGGACCAAATAACACTATATCTTAGATGTGACCATTATAACATTTTAGAAAACATCTCTAGCCAAAATCCAAGAAAACTTCCTTTTCAATTTGCTAACTAGTTATTTTTCTTTTTAAAAATTATTATAGAACTTTTTGTACTTAAATATGAAACTAAAGTGATTTATTAGGCATAGTGTGACAACTTTTTAAATTATTTCTGTACTGTTATATGAAAAACAACTTGTTAAGGTTAAGAAGATATTTTCAGCATATGTGAAAGTTATCTTTTAATTTATTGTTGATGCTTTGCTTCTAAAATTTGTGGCCATGAAAGGATAAAATATTGAAAGAGCACAAGATTGAGCACGTAAGTCAATTTTAAACCTTGTTTTTGTCTTTAGATAATAAAGCTGTTACCAAGTGAATTTTTTCTTTTTAAAGAGGAGGCTTGAATAAGTCTTCACTATTAAGAGAGCTGTAATGATATCATCCCTTTCTTCCATGTGGGTGAGCCTTTGGCTCTCTGCTTATGTCTTAAATCAGTAGCACAGCTATGTAAGTCCATATATGGTACTTTGACAGAAGTGGTTAATAAGTCAGTTCTTCTGTAAAAATAATATTTACTATTATAATTTGAGTTCCATTAATGTGTGTGGTAGAATAAGAAGATGCAGACAAAGGCTCTGGCTCTATCCATTGATTTAAAAATCTACTTATATTTACTTTCTTATGAGGGACCTATTTTAAACAATTTGATATAAAGTGGAATGACTTAGGCGGTATCTACAAACATAAATTGGTTTGATAAGACAGAGAGTATGATTTATTGAGCCTGTGGGAAAAAAATTTTTAATTGAATTTAGTTTAAAAGAGAATTTTTAAAAAATTAGTTGTTATAACTAACTTTAGTTCATCTTTGAAGTCAGCATAGAATGTTTTGGTGTGATATACATCATTTTTAGAAATGTTATCTTCTTTTATCCCTCTCTAAAAGTAATATATTGAATTTTTGAAAACTTTTATTCGTGATTGTTTAATTACTTCCAAAATGAGGTAACTATGCATTTGGGGTATATTTCCTTTTCAACCTAAAATATGTTACACAGAAGAATATCATATATTTTTAAGAAGTATTCTTGTATCTATTGTTTTTTCTTTGACCACAAACTTAGATTTGGTTATTTAAGTGATGTAGTCTGGCTTTTCATACAAAATAGATTCATGCTTTATTCTGTAAATATTTATTTAGGGGCCTGCTAAGTGCCAGGTACTGTGTTAGATATTGGGAATACAGCAAAGATAGTCATAGTTTTTGCCTTTAAGCACTTTATTATAGTCTGATGGAAGAGACAGGCAATAAAATAAGCAATTACAATATAGTCTAGAAAATACATATGGGGGCTATGGTAGCACAATGAAATATTAGGAACAATGGTTTTAAAAGTTTTTCTAAAAGAGGTGAAGGTTCAACTGACTCTTAAGGATAACTGTAAAACTGATTGAAGTATAGAATAAAGTGATGGCTTTCTAGAAGGGGGCACGATGTATATAAATGTATGGAAGTGCATCAGCATGCCATAATGGCAGAACTGCAAGTAATTCAGTGTACCTGGAAGCTGGGTAGGTGTGAGGGAGTGGCAAGAAAGACTGGAGAAGTGTTTATTCATTCAAGACATTTATTGTGATGTAACATGGCTCCTGTACATAAAGAGTTTATATTCTTGTAGGGAAATTAATATCATTTCAGTGAAAATGTATAGGCAAAAGTCAGATTATACTTACTGTCAGACTTCTAGGGAGTTTAGACTTTAAGTGAGGAAACATTGATAAAGTTTAGTCATGGAAATGCTGGGGCTGGAGCAATGTGAAGACCAGGTATGTAATATGTAGGTGAAAATTATGAGGATTTAGCTAAGGCTACAATAGTTGGATTCAAGGAGAAGGGATGTATTTGAAGTAGAATCAAAAGGACTTGTGACTGATAGCTACCTGGGATATATTGGAAATATTGGGTAGGGTTTGAGTAAGTAGAAGGAGAGTATCTAGAATTCTTCTCAGCCTTGAACAACTAGTTGAAAGTTGCCATTTACTAAAAATGCCATACAGAGTTAGTTAAGGAACATTGCAAGGGGAGGAGAGGCAGAGAGAGAGAGGGAGAGAGGTGTTAAGGTAATGAGATTAATTTTAGTCACTGATTTCTGCTGTCTCTTCAAATTGGAGGGATTTTCAGTATGTAGTCTATGGGTAGTATGGTATATGGTACATGGTAGTGTACAGATGTGGACTGAGAAAAGGAGTGTGGGTTAGAAGTACAGATTTGGGAATGATCAGTGTGTAAGCAGAAGCTTAGTTGTGGGTTTAAAATTTACTCAGGGTGTGTAGAAAAGTGTTAGAGCTGTAACCTTGGAAATACCAATATTCAAGGATTGGGTAGAAAAAAAAATTATCCAATGAGGAAAGCTGAGAGGAACTCCCAGAAAAATGAGAGGAAAATTAACAGTATATGATGTCACAGAAGCTGAAAAAGGTCACTAGTAGCCAGTTAGATAGGGACTGAAATGTTTTGGCAATTTACTCAATGCAATTCTGAACTCAGGTAGCTCTTGAAAGTAGTTTAATCATTCTTTGGAGTAGTAGTTTCTAAATTTATAGACTGGAGACTAATGAAATGCTATGTTGGGTCTTTTTAAAATTTTATTTACTTTAAATTTATTTTTGTTGAAGAAATGATTTAATAGCAGGCATTCCATCTTTTCTTATGATAATATTTGTGCTAAAAAGATGATTCTGAGGGGGATTCTTATTTTATTTCATAATGTGTTGATTTAGAGGGTTTTGTACAGCTAATGA
The DNA here is from genome assembly GCF_000956105.1 of Propithecus coquereli. Taxonomy (NCBI): domain Eukaryota; kingdom Metazoa; phylum Chordata; class Mammalia; order Primates; family Indriidae; genus Propithecus; species Propithecus coquereli. The sequence goes on along the minus strand of NW_012143301.1, from coordinate 3,647,287 downwards.
ATACTTAAAGTAAACTTAGAAGTTGATGAGGTTTTTTTCAAGAGCCTGGTGCTATAAGGTCACTTTTTTCAAGTAATCTTCTACAGCAGTTATAGAAAAACTACACTGTTTCTTTTAGGCAGAATAGCAGTGGTAACAGCCAACGGCAAAGGAAATTTAAAAAAACAAAATTAAAAAGCCCTTTGTTTAACCCTGTGACAGGATATAATTCAATAGAAAGATACACTTTACTTACAAAAATGAAAATGATGTGGTTTTAGAGATACAGATTATCAGCTCCTCTTATAAGGAAAGCATACTGAACAGGTATGGCCTACTGACCAGAGCAGGAGTGGGTCTAAAACAGTAGGCATTTAATAAAAGAGTTTTTAAATAAATATACTAGCAGTTAGGCTGTAGGTTTGCCAGTGCTTGTGCAGTTTACTTTAAAAAGATTATCTGGGCAAATCAGATTCTCTCTCTCAGACATTTTTTAAAACTTTTTTTTAATTGTAAAAAACACATACCATTAAATATACCAACTGTTTCAGGAAAATCCCGGGGTGGTATAGAAAATCCACCCTCCAAACTGAGATGGTGCTGAGAGACCAAAGAAATGACCCAGACCAGTCCAGTTTGGTGAGTTATATGAATTTATTAGAGGTTTCTTACACAGGGTTGTCCTTCCTTGTCAAGACAGGAATCCTCCGCGTCCTCACTTCCGGGTGGTAGCAGGAGTTGTTCAGAGAGTTAAGACCTGGAGTGCCTGCCTGTTTGTGGAGTCTTAATTTTCTTTTTGGAGAGCTCTCTCTCTGTATCATTGTATATTTATATACAATACAGGTTAAGCATGCACAGTACTTGCCATTAGGTGGGAACTTTGTACAATTAATGAAAGGATACTAAGGCAACTAAGGAAGCTTAAGACAAATCAAACTAGTCTTAAGACTTAATGACCATCTACACAAAAGGAGCTATTTAAGAATACCCTTTGTGCTTTGTATTTCTATCAGCTTTTTTGTTTTGATCTATATCTCTAAATTCAAAAGAAACCTGCATGAGTTCTGTTAAACATTAAAAGCCATCAGCGGGGAACTTATATTCATTCCTCACCAACTTAACCATTTCTAACTGTATATTTCAGTAGTAAATATACAGTATTCACATGGTTGTACTACACATCTCCAGAACTTTTTTGAAAATCTTGCAAAACTGAAACTGTATATCCATTCAATAACAACTCCCCATTCCCACCTCCCCTCAGCCCATGGTGACTACCAGTCTACTTTCTGTTACTATGAATTATTTGACTGCTTTAAATACCTCATATAAGTGGAATCATACAATACTTGTCTTTTTGCGACTAGCTTACTTCACTTAGCATAATATACTCAAGGTTCATCCATGTTGTAGCATGTGACAGAATTTCTTTCTTTTTTAAGGCTGAATAATATTTGAGTGTATGTGTATATCATATTTTGTTTATCCATGCATCTGTCAGTGGACACTTGGCTTGCTTGTACCTCTTACCTATTGTGAATAATGCTGCTATGAACATGGGGATACAAATACCTCAAGACCCTGCATTCAGCTCTTTTGGGTATATATGCAGAAGTGGGATTACTGGATCATATGATAGTTCTCTTTTTAATTTTTTTTGGACTCTCTTGGAAATTTAACTCACAAGAAACAGAGGCAAGGTTGGTAGCAGCAAGAGCTGACACGAAGAGAGAGTGATATGGAAAAGGGCGGGTAAGGTGAAGGGCCATGTGCAAACTGAAGTTGTAAAGTTAGATGAGCACAAACGGTAAGATACGGGAAGACGTACTATGGTGTAGAATGAATAGAGTAGATGCAAAGGTAGACACAGATAACCGGGAGAGAGAAAAATAGAGTTGAACAAGTGTCTGGTGCCCCCGATAGTCTTTATTTACTGACCTCTCTCATACCTGCTTAGTCACTTTTTCTAGGGTCCATGGATATATATAAAACAAATTTTTCAGAAAGTCCCTTCATCCTGTGGTAAATTTTGGGTGAATCTCTATTCCTGGCAACTAACATGTCCCTGATTATAACAGTAGTATCAGCAGAAAGCTTGCTGATAACTTGCTAAAAACTGCCTGATTACAGCTATAACTATAGCTATAAACTATAACATATCCCTGATTATAACAGTAGTATCAGCAGAAAGCTTGCTGATATCTTACTAAAAACTACCTGCTGAAGCATTTTATCATAATTTAAAAGTATATCTTAATTGAATAAGCCCATTCAGGAGCCTTATTTTTTTTTAAGCCTCCTGTGTTACATGTGGTAAATGAAGAATCAATGAAATCTTTAAGTCTCAGAATAAAGGAGTGAAAATATTGAAGTAGAAACTGGGAATATAAGACAATGGATACTTTTCCATGGCCATTTCTCCTTCATAAAGGAATTAAGAGAATTCATCATACAAGAGTTTTTAGCTATTTGGGGGTCTTTTCCTTTGTGCTTGAAATTCTAGTTAATGGTAGAAAACAGAAACTGTAGCTCAGCTGTCTCACTACCATTTTTAGAATGAATTGTCTACTTGTAATGAGCTTAAGAATGATAATTAGCTAATTGAATGGTCCACAGCTAATCTTGATTTCTGGTACTTAATTAAGTAGGACAGAGGCACTAGGCAAGGGGAGACTCTCAAGGAACTTCTAATGAGAATAGAAGATCTAGGTTCAGACTAAGTGGTACCATAACTTTGAGGCAGTAGTAGGGAAATTGTTCCGATAGTTTGTTAGCTATCTATCTTATCTTTAGTGAGCCTAAAGATTAGATTTGATTTTCTTCAAATTAACATGGTATTTCCTAAGTAGCTGTGTGAATTTTCTGTTACTTATTTCTGATAATGAAGAGTTTAAATCTCATACGTTCCCATTCTTTGCTACCAAATAAACAAAACTACCACGTAGTAACAGATCCCCCAGATTCAAAATATATAATCTTCCATCCATCTCCCTCCCCACTAGTCAGGATAAGAAGTTTCCTTAAGGTTTGCGTGTCCCAGGGAGCTCAAATAAAATAATAGTTATAGCACACTGACAACTTCTATTTTTCCTACTTTTTCCTTGAGACTATATACATGCTGCTAAGCAAATGAGATTTTATAATAAATGAGTACCCCAATGTTTTTTTCTATAGGAAAATATTCCAATTTTATAATAGAAATCAAGAAAATTAATTATAATAGAAACTTACAGCCAGTGACAACTAAAATACTATTTTAACATATTAGTATATTTATTTTATCTGTATTTAGAAAACAACTAAAATTTGAAAATATATAGCTTCTAAACTCTATGAACTGTTTAGTGTTATTTTACTTTACTTTTTTAATTGACAAATAAAATTGTATATATTTATGATGTACAACTGATATTTTGATATTTATATACATTGTGGACTGGCAAACTAATTAACATATCTATTATCTCACATGCTTATCATTTTTTTATAACTCTTGAAATCTACTATCTTAGCAACTTTCAGGTATACAGTATATTCTTATTATATCATATGGTCATATGATGAACAGTAGATCACTTGAGCTTATTCCTCTTGTTTAACTGGAATTTTGTATGTGTCCTTTGACCAGCATCTCTCCAACCCCTGCACCCTCCTAGCCTCTAGGAACTACCATTCTACTCTCTGTTTCTATGAGTTCAATTTTTTTAGATTCCACATATAAGTAGATCATGTGGTATTATTTTATTCTAAT
>NW_012143301.1:3633895-3642707 GCF_000956105.1 Propithecus coquereli | reverse complement strand
GGCTGAAAGCTAATCCGCTTTACCTAAGGAGTTAGCCAAGTTGTGAATGCAAGGGAAATATTCTTGAAGGAAATTAAGAGTGCTACTCTAGTTAACACAAGAGTGATAAGAAAGCAAAACAGACTTATTGCTGATATGGAGAAAGTTTTAGTGGTCTGTATAGAAGGTCAAACCAGCCACAACATTCCTATAAGCCAAAGCCTAATCCAGAGCAAGGCCCTAACTCTCTTCAATTTTAAGAAGGCTAAGAGAGTTGAGGAAACTGTAGAAGAAAAGTTTGAAGCTAGCTGAGCTTGGTTCATGAGTTTCAAGGAAAGATGCCATCTCCCTAACATAAATGTGCCATGTGAAGCAGCAAGTGCTGATATACAAGCTGCAGCATGTTATCCAGAAGATCTAGCTAAAATAATTGATGAAGGTGTCTACACTAAGCAACAGATTTTCCATGTAGACAAACAGCCTTCTATTGGAAAAAGATACCATCTAGGACTTTCATAGCTAGATATGAAAAGTGAATGCCTACCCTCAAAACTTCAAAGGACAAGCTAACTCTCTTGTTAGGGACTAATGCAGCTGGTGACTTTATGTTGAAGCCAATGCTTATTCACCATTCTGAAGATCCTAGAGCCCTTAAGAATTATGCTAAATCTACTCTTCCTGTGCTCTATAAATAGACCAACAGGGCATGGAAGACAGCACATCTGTTCAGAGCATGACTTACTGAATATTTTAAGCCCACTGTTGAGACCTACTGCTCAGAAACAAAGATTTCTTTCAAAATATTACTGCCCATTAACAATGCACCTGGTCACCCAAGAGCTCTAATGGAGATGTACAAGAAAATGAATGTTATTTTCATGTCTGCTAACACAATATCCATTCTGCAGTCCATGGATCAAGGAGTAATTTTGACTTTCAATTTTCATTATTAAGAAATACATTTCATAAGACTATAGCTGCCATAGATAGCAATTCCTCCGATGTATCTGAGCAAAATAAATTGAAAACCTCTGGGAAGTATTCATTCTAGATACCATTAAGAACATTCGTGATTCATGGGAGAAAGTCAAAATATCAGCATTACCAGAAATTTGGAAGAAATTGATTCCAATCCTCATGGATGACTTTGAGGTGTTCAAGTCTTCAGTGGAGGCAGTAACTACAGATGTAAGGGAAGTATCAACAGAACTAGCACTAAAAGATGTGGATTTGTGACTGAATTGGTATCATCTCATGATAAAACTAGTACTACTTAGCCACAAAAAACAATGGTGATCTTGTACTTCTTGTATGGTCCTGGATAGAGCTGGAGCCCATTCTACTAAGTGAAGTATCACAAGAATGGAAAAACAAGCAACACATGTGCTCACCATCAAATTGGTATTAATTGATCAACACTTAGGTGCACATATAGTAATAACATTCATTGGGTGTCAGGCATGTGATGGGGGGAGCAGGGAATGAATATATTCACACCTAAAGGGTGTGGTGTACACCATCTGGGGGATGGACGCGCTTGAAGCTCTGACTCAGGCAGGGCAAAGACAATATATGTAACTTAAACATTTGTACCCCCGTAATATGCTGAAATAAAAAAAACTTGAACAGATGAAGAGTTGCTTTTTATGGAATAGCAAAGAAAGTAGTTTCTTGAGATGAAATTACTCCAGTGAAGATGCTGTGAACATTGTTGAAATGACAACAAAGAATTTAGACTATTACATACATTTTGTTGCTAAAGCAGTGGTAAGGTTTGAAAGGATGGACTCTAACATTGAAAGAAGTTCTATGGGTAAAATACTATCAAACAACATTACATGCTGCAGAGAGATCTTTCATGAAAGGAAAAGTCATTCATGTTGCAAACTTAATTGTTGTTTTATTTGAAGAAATTGCCACAGCCACCCCCAACCTTCAGCAAACACTGCCCTGATCACTTAGCAGTCATCAGCGTGGAGAGCAGACCCTCCACCAGCAGAAAGATTATGATTTTCTGAAGGCTCGGATGATCATTAGCATATTTTAGCAATGAAATGTTTTTAGTTAAGGTATACACATTGTTTTCTTAGATGTGATGCTATTGCATACTTAAGAGACTATAGTATGTTGTAAACATAACTTATACGTACTGAGAAACCAAAAAATTTGTATGCCCCATTTTATTGCAATATTTGCTTTATTGTGGTGGTATGGAACTGAACCTGCAATACATCCGAGATACGCCTGTACTCATTTTAGATATAATTGGTAAAACTTCAATACTTTATCTCAAAGTTTAAATTCTTATGTTTTATGAAATTACAACAAAGAGGTATTATACATAGGACTTGTGTAAGAAATAACTGTAATGCCAATAGTCTTAAAGGCATATTCTTAGATCTTCAGACTACTCCTTCAATAGTTGAATTTTCTATCTTTTTTTTAAATTGGAAACTGAAACACATACATGTTCTGTAGCTATTATAAATATTGTATTTTGGGTGCATTATTTTATAAAATTGCTTTTATAGATTTTCTCTTTAGTATTAATCCATTGAGGGAGGTGGGGTAGAAGTATGTCAACTTTTTCAGCCACCAGTAGATGGTATTAGTAGTTGTTTCTGTAATTAAAAATTTGCACATGTGATTAAGTGGACTTAATGATGGTCTTTTGGAAACTAATCTGTTTGTAAGCAGAAGAGTCTCCGTACTTTGTGAGAACCAATAATGATACCCACTTTTTTCGAGCGCCAGGAACCTTGGAACCAAATTTGTGGCCTATTTGGTAGCAATTGTGTGTGTACATATATATATATTTTTTCTATATGCTAATATTAGCCCTTAGCCATGTATTTTGTCATTTTATGGCATATTTCTTTTCAGCTGCCACAAATCTATGATAGCTTCCATTAGCAAAAGGATATTATCTGTCTTGATCACCCTTGTGGCTAAGTACCTAGCATATAGATGCTCAGTTAATATTTGGGTAACATTTTTCTGCAATGACTCTTGATATTTGTTTTAAAGATAGTGGAGGGGCATCTGTTTTAGCTTTACAGAAGAGTCCAAGGCAGATTAGTTCTTAAATTGATTCTACCCTAACAGCTCTACTTTCTAATATAAGCATCTGATCTTAGAGAAGATAATCACTAAAGGAAACGTAATGTACCTTGGAGGAATCTAGGCGACTCATAACTTGCCTCTTATCATGGCCCAAAGATGATAAGCTCAGGTTAAGTATGATAAGGAAGGCACTTTAGGGAATAAGATCAGACTGAGGAATGAGAAGAAATTTCTTCCTGCCTTCACTCTTCTGCCTCTCTAATTAGGTAGCCACTTCACATTTAAGATGACAAAAGGGTAAAAATTGAGTCAAAATTCTTCTCAGACAGTTTATAAAATCTAGTTGTTAAATATCAGCTTTATCAAATTTAAAATTTTATCATTTTATCATCTCTCTGAGGAAATTTAGTGAAAGGCATTGAGAAGTGTTCTTGGCTTTAAAATACTTCTTTTGTATGAAGAGTTACCTTGTGTTGAGAGGGAACTATCTAAGGCAAATATGGAATTCAGATTTGAAAGTTTTCTATTGACCAAGATCAAGATTATCAGTAGCATGGAATTAAGATGACTCACTGAACTCCATTTAACCTGAAGTTCTAGTCATTTGAAACTTGGTGATTTTCCCCCAGAGTCATATTGTACTCACCATTGAACGCAGAGTTCTCTAACCTTGGCTTACAGGGAGAAAAACCCAGTCTGTTTCATAATCTGCAATCTGGGTTTTAAATATTGTTTTCAGAGTAGGACAGAAGGATGAGACCTAAGCCAGAGAAAGGAACATGTTTCTAGATTGTCTTTGCCACATGCTGCTTTAATCATAGGGTTTAGAGTCTGTCAGATGACAGTTGGAATTTTGGTACTATCACATCCTTATTTTGTGATATAGGACATTTTTTCTGTTCTTTCTGAGCCTCTGTTTATTTACTTTTAAAAAATGAGGACCACAGTGCTTATCCGGTTTGGGTGGTTGTAAAAATTAAATGAAATAACCTATGTAAAAACATCTACTGTATACCTAATACATAGTAGATTCTCAGTCTATATAAGTTTATGTCCTTCCGTACTTTTGTCCTTTAGCTTTATAATGGCTTCGTGCTTTATCCTTACCCATACATGAATACACAAGATTGGAAAATGCTAGATAAATGTGTCTCATCTATTAAGGCATGCTCAAGTAAAAGAAAATAGATTGTCTTGGATTCAATTCTTTACTACCAGATCTAAGCATGAAGTGTTGCTTTTTTTTTTTTTAGCATTGATATTTGACATTTCAATACCAACTATTCACAGTTGGACAGAGAGAACATTCCATGCAGATTATCTTTTTTTGTTTGTTTCTTTTAATGAAATTTCCCTTGGTATTGGATTAGGTATATAGATTTAATCCTTTCAAACTGCAGCATCAGTGGCATTGTTTTGTGGCATATGTAAAGTAATAGTTTAGCAATTTAAGTTTTCTGATATTATGTAGTTAATAGCATAAAATCTACTAGGGTATATCTTGATCCATTGTATCAAATATTAGATCTTTTTTTATTAAAGTTAACAGTTTTACTAACTTGGATACTTTGATTTTGTATTTTGTTCTTGAAATTTTTTGTGCTATGGGATTTATTTTGATTTGATTTATTTAAAAAACAAGCAAAGCTTGTAATAATATGGATGGCTTTGAATTTTACTTCTTGGCCTTGTATTTTCTCTGCATGATATATTTTTTTTAAAGTAATATATAGTATTTACAGTTATAAATTTATAGAGTATGGGGTATAAGTGTGCATTTTTTTTTTAAAAAGTTATTTATACATCTTAACTGCCACGACTTTTAGCCATGTCAGTATTTTCAAGAAAGTGCTGTCTATCCTAATTGCATAAATAGTTTTGCAGATTTTTCCAGTAAGAAGTGAATGAAACCCCGAGAATCTCCCTAGCCAATCTGAAGGCAGGAAATTTAGGGGTTGTAAGTAGTTTTTGGAAATACTCAAGGTGCATTCCTATGATAGGCATTTGCTTTCAGGGCAATTTGGGCAACACTGGAAAAAATTGCTTCTGTTTGAAAATTTATAAAGCAAAATGAGGTAATCATGACTTTTGCTAGAATATATGTTAAATTGGCTCACTAGATCAAATAGTTTACAAACCTATGGTATGAAAATATCATTCAACTTGTTTTAAAAATCCTTCTTTGCAAAGAAATTAATACCATGACACCTAGTGGCATTAAACAGCTTTTCACTTCTTTGCGAGCTAGCATAATGGACAATACTTTTGCCTTGGAAACCAGGAGCATTGGCAGTGACAGTTTGGATAAGTATGTATATTCGTGAGTGAGTACATGTGCATGCAAGCATGTGTGTAGAAGATCACATGTGCATTCGTATATAATGAGAGTGCATTTGTGTTGGAAGTGATACGAAAAAACTAGAGTAGTCTACCTTTAATAAAACTTTAATGTTGTTATAATTATATGAATATCAAACATTCATTCATTAATTTCCTTCCAAGTTGTAGGTCATTAATAATTGGATATTATTCTTTCGTAGAATGGCTTTGGAGCTTGGCAATATTCTGTGATCCAGTTATTACGAGATGACATGAGATGACCAAGGAATTATGTTATAGGCCCAGTGATGTTGAAAGACCACAATTTGGCAAACTACACAGATCTGGTTTCAAATCTTAGTTTTGCCACTTATTAACTATGTGAAACTTGGAGACATATTTGGCTCTTCTGAAACCTCAGTTTCCTCACACATAGGAATCCAGTATGACAGGCATTGTTATCCCTATTATGACATGATTAAGTAAGATAAGTTTGCGAAGTACTTATTTATATTGCCTGTTACATAGTAAACTCTCAGTTAATGCAAATTTTCCACTGAGTTTTAAAAGAATAAATATTTGACAACTTAAAGGTTTTTTGAGTATTTGAAGTAAAATACAAATTTGTTTTCATATTAACTTCTGGGAGAATTGTGCTTTCTGCATCTTGGGAGAAATCTTGATATGAGCACTGGATATTATATATTAAGAATTTCTCATGCTTTATTTAGTTGTATAAACATAAAAACAAATATAGGCATAATAGCTGATTATTGTTTTCAAAAAGCTTCAAAATAGTTATGATCACTTCTATAAAATAAAGGTTACTCTAATTTTTGTATCATAACTTACAAATCAATTTGGGAAAAATATAGAGTTTCTATGAAATAATATACCACCATTTGGGGGGAAATGACATTACTAGAGTTTGTTATTAAGATAAACTTAAAACCCCATTAGATAGCCAGTATTGTCATGTTCCTGAGGTCAATTGACTACATTCACTTATACATTATGAACAGTACCACTTGAATAATCCACCAAGCTATCAGGCAGAAAGACCAGTAGTTCACAAGACTAATTGACCCTGTCAGTATAATAGAAACACTTACAAATAAAATTCTCTTTGCCAACAACATTGCAAGTGAAAACCCCAGAAGAAACTGTTATGTCCTATAACATTCCTGGGATGCTATGATTTAGTTAGCAGACTGTGGATGAAGGTAGGTCATGGTGGGTGGGGGGTGGGGAGAAGGAAATGTAAAGGATAGGAGGGAGAATTTTGGAGGGAAATTAATCAGGCAAAATGTTAGAGAAACATACAGGTTTTGAAAAGATTTTACTGTCTTGAATCTCCAAATAGTAGTACCTTTAAGTTTTTTGTTTTTTTACCCTTCTTTTTCTGTATCTCAAGCCCCTTTGTTCATATTTGATAGTCATTATTGCAGTGAGCTCTTTTCTGAAAGGTAAGAACATATGTTTGACAAACAGTGCTGTAATGAGCATGAAGTGTTTCTGTCATTCTGTAGTCTTGCTTCATTTACGTGTTTCATCAACATAAGACAAATATTGTCAAGGGTACCATTATATCCTTGAATTTTTATTTATTTTTGGTATAGGTTTGTGTTTGTGCCGGTGTAGGAGGAAAGGGGTGAATGTTAGAAAGAGACACAGAAAGAGAGAGGGAATACTCATTTAATGACAAATTTTGACAGTTTGTTTTTCACTTTTTTGGGTAATGATGAAAAGCATGTATTGTATTAAAGAACCCCCCAAAGCAATATATCAGTCTTTCTTAAAGCAAATATTTTCAAATGCTTTAAGAACTTAGTGAACCAGTACAAGGATTTGGTCTTCAAAGGAAAAAAAAAAGAATTTTATCTGGAGACTCATTTTAGGTAATATGGATTCCCAAAATAATCTATGAGAAATTGTACAGCAGATTGATCAATCAGCCTTCATTTGTAACATGTAGGAGGGTAACAACTTTCCTGTGGCATTTTTTCCTGTGACTTTTTTAAAAAGTTATCTTTTACATTGTCAGAAAACAACAGTTTAGTTGTAAATGGGATTCAAATATAGTAATAAAAAAAAATTTATAATGGAAAGAATTGATGGTATATTTCACCTAGAATAAGAAAGACAATGTGTAATAAGGGATTTTGCGGTTTTACAGCTCAGTGCATGTGTTTGAAAGCTGTTCTCTCAGCAACGTGGGTGGCAGGTTATGCTACCATATAATGTATTGTAGTTGGCTCTCCACACTTGTCAGGGTTAGTGTTCAACCATTCGGAAAATTTTCCCATTGTTCTATCATGTGAACCAAGACTAGTGTTGAATTCCCAATAACTTACAAAAAAGGGATTAATTAGAAAGTTTGAAATTTGATTACTTCTTATTGTTTTAATACAGTGTTATATATTTTAGTATTTTAGCTATTATTACAATTATGTTTTAGTCAAAAAGATAGATCAAAATCAAAATTTCACCTTATTTTTTAATAGATTTTACAGAAATTTGTATACTGAATCCTGCTCTTTTTTTTGTATTAACACTCTATTTCCATCTTAAGTATTTTGCTTTAGATGGACCATAGCTCTTGGCAGCTAGTGCATTTTTAGCAAATAATACTGTTTCTAGTAAGAGTTGCAGAGAAAAAAAAAACTTTGTGTGAGGTCCTTGTAAACTGAACCTTTGGAACATTACTTTATTTCTAAACCCCCCCCTCCTTTTGTGCTTCTTCTCTATTTGTGTAATGGTTATAAATTACATCTTTTGAAAAGAAGAATTAAAAACATTTTGTTATTTTTGTAGTTAATTTTTTTCTTTACCTGTTATTTTAAAGATACACAGCGAAATAAGCAGTTATGGTATTGAAATTCGATTGTGCCAGCACCTCCAGAGCATAATCCAAAAAAAACAGAAAACCGCCTGCTGGGTTGTCTGCAGTATGCTTGTGTGAACATCAGTGTCTGCTGTTCACACATCATTTTTTTTACTGAAAGTTCCGCTTGGAATAAAGACTCTGTGTTTTCTGAGTGTAGTGAAACATTTGTTGGTCCTTACATTTTTCAATTTGTGAGAGTTTCTGTTTCTAGGATAAGTTGTCATAGCTGTATGTTGCACTATTGTCATTGGTACATCAAAAAGTAGAGAAAAGGCTTGTGTGATTATGTACTATAAAATAATGAAAAATATTAAATAAAACTAGAAAGTATTGAAGGTGAAAAATAATGAGCTTTTTGTTGAAGATATATGTGAAGAAGGATTGATTTAAATATTGACTTTTGCCCTTTAAAATCTATTTTATTTATAAAGTAAAGTATATCTTGGCTAGATGCATATAAAAATATCATAAATGGCCTGTATTTCACTTGAAATTCAGATTCTTAAATATGTTGTCTTCTTGACAATATTGAGCTAGTCAGATTTTTCAGCCGATCCTACATAA
>NW_012143301.1:3622435-3633845 GCF_000956105.1 Propithecus coquereli | reverse complement strand
ATAATTATTCTAATCAAGGAATGTATTAGGAAGTATACTTACAGACACTCAATAATTTTTTATTTTATTATTCATTTTTACTTTTATTATGCTGCTGAATAACATATTAGACACAGGCAGCAAACTTGGAAAATGTAGTCTAGTATGTTGGCAGTCTCAACCTTCATTCAGACTCATAAAACATCAAAAAGAGAAATTATTTACTAGATAATAGAGGACTTCAGATTTAAATTTGGTAAAGTGAAAGTTGTTGTCCACAGTCTCCCATAAGGCTTATTGTAATTACTCAACATCATTTGTTTTTCTCTGAGAAACTTTCCATGTAGAAGTTAATGCAAGAGTAAATATATACATCTGCTGAAACTGGGTTTTTACCATTTTGACTATTTTTTATAAAGATATAATTCCAGGTTTGTTTATCTCTGAATTTCACTCTGAGTTTCTTGATCAATTAGAATGTACTTTTTAATTGATCTACGTTTCATAATAGTTATATGGATCTTTTGATTATTGTTTCTTTGGATTATTAGAATGAGATTACTGTATATCTGGGACCAGTTACTAAATTTTAGTCAGTTGGTCCAGTGGACAATGATACTTGCTAATCCCTCACATGTTCTCCTCAATTTGCTTCTTATTGGTTGTTTTAACCTTTCTTTCAGTCCAGAGGATGGAAGAGATTGTCATCTAAACAAGACATATCTCGTATATGCCTTCTGGGAGGGGAAGTAAAAGCACCAAGTCCTTAACAGTTAGTTTTCTAAGGGCCTAATGTGCCTGAGTTTACTGATTGCCATGAAGTCTAATTGCTCACAGGGCAACCTGGCACACTGCCATTTCCCCACTGGGCTGTTTCTTGGTGCTTGTGAATAGAACAAAAATGCCTGTACTTTTTTCCCTTAGTTGTCAATGATTGCAGTTTTAGGAGACAAGTTAATATTTTTATCAAAATGATGGTAACTCACATCAAGATGAAGTCAAACTTCATGATATCTAAGCTATAAGTAAGTAGAGTTAGTTCAGTGTGTTTAAAATTCATGTGAAATAAAATGTTACTTCTCACTCCAAAATATTCACCACAACTATTGTTAGACAGATGTTCTAGATTTGGCTAAACATTTTTGAAAGTAAATTATGAGGTGAGTTTTGGGGGAAATTTTTGTACTTCTATAAACAAAGTCTGTTATGTATGAATTATGGACCAATGGAAATCACATATCTTACAAGCAAAGAGTACATGTGGAGGTTGGGGACACTACTTTGGCTGATTTGAAAACCCTTGATTGAGAATAGTAGAGACGTTTGCTTTTTAATTTTTAATATAGCTAGAGGTATATATTGGGTCTTCACCTCTGTCTCAATCTGTAACAAGAACTTCATTTGTTCCCATTGTTGTGCTTTATTTCTATGCACAATAACTAATATAAAACAATAAGTATTGTGAGACTTTCACACAGTTGAGTTAGTTTCTTCTTTTCTTCCCAATCCCCTTAATATCTCCACATTTCTCTATAGCATATGTAGAATTATGGTTTTGTGAGTTGTCAATATTTATTCACTTTTACTCATTTCAGAATATGTTCTTGTCTTATTTTTATTCCAGGCAGACATACTTTGAGACTACTTTATTATTTTTGTGATGTTCAGGATTTTGGCAGGGAAATTACCCTAAATCCTGGCTCTTATCCTTTAGCAGCTAGGTGACCCTTGGGTCAATTATATAACCTCTCTTTGAACTTCAAGTTGCTGTAAATTAGGGATGTGGTGTTGGGATGATTGAAACAAATGTATGTTAAGTGCCTGGCACATAGTAGCAGCTCAATGAATGGTAAGTTAAAAGGAGAAAAGCCTTGAAAACTGGTAATGTTTATATAGGCTCTAAAAGCATACAATAGTATATGCTTTTTCTATATAATCTCATGAAATTGAGAGTTTTAGCTACACATACTAGTTTTTTGAGTTGATGAAGATACAAAAGAGCATGGGCTTTGGAGTCATCTGGGGTTTGACTCTGCCCCAGATGCCCCATTCCTGCTCTGCCATTTAACCATGAACCTTGGAAAGTTAGCCTGTGCCTCAGATTTCTTACATATAAAGTGAAGATTAAAATAGTGTGCCTCATAGGGCTATTGCAAGGTTGGAATATATCAATACAATTCTTAAAACAATGCCTGCCAAAGAGTAAGTGCTCCAAAAGTTTTAGTTGTTGTTAACTGTTACTAACAAAAAAACTTTAATGGAGTCAGCTTTAATTAATGGATGTCTCTTTCATCCACTCCTAAATAATTCCCACTACCTTTCTTCCCAGTACCTTTAGAGTTCCACATTTCTGTAGGGCATATTTAGGATTATATTGCAGTCAGAATTCTGCTGTTTATTCATTACCTACATAGAATGGTGATAACCTTGCAGAAAGAATCTCTTAGTTGGCTAGGTATGGAATTCTACTTCGAAAATATTTTTTCCTTCAATTTTTAAACATATTCTTCATTGCCTCATCCTTTTCAATGTAAATGTTGACAAATACAATTCTTCTTTTGATTTCTGATGCATTACATGTGACCTGTTCTTCTCTCTAGAAAGAGATGTGTCTTGATCAAAACTATCTGTTGAGTTTGTTGCCTGTTACTTATAGATCTTTCCTTAGTTTGCTTTTTAACAGTCCTTATGTAGGCAGCTTAATTGTGAAATGAACTTTTAAAGGCTTCATTCCTATACTGAACATTTTTTTTAACAGATAATTGGGTCTCCATGTATCTTTCTGCGTTTTTAAATAAGCAATTAGTGATTAAATGATTTATATAAAAAATATTTTGTGGTGATTTTTTGCATCTTAAATCCCTGATTTCTTCCTCTTTTTCAGTGGCTTATAATCCAGCAGTAGGCCACCAAATAGCTGATTTTCTTAGATATATTACTGACATGTGTATTTAAAGGCTAGCTTTACCCTTTCTTTGTTTTGAGTATTTATTTACTGTTAAAATTTGTGGTGATAGGATGACAGTGTACTCTTCAATTTGTTATACCTTAAAAATTACTCACGCATGTAAAAAGTCTAAATTTGTATGTTTTTGCATAAGATTTTCTCATTCCTATCATACATACAAATTCTATTTCATTTTTGTTTTGAGATAAAAAGTTTCAGTATATTCATTTGTTTTAAAGCTCATATAATGGCAATAGTAATGTTATTTGGAATATCAAAGACTAGGACAAAGCTAAACCTCATGTATAGCATGAGGAGTTCTACAAATGTATGCTGGAGTTTCTGCAAGTTTCTGCTGTGTGCTTAAAGTTTCCTGTTCTCCAAAATTCCTAAGACACACACACACACACACACACACACACACACACACACAGAGTTTATATAACCTATTTAATGTAAGAAATAAAACATTATGAGCATCTCAGAACCTGGGAATATATATACCCTTTTCCTTTCCCTATCACAAACCTTTCCCTACTTTTAGAGGCAACCACTATCCTGACTTTTTATCATAATTTCCTGAGTTGTCTTTATAGTTTTACTACCTACATACATGTACCTAAGCAATAATTTAGCACATATTTTTGAACTCGAAGTAGTTTAGACTTGGTATTGTCACACTTTTCCCATTCCGTGTTTTGTTTGTTTTTGCTAACTTGATTAGTTATAGTCTTTGATTTTCAGTTATACTAACTTCAAATTTTTTGAATTTAATTTTTACTATGGTAAATCATGTACATAAGTTAAAGCATGAAAGAGCCAGGTACAGTGGTGTGCACCTATAGTTCCAGCTACTCAGAAGGCTGAGCTGGGAAGATCCCTTGAGCCCAGGAGTCTGAGGCCAACGTGGGCAACATAGCAAGACCTTGTCTCTTTAAAAAAAAAAAAAGTGAAAGAATCACAATAGCCCTTAGAATAGTCACAGTTCTCTCCTTGCCCCACACCCCCAGCCCACTCTTCAGGAGCAATCCTCTTAGTTACATTAGCCAATTTTCTGCTAAAAAAATGTATAGAAGTATTTACTTTCCTACTTATAAATAATACAT
The DNA here is from genome assembly GCF_000956105.1 of Propithecus coquereli. Classification (NCBI taxonomy): domain Eukaryota; kingdom Metazoa; phylum Chordata; class Mammalia; order Primates; family Indriidae; genus Propithecus; species Propithecus coquereli. The sequence continues at coordinate 3,629,813 of NW_012143301.1, read as the reverse complement.
GTGTGTATCTGTAATAGATGTGTGCAATTCTAAATAACGTGTATGTACATATCTATATCTGAAGACATGATTTAATAATGACTTACTATAAAACATCAGGATTGAGCTCTATAATCCCATCTTTTCTCTCATATACTTCCCTTATATTCATCTTCCTGTTATAGTTTTTTGTTATTTGCTGAAATCATCATGCACGTTTTCATTGTTATCACCACATAAATATTGCTTAAACTTCCTTTTTAGGAATTATCTTGTTTTCCTGGAAATAATAGTTGCTTCTTTTTTTCCTTAACTTTTTAAATGTTAGTTATCAATATATTAATATGTCTAAATTCTCTAACAGATCTATAAAATACCTCCTTAAACAGTCACATATACTCTCTCAGTTCCACATTTTTTCCTGTAAACATCCTTCTTGGACCTGCAGCTGCAGAGCACTGGGGGCGGGGTGGGGGCGCAGGAGCAGGCGGTGTATAATGAGGGATTAGTTATAGCGATTTTACCTTATCTAAGTAGGAATCGATTAAATAAATTCTATAAGGCCATAGTTTTCACATCTGATGAAAACAGATGAGTTTGAAGTCCACAGCGCAGGGAGTTGAAAGTGAAAATTGATGTGAAATAGTGGAGAGCAAACATGATCTGGAACCCATGAGCACAAGCTAGAACCTATGAAGATGAACCAGAATTGTTCATCTGCCAGTTCTGTCTGTTCTCACTGCCTCCAACCTTGTGACATGAGTGTCCTGCAGAAGCAGCTGATGTACTTCATCTTAAAGCTTAACACACACCTGGCCCAGGTGTTAGAGAGGCGGCAAGAGGATCCAGGAGAAGGAGGGGCAGTTACAGGTCTGGCCACTGCCCCATGATAGCCGGATGAGCCAGTAGATAGTGACAACGTGTACGATCTACAAAAGCACCTAATCGTCTTGCATGTAAAAAACAAAACAGCTGCTGCTTCCCTTCTGCTCTCCAAATCTTGCATGAGAAGATCTCTTGTATCTCACCTAACCACAGATGTGTGGGGAAGGGAATCCTTGGAAATGTACTTTAGACTAGCCAAGTTGACACGTTACAAAGCCACCACAGGTGGCCAAGAATGTTCCTCTCAGATCTCTAACCACAAGGAGTAACTGACTGATGGTTCCACCTGCTGCTCTCTGAATCCATCACTGTGCTTGTACAGAGGCCATGCCTCGCACAGTCTGCCCCGAGCCAGTAACTGAGCACAACAGGGACCCTAAAGCAAGCTCATTCCTGAGAGACACTGCGTCTTCTGATGGGCAGCCTTGCTGAGCTTTCCCTACCACTGCACAGCAGCCTAACACACACCTATCTTTCCTTCTTTACTTCCCTGTCTCCTTCCCCCGGGATCAGACCTGCATTGCTTTCTGACCGCTCTTCCAGCCTCCCCAGGGTCCCTCCTCATTTTCTTTCACAGATATTTCCCCTAGTAAATTTCTTGTATTTCTAAGCCTGTTTTTGTGTCTGCTTCTTGGACTAACGTAGCTGTCTTAAAACATCCCTTCAACATCATCCTGGGAATTTCTTTCACCTTTTCTTTTGGTAAAGCCCTTGTTTCTGGACCCTAAGTCTTCATCTTTCTTGGTTTACTTCCTTTTTTGGTGGAATGCATTCTCCACATGGGAGGTAAATTGTTGAAACTTTGCATGACTGAAAACTTAATTTTAATCTCACCCTCGAGGGATGATTTGGCTGGGTATGGAATTCTAGTTTGGAAATAATTTTCCCTAGGAATTTTAAACACATTCTCCATTGCCTCATAGTTTTCAGTATAAATGTTGAGAAATACAATGCCACTTTTAATTTCTGATGCTTTGTGTGTGACTTGTTTTTCTCTGTAGAAGCTTTTATAATCTTCTTATCCTTGATATTCTGAAATTTCATGATGCTGTGCCTTCTTGTGTGTGTTCCCTTCATTGTGCTGGGTGCTTAGTGGTTTCTATCACTGGAGGTACCTGTCCTTGAGTTTTGGGATGCACTCATGTTCTTTGATATTTTTCTTCTCTGTTTTCTCTGTGCTCTCTTTCTAAATTCACATTTGTTAGCTATGACATCTCCTGCATTGAACCACTAATTTTATCATTTTCTGTCTCTTTTGTTTTCTTGTCTTCCAAACAATCATTTAACTTCTATTAAGAAATGTTTGGCCGGGCGCAGTGGCTCACGCCTGTAATCCTAGCACTCTGGGAGACCGAGGCGGGGGGATTGTTTGAGCTCGGGAGTTCGAGACCAGCCTGAGCAAGAGCGAGACCCCGTCTCTACTAAAAATAGAAAGAAATTAATCAGACAACTAAAAATATATAGAAAAAATTAGCCAGGCATGGTGGCGCGTGCCTGTAGTCCCAGCTACTCGGGAGGCTGAGGCAGGAGGATCGCTTGAGCCCAGGAGTTTGAGGTTGCTGTGAGCTAGGCTGACGCCACGGCACTCTAGCCTGGGCAAAAAGAGTGAGACTCTGTCTCAAAAAAAAAAAAAAGAAATATTTGCTCTCATATGTATGTTGTTTAATTTCTAAGACCTTTTTTTGTTCTTTAGTCTTTTTAAAAAATAGCATTCTGTTCTTGTTTCATGGATGCAATATGTTATGTCACTGAGGATGTTAATAATGCTTTGTTTTCTTTTTTAAATTTCTTGTATTCCCTTCACTGCCTCTCTTCAGAGTTCCTTTTTTGTCTTTGCTTTCTTTTTTCAGTTTCTATTTTGTTTTGAATTGTTTTCTTAAGTGCCTGGAGATCCTTGGCTGTTTTCTCATATTTAAGAGTGAGGTACAAATAAACAGTTTGGAACAGTTTGTGTTCATAGAATGTTTTGCTTAGTGGGCCTCCCTATAGTGTGGCCAGGCTGGAACCTTCACCTTCTTCAAGCCTTTGCACATATCACCTTCTCAATGAGGCCTATTCTGACTACCTTATTTAAAACTGCACTCACCTGCCCCTGTGTTTTCCTGCTCAATTTTTTTCATGCTGTATTCCAAACTTTTCATCATTATTATACCTGCTATGGACATCCGTGATCAGTAATCTTTGAGGCTACTGTTGTAATTGTGTTGGGGTGCCACAAATGACAGCTATATAATGATGGCAAACTTAATCAATAAATGAATGTATTCTAACTCCTCCACCCAACTGGCCATTCTCTGTATCCCTTCCTTTTCTCTAGGCCCCTTGCACCAAACAGTTAACTAAGTTATGAATACAACGGAAAAGTTCTTAAAGGAAATGGAAAGTGCTATTCCAGTGAACATAAGAATGATAAGAAAGAGAAACTGCCTTATTGCTGACATGGAGATAGTTTTAGTAATCTGGATAAAAGATCCATCCAGCCACAACATTCCTTTAAGCCAAAGACTAATCTCGAGCAAGGCCCTAACTCTTCAATTTTAGGAAGGCTGAGAGAGGTGAGGAAGCTTCAGAAGAAAAGTTTGAAGCTAGCAAAGCTTGGTTTATGAGGTTTAAGGAAAGAAGCCATCTGCATAACATGAAAGTGTAAGGCGAAGCAGCGAGTGCTGATATAGAAGCTGCAGCACATTATCCAGAAGATCAGCTAAGATAATTGATGAAGGTGTCTACACTAAGCAACAGATTTTCCATGTAGACAAACAGCCTTCTATTGGAAAAAGATGCCATCTAGGACTTTCAAAGCTAGAGAAGAGAAGTCAATGTCTGGCTTCGAAGGACAGACTGACTCTGTTGTTAGGGGCTAATGCGGCTGGTGACTGTAAGTTGAAGCCAATGCTTATTCACCATTCTGAAGATCCTAGAACCCTTAAGAATTATGCTAAATCTACTCTTCCTGTGCTCTGTAAATTGAACAACAAAGCCTGGGTGATAGCATATCTGTTTATAGTACGGTTTACTGAATATTTTAAATCCACTGTCGAGACCTCCTACTCAGAAACAAAGATTTCTTTCAAAATATTACTGCTCATTGACAATGCATCTTCACCCAAGAGCTCTAATGGAGATATACAAGGAGATTAATGTTGTTTTCATGCTTCCTAACATAATGTCCATTCTTCAATCTGTTGATCAAGGAGTAATTTTGACTTTCAAGTCCTATTATCTAAGAAATATACTTCATAAGACTAGCTGTCATAGACAGCAATTTCTCTAATGGATCTGAACAAAGTAAATTGAAAACCTCTGGAAAGTATTCATCATTCTAGATACCATTAAGAACATTCATGATTCATAGGAGAAAGTCAAAATATCAACATTAATAGGAATTTAGAAGAAATTGATTCCAATCTTCATGGATGACTTCGAGGTGTTCAAGACTTCAGTGGAGGAAGTAACTACAGATATAAGGGAAGGAGCAAGAGAACTAGAATTAGAAGTAGAACCTGGAGATGTGACTAACTTGCTGCAATCTCATGATAATACTTGAACAGATGAAGAGTTGCTTTTTGTGGATGAGCAAAGAAAGTAATTTCTTGAGATGGAATCTATTTCTGGTGAGGATGCTGTGAACATTGTTGAAATGACAACAAAGGATTTAGAATATTACATACATTTTGTTGCAAAAGCAGTGGCAGGGTTTGAGAGAATTGACTTCACTTTTTAAAGAAGTTCTGCTGTGAGTGAAATGCTATCAAACATCATTGCATTTTACTTTACCTTCTGCCTGGTGTAAATTTATTTTTGCATTATTACAGATTATGTGGGTAAAATGTAGTTAGTGAGGCAAAGGACTGTATGAGATAAGGCTGAATCTTTCAGGAAAACAAGAGTCATTTGTATAGCAAACTTCACTGTTGTTTTATTTTAAGAAATTGCCACAGCCACCTGAAAATTTTCAGCAAACACTGTCCTGATCAGTTAGCAGCCATCAGTGTTGAGGGGAGACCCTCACCAGCAAAAAGATAATGAGTCACTGAAGGCTCAGGTGATAATTAGCGTGTTTTAGCAATGAAGTATTTTTTTAAATTAAGGTATGCACATTGTTTTTTAGACATAATGCTATTGCACACTTAAGAGACTACAGTATACTGTGAACATAATTTACATGAACTGGGAAACCAAAAAATTTGTGTGCCCCACTTTATAGCAATATTCGCTGTATTGCAGTTGTCTGGAATCAAAACCACAACATCTCAGAGGTATACCTGTGTAGGCTTTCAGCCAGTTTTCTTGCTTGCTTGTTTGTTTATTTTATCCCAACTTAACACTTGAGAACTACCTTGCACTTTCAGTCTCAGAGCTATTAGGGGACAGCACACCTTGCTTCTTGTTGACCTTTTCCTGCTGACCTCTTCCCCTACCCTCCCCATTTCTACACATCTCAGGGACTAACCAGAGTGGAGAAAGCTAAAATGTAAGTTAGTTACCACTAATCTCTCACAGTTTACCACCTCTTACCTGTTTTTATCTCCTTTCCTATTCCCTTTGCTTTTGTAGATTTATAATTTTTGAAATGCCTCAGCTGTGATTTTAGCTGAGTTTTGAGAGCAAGATGAAAAGAGTATTTGTTCACTTCAATGTTTCCTAAAGTACTTTTTTGAAACACAGATTATATCAGTGGTATTTGCATAAAAATGAATGAGTCATTAGATATATTTGCTGAACATGAAATACATTGATTTCCAATAAATTCATAATTATTTTCTCTTACTGTATCTGTCACAATTTCCAGTCCCCAGTACATAGGTACACAGTTTTGTAACTGAATGAACAGATTTTTATTTCTGGATTAGAGCTGTATGTTGTGGTATTTTAATGCATTGTTTGGAAAGTTTGAAGGCAAAATCACTTTCTCTGTGTTTATATACCTGTATGTTTTCTAGTGACAAGAGAGATTTGCATAAAGACACAGACCTAACTGGAATTTTAAGTTTAACATTTAAGGTATAGATAGTGATGATTGGAAAGCAGAGACAAAGAAATTGAGCATAGTTCTTCACATTAACCATGAGTATTAGGTTTCTGAAAACAAACAAAAACATAAACAAAATCCTGGTAGTTACTAGAGTATCCAAGACGTGACCCATTTAAAATCATGTATAATTAATATCCTTTTGCCATATCTTGATCTTTGGAATATTTTTAGACTCTACCTTCTGCATGGTATAAATTTATTTTTGCATTATTACAGATTATGTGGGTAAAATGTAGTTAGTGAGGCAAAGGACTGTATGAGATAAGGCTGAAGAGGTAATAGTCTTGTCAACCATGGTAAGAATTATGGCATTATTCTTACTGTACTGACAAGCTTATGAAAGATTTTTCAAATTTACATTTTTATCAAATGACTCTGGCTACTAAGCAGAGCTTAAATTGGAGAAACACAAAAGTATTAAATAGCTATGGCAAGACTAGTTAAGAAGCCATTAATAATAATTTGGGGTGGCAGACATTTTTGGTTACATATGCAGCATTCCTCTATTTTTCTTCCTTGCCAACAAAGACTACTTTCCATCATAAAAATAGAAAATGCCAGATATTCCATTTCCACCTTTCCTTTCAGCTACTGCATAAGCATGTGATCCAGACATGGCCAATGGGAAATCCCTTAACTTCTAGAAAATATTTTCTTTTATAATTGAAAGGGGAGACAGCCTTTTTGGACATTGTTGTATGAGAACATGCTTGTTATGAGGACATGCAGGCATCACAGTCACAGAGCAGCCCTTTTTTAAAAACAACTTTTTATATTGATGCTGAAATTCTACATATCATAAATGAATTTTCACAAACAGAACACACTCAGCAGCTAGATAAAAATCCAGAAACCTTGGTTATGCTTCATGATGCTTCCTGAAGGCTAACAATTATTGTGAGTCTAACAGCATAGATTTTTTTCAACAAAAAATTTTTTTTGTTTTTATTTGTTGTTTTTTGCTTTGTAGAGATGGAATCAAATTGTGTATACTCTTTTGTGTCTGGCTTCTTTTATTCAACCTTATATTTGTGAGTCATTGACATAGTTGGGTAGTTATAAATTCTTCATCATTCATCCTCACTTCTGTATAGTATTGCATGTTATAGATATACTCCAATTTATTTATCCTTAGGTCACTGCAGCCTCAAACTCCTGGGTTCAAACCATCCAATCCTCCCACCTCAGCCTCCTGAATAGCTGGAACTACAGGCGTGTGCCACCATGCCTGGCAAACTTTTAAATTTTGTTTAGAGATAGAGTCTTGCTATGTGGCCCCAGCTGGTCTTGAATTCCTAAGCTCAAATGATCCTCCCGCCTTGGCCTCTCAAAGTGCTGGGATTACAGATGTGAGCCACTGTGCCAGCCTGTTTATCCGTTTGACTAGTGGTGTTGTATTTGGATAGTTTGGATCCTATGAACATTCTAGCACACGTTGTATTTCTGCTGCCTATATAACTTTTTTGATTTGTAGTAGTTCTT
>NW_012143301.1:3616658-3620431 GCF_000956105.1 Propithecus coquereli | reverse complement strand
ATGTTGAAGTGGTAGTATTTGGATATGCTAATATAAATTTAATTTCACCTGTTTCTTTTTACTTTTTAGTGTTGCAACTAGAAAATTAATAATTACATATATGGTTCATATTTGTGGCCCACACTATTTTTCTATTGGATAGAGCTGCACCAGATGATATTTTCTTTTTCTAGGGAGGGTTTACTTTTTCCTCTATTAGGCAGATTGATTGGGATACTTTACTCCTCTCAGTTCCAGAGTTGAGTTGAGGCTGCTTTGCAGTTTTGGTGAGGTTCTCTCTACTTCTGTTCTTTAACACTCCTAGGGCATAACCACTCAAGGCTTTCAACTGGGAGCCAATTATGTTCATGGTCCTTCCCTTTGGCACATTCTCTAGTATTTGTTTCCTTAACCCTGAGAGATTGCCAGAGACTCTGCTCTGCCTCTTGGAGACCCCTTGTTTAACCTTTCAACCTTCTATCCTAGGGAACTTCAGAATGTGGCCAGTATTTTGAAGGGAAAATAGACTATGTGTTTGAAGCCCTTGAAGTCCCTAATTTTGTCTTTTCTGAAAGACCACTAGTAACAGCTCTACATGTTTCTCTGGCTTTAAGAAACAACCCTCTATCTGGGCAAAGCCACAGTTCTTAGCATCTTCCTGTTTCCCAAAATCAGCAAATGTTCCCATGGTTAAAGTGGGTGCAGAAAGACCAGTCACCTCTCCGAGGTTCTTTTCCTCCCCAGAATCCTGGCCTTCACTAGTCCTTATTGCTTTAGCAACTCTCTGATACCTCTAAAATGATGATTTTTGTGTTTTACCTGTAGTTAGTCTCAGCAGGAGCACTGGTTTGCCACAAACTGCTGCATCCTCTTGAATTTAAAAAAGACATTTTAAAAGTCCAGACCTTTCTCATATATCTTCTATGGTGGAATTTTCTATCTTGCCTTGCCTTCCATAGATACCTGGTTCCTTGCTGGTACCTTCAGAAGTTGCCTCCTAAAAACAAGATGTAAATTTTTGAGTCATCAGCATGTAGTTACTTGAGGGACCCGAAGTCATGGACCTGGATGGTTATGTATAATAGATTAAACTTTATATTTTGGGACTAGTTTTAGGACAGAACTATGCGGAATGCAACACATAAGGAACAGATGGAGGAGTTTCTGAAGAGATAAAGCGGAGATGAGAAAAGTGGGAGGAATACCTTGAAAAAGGTGATAAACAGAGACCATGAGAAAAAAACATTTCAGTAAAAGATTGCATCAAATACTGTAGAAAGGGCAAGAAGGTTCAAACTGAAAAGGATCCCATGGATTTCGTAATAATGAAATTTATTATTTTAATATCTTACAACATTTCTATCAGGAAAATATAACAATTAGGATAATTTACATAAAAATGATAATTTCATATGATTCATCCTAATAAATGGAGAAATAAAAGTTAGCAAGCAGAAGTAATTTGCTTAAATTCAAGACTAGAAATGAAATTCAAATCTAGGTCTTCTTTTGTCATCTGGTCTGATGTTCTTTCCACTGCTCTACATTCATTTATCCATTGTTATAATTTCTTGATTACTCATTATTTGGATAAGACTTTTACAACAAAAATAAAGTATATTTTATTATGTTTTTAATTTGTACTTTTTAAAAATTTTTGTTACTTTTTGTTATATACATACGTGTATAGCTTTTTAATGACAGTTAAATCTGATTAACCTGGAAAGTAGTTTTGTTGTTGTTGTTTTTTGGGTGTTTTTTAGTCCGAAGAGTCAAAGATTTTCTGTAATTTCTTCTTAAAAACTTGTTACCATCTTGGGCTTCTGATGAAATTATTCTTTTTTAATTGACACGGACTTAAATTTATTCAAAATTGTTCATGTAGATTAGTAGAACACTATCTAGTTCTTCTCTTTTTGTTATGCCTCTTTTTAAAAAAATAGGTAACTAAGACCAATTAAGCTATGTAATCTTAACTCTCTAAGAACTCCTTCTAGAACAGTTTCTTTGTATAGAAATTTTTCTGACTTGCTAGTCCAAAATGAATGATTTGATCATTTGTAGCAGGTTGACTGATTTTGATTTTCGAAGTCATCTTCTTAGGTGGTCGTCGTCTTCACTAGGGCAAAGAGCTTGCTTTCCATAGTGAGCCCTTCGAGTTGGCTTCTGTCCTTGTTAAGCTGCTTTTGTGGTATCTTTTTTTTTTTTTTTTTTAACACATTTGGAACTTCTGAAGTTTCTTTTGGATTATATTAGACTTTTTTCCTCTAGAACTAGGTCAATATTGCTGTTAACTTGTTGTATTCCTTTTTAGGTGAAAAGATGGTTAAAATTCTAGAATCTGCTGCTTCATATGTTGACATTTCTTGTTTTGGGATTCTATGGAATTTCATTAAGTCACAGCTATGGTTATGTAGAGGCCAAGGGAAAACTTCTCCTTTTCCCTCTGGAGGTTTGCTGAAAATGACTGAGAAGAGGCAGACTAATAAGAGACAAAGCATATAAATTTGATCATAGTTTTATATGACATGGAGCACCTTCAGAATGAGGACACAAAGATATAGAGGAAATTGTCCATTTTTATGCTTAGGTTCAACAAAGTATAAACAGCTATGCAGAAATATGGTTGGACAAAAAGAGTATGACCTAATGCTAACAGACTGAATAGGGAAACCTAGCAAGGCCTGTCTGTCTAGATTCTACTGGGCCTCTCTGAGCATGCATTCCTTTCTCCTGGGTGTGGAGCAAGATCCTCTCTGAAATGGGGGTCTTATGATCTACAGTTAAACAAAGTAGGTCAGAAAATTTCTTTTATGGCCAGTTTTTACACAGAAAGATAGGGAGAAATTTAGAGTAGTGTTTTTAGGTTTTATGGCTGGCTTGGGGGAAAAGGGGTTCTGGTTTCTATGACCTACCTTGGGGAAGAGGGATTCTAGTTTCTATGGCTAGCCTTTGGGGAGAATGGGACTAGTCAGGAGGATGGGAGAAGGTCAGAGAAAAACTTTTGTTTCTGAAGTTGCTTCTGAGCCCTTCATTTTGGGTATTGTTTTCTGAATCCCGACAGTTAGTGAAGGAGAAGTAATGAGAGTAGGGAGAAGAGGACAACTTTCCTGAAGCAACTACCAAGGAGTTGTTTCTTCTGTCATTTATATTCCAAGGATATGTGATTAGCAATAGGAAAAAACATGTAAACAGCTTTGTATTAAATATTTAGTATTTGACATGATTTTTATTGATGAATTACTTCTTTTTTTCTTAAAATATAAGCTTTGTTTATGCAGGAGTTAATGTCAATCAGTGTATCTCTGGAGGGACAAACTTGCTCTTCAATAAGACATAACCAGAGTAAAGGTAATAACTTAAAGGTTGCTAATAAGCAGAAGACCAGGAGCCAGACTGAGAGAGTCCTTCACAGAGACACTCTAGTGGATCCTATGTACATACAGTTTCCACCATTATAGGTTTTATAACACAGCAGCTGATATCAAGGAAAGAATGTTAAGTGATAGGAAAGGTGGTGGTTACTATTCAGAAGTGACCTGGTAGTCCTTGGATTAGCAGTAGTGCTGATTTTGTGATCCTTTATATGACTTCTCCTGCCACTAATAGGACACTACTGTGTAGGTTGCCCCTAAAATATGTATTTCGGGTAATATTGACATCTAAATAAGGTAGATGTATTTTTAAGCACATAATTTCAAGTATCTTATTTAGCTTAGCATTAATAAATCAACTTTATTAACCTTTAAATTTATCTATCTTTACTGAGTTACCAGTTATTTTCTCTGTCATTT
>NW_012143301.1:3615376-3616603 GCF_000956105.1 Propithecus coquereli | reverse complement strand
CTAGCATCATTACTTGAAGAAACCTTCCTTCTCTTATTGATCTGAAATGTCATCTTTGATAAAAATCAAATGACTGTAAGTATGTGGGTCTGTTTTTGAATTCTCTAATCTGTTTTATTGGTCTGTTACTCTATTTTTGCCCTAATTCCACAGTTTTAGTTATAACCTTATGTTAACTTTGTATCTAGTGGCCTTGCAAGATTAATTGTTTTATTAATTCTAATAGTTTGCAGATTCTTTTGGATTTTCTAGATATGCAATCACATAATTTGCAAATAATGTGATTTGGGGACAGCACACATAATCCAATCCTTGTTCATCGTCTCCCCTCCCACCTAGTTCTTTTCCCTTTGTTCCCCTTCTTTTTCTTTGCCATATTGCATTGCTTAAGACCTCTGGTACAATGTTAAATAGAAGTGATGATAGTGGACAATCTTGTCTTGTTCATGATTTCACTGGAAAAGTTTTAGTATTTCATTATTATATGTAATATGTGCTACAGGTTGTTTGAAAGATGCTGCTTTTCCTATTAAGGAAATTGCATTCTGTTTCTAATTGGATGACTTTTAAAATCATAAATGGATATTGAATTTTGTCAATTTTTTTGCATCTTATGAGATAATATGTTTTCTCTTTTTTACTATTAATGAAGTCAGTTACATTGATTAATTTTCAAATGATAATCCAGCCTTGTATACTTGTAATGATGTATTATCCTTTTTATATATTGCTGGATCTGATTTGCTAATATTTTGTTCTAAGTTCTTTTATTTGTGTTCTTAAGAAAGATTAGTCTGTAATTTTTATTTTTTATAATATCCTTATCAAATTTTGGAACAAAATTATGCAGGCCTCATCAAAAGAGTTAAAAAGTGTTTCTCCCTTTTCTATTCTCTGTTAGCCTTTGTGCAAAATTGATGTCATTTCTTCTTTAAATATTTAGAAGAAACCAATTCAACTGGTAAAGCCGTCTGGGCCTAGAGTTTGTGATAGATTTTAAATTATGAGCCAATTTCCTTAATAAATATATTTCTATTCAGATTTTCTATTTCTTATTTTTGTTAGCTTTAATAAATTGTGTTTTTCAATGATTGGCCATTTTGTCTCCTGGTATATATAACCTATTAAAGTAACCTGATAAATTCTTAATTGTAGATATTTTTCAAATCTAGAATTTCCGTTAAAATATATGTTAATTCTCAAATTAAATTCTTTATCTTTTCACTT
>NW_012143301.1:3607375-3611431 GCF_000956105.1 Propithecus coquereli | reverse complement strand
ATGTTATATAAAACTTTATCATTAAGTCAACTTGTGGGCTCTCTAATCTATTCTGTTAAATAAAATCCAGAATACAATATCTATCTTTCTTACCTATATCAAATAGTTCTTAGACAGAATTGATTTGGCAAGGTATGGATCACTGGTGACTTTGACAAGATTGGTTTCAGTGGTGGAGACAAAATTTAGATTGGAACAGCAGGTGAAAAATGGAAACGGTAACTACAACTTTCCAAGGAGTTTTGCTGAGAAGTAAAATAGAGAATTGGGGCAGTAAGTAGAGGGGGACATAGGATTGAGAAAGGGTTTTAGTTTTAATTTTAAGATGACAAATATTGGGCAAAGCACGGTGGCTCACACCTGTAGTCTCAGCACTTTGAGAGGCCAAGGCATTAAGGCCAGGAGTTTGAGTCCAGCCTGGGCAACATAGCTAGACACCATCCTACAAAAAAGTTTTAAAAAACTAGGTGGTGGCTCACACCTGTAGTCCCAGCTACTCAGAAAGCTGAGGTGGGAGGATCACTTGAACCCAGGAGTTCAAGGTTGTAGTGAGCTGTGATTGTGCCACTACACCCCAGCCTGGGTGACAGGGCAAGACCCTGTGTCTTAAAAAAAAAAAAGAGAGGCCGGGCACGGTGGCTCACGCCTGTAATCCTAGCACTCTAGGAGGCCGAGGCAGGCGGATTGTTTGAGCTCAGGAGTTCGAGACCAGCCGGAGCAAGAGCGAGACCCCGTCTCCACTAAAATAGAAAGAAATTAATTGGACAACTAAAAATAAGCAGGAAAAATTAGCCGGGCATGGTGGCACGTGCCTGTAGTCCCAGCTACTTGGGAGGCTGAGGCAGTAGGATCGCTTGAGCCCAAGAGTTTGAGGCTGCTGTGAGCTAGGCAAACGCCTTGGCACTTTAGCCCAGGCAACAGAGTGAGACTCTGTCTCAAAAAAAAAAAAAAAGAGAGAGAAAGATAACAAATATTGCAGCATGTTTGTATGCTGATAACAGTGATCCAGTGGAGAAGAGAAAATTATTTGGAGAGAGAATGTTTATTGTGGGAGCAGAATCTTTGGTTGGGAAGGAAGGAATCGGATGGGATCTGTCGAACAAATGGAAGAACTGAACTCAAAAATGTAGACGGATAGTTTAACTACTGTATAACAGCTGATGGGAAGATGGTATTCTTTTTCTGATCATTCCTATTTTCCTAGTAGAATAAAATATCATCAGCTTAGAGAGAGATTATAGTAGTTAATTAGGATTTGAGGAGAAGCTCAGAAACAGCTGTCCCAGAGACAGTGAAAGCAAATTTTCTAAGAGAATGTAATAGGAATTTTGTATGGTGCTAATAAATAGGCACTTGAAATTTGTTTTCTTGGATATAAAGTGAGACCAGTCAGTATGATTGATTATTCATCTTTAATAGGCACAGAATAGGCAGAGTGGGGTTTAACTAGAATTCCCTGCCCCCGACCCCTCAGAAAAATGTGAGACAGTGAGAGAGGGACATGAGATGTAAGTGTGTAAGGGGGTTGATTATTATAATGAACTATGGGATGTCATTGTGGTAAAGAGGGAATTGAAGAGATTGAATAGGCTAATGAATGGTAAAAAAGTAGATGGAATCAATAATATAGCGGTTGTGATAAGGTGGATACTGTTGCAGTGGGATACTAGGGAAAGCTTGTGAGTTAAGTGATGGGGAGACATGCTTGAAGTCAAGATTTCAGCTATTTTGTAGCTATTGCTCATGATCAGGTACAGAGTATGACTGTGGGAAGGATAACTCAGATGGATTAGAGATAAAAATTATTGAAAGTGAGGAAGTTGAGGAAAGGAGAATCTAGATTCTTAAATGGATTGCTTCTGTGGATGTTGAAATTACCAAGAAGTATAATTCTATTAGCAGTAGAAAGAAATGCTATCAATGAGATGTTAAAATCAAGTTCTGAAATTATCTGGAAACTCCTGAGTCACTCCTCTAGCCACCACCAAATTAAAAACAATTTTTTTTATAAAGTAAAAACATGTTTATTGAGAAAAACATAGATAATGTGTAAAGTTAGAATAAAATTAAAATTATCCATATTTTCACCATTATAGATATTTCCTATTTATATTTTGGTGAATATCCTTTCAGACTTCTTTTTATCCATACAAACTAATCTTTTAAAAAATATATAAGGTCATGAAACATATGTTATTTAGTAGTTTGATTTTTAAATTACCCAGAGATAACTGTAAATATCTACAAATATATGTAGATACATCATTTTTAATTATGATAGTCCATGATGTGGAATATTCCACTATAAGATATTCCATGGTGTGATTGAACCATAATTTATTTAACCAGTATATGATTAACTATTGCTGTATAACAAACCACACTAAAACTTAGTGGTATTAAACAGTAGTAACAATTTATGATCTCTCATGATTTCTGTTCAGGAATTTGGAAAGAGCATGGCTAGGCCTCGTTTTTCATGAAGTTGTGGTATTATGCCAGTAAGGCTCACTGGGACTAGAGGATCCACTTCTAAAATGCTTTGTTCGTATGGCTGGCAGGGTGGTACTAATTATTGGCTAGAAGCTTCAATTTCTGTCCATGGGACTTCTTAAGTGTCCTCATATCATGGTAGCTGCCCTCCCCTAGAAAGAGTGATTCAATAGGCCAAAGCAGAAGCTACAATGTCTTTTATGACCTATCTGCAAAAGTCACACATGATCATGTCTGCCATGTTCTGTTGGTTGCACAGAGCCAGTCCTAATCCTTTGTGGGAGGTGACTACGTAAGAGCATGAATACCAGGGGTCATCTTGGAGGCTGACAATCACAGCCACCCTACTATTGATGCTCATTTAACTTATTTCTAGTTATGAACATTACTATACATATAATCCTTGTGCCCTTGTCTTAAGTATTTCCCTGTAGTTCTAGAAGCAGACTTGCTCAATTACAGTATAGGTACAGGGGTGTGCTCAGAGCAAGGGGCCTGAAGAATGGCTCCTCTGTTTACAACACACCCAATAGGAATCTGAGGTCATTGTGAGAAGGGGCACAGAATTTGTGGCCTCCCTATGAACAGATGCCCTACACATGTCCCCCTGTACCTCTATGTGGCTTCTGGGCAAGAATAATGTGATCATCTCTGGGCTTTTTCGTTTCCTCACTGCTAGTATTTTTATGAAAATCTTAAGACTTTTATAAAGTCTTACTAGTATGTTTAAATTATATCTCTTGTACTTCATTGAGGAATATTTTCAGCCTCTAGGCCAAAAATGTTTTGCACATAATAGTTGCTCCATAAAAATTTGATGAATGAATGTATGCATGGAGGTCAGAAGTCCAAAATAGTCTTAGAGGTTAAAACAAGGTATCAGCAAACTACTTTCCTTTCTGGAAACTCTAGGAGAGGATCTGTCCCTTGCCTTCTTCAGCTTCTAGAGGCTGCCCTTATTTTGTAGATTGTGGCTGCATCACTCCAACCTTTGCTTCCGTGATCGTATCTCTTTCCCTATCTCTCCTACTTCTCTCTTATAAGGCCCCTTGTGATTACTTTGGGCCCACCCAGATAATCCAGGATAATTTTCCCATCTCAAGATCTTTAACTCAATCACATCTTTAAAGTCTCTTTTGCCATGTAAATTAACATATTCACAAGTTTTGAGGAAGATCTGGACATCTTTGGAGCCTATTATTCTGTCTACCACATCTTTCTTCTTTTATTTGGAATCATTGAATGGAAGGGACATTGGATGACATCTTGTCCAATCCCTTATATGAGAGGAAACTGAATGAAGCCAGCGAGGTTTTTTTGCCCGCCTCTAAGCTTTTTTAAGGTTAGGGACAAGGCTTTACTCGTTTTTGTATGCTTAACGATACTTAGAACAAGACCTTGGGCATTTGAAGTATTTAATAACTATTTATTGCCTGTTTAGTGATTGAAACCAGATATATCAGGTCTTTGACTTACTCATTTTAAGTTAGTGCTAATGGAAGTCTTACAAAAAGCCACAAACTAAAAATACTATGAGAGGTAGTATTTATTTTTTTATTTTAT
>NW_012143301.1:3603991-3606525 GCF_000956105.1 Propithecus coquereli | reverse complement strand
CCAGGAGTCTGAGGTTGCTGTGAGCTAGGCTGACGCCACGGCACTCTAGCCCAGGCAACACAGTGAGACTCTGTCTCAAAAAAAAAAAAATGACTGATGTTCTTTTGTTAATATTCTTGTAATTTATATAGAATCTGATTTATTGTTACATGGATTTGGATGTGTAAGGCATGATCCTGGAAATAAAATATACCAGAAGCATAATGTTAGATTTTTTTCCTACTTGGAGCAGTATGGTTTTCCATTGGCTGTATATATTTATACATGTCTAATTCTTCCTCATAGGAGGAAGTGAGTTTTTGTGATTATATATCATTTTTTTATTACATGGTAGCAGTTATATGTCTGTGCTATAGGATATAGAACTACCTCAAGGGGCTATTTTCTTAAATGAGAAATTGCTAGCCCATTTCTGTTTTTGAAGTTGAGTATGTTTTTGTTTGATACGGAATTTTACTCACCTATTATTGAATGTCAATAAATGTTATCCTTAGAATCTATGTATTTACTATCTGGTTATGCTAGATGTTTTTATAGCAGTACAACTTTTTATGTACTATATAGGGTACTTTAGCATATTTTACTTTAGTGGCTTGGAAGGATTAATGCTTCTTTCAAGTGTTCAATTTACTTCCAGGGATTAATTGCATTCTGGAGAAAAATGACTAATTAATACATATGGTTCTCCCAAAGAATCAGGGTCTCCCTCAAAAATGTGGCATAATCTCATTTAAAATTAAAGACATTCCATCTCTAAAGAATGGTAAAAAAAAAAAAGTGCCTTAATATTTCAAGTGCTTTGGTTATTTAAGGAGTTAACTTTATATAACTTTTGGTTTAAAAATTTATTGAATACTTGCTGTATATCAGATATTGTGCTTGCTTCTTTATATACATTATCTTACATAATCTTTCCAATATCTCGATGAGGTGGGTGATATTATTCCCATTTTCATAAATGATATAATTTAGGCTCAGAGTGATTAGGTAATATGCCTGAACTCCAATAGTTTATAAGATGTGGAACTGGCATTCAAGCCCATTCTGCTGACACTAAAGCTAGTACTCTTTATTTAATAGCATTTTGTATTTCTGAACTTAGAAAGCCTGAAATATGTGTTTTCTTGGCAGCAGTGGCAGCATTTCACTGTTTTCCATGTTGGCTACTTTGTTTGTATAAACAAACAACCTGTGTGATGTTATAAAATTATAAATTTTTTTAATCTATACAAAAATGTTTCACATATTTTGAAAAGCTTGGGACATGTGTTTTCTAATGTTATGTAAGTTGTACAAGTTTCTGAAAATACTAAGACTGCATATATATGTTTTTATAATGTCTGCTAAGATGGTACATGGTAAATGCTTAGTAACTATAAAAGTAGACCATGGTAAAAGTGCCCAATAACTGGTAATGGTTGTTATCATATTGATATTCTCTCAGTGAGCAAAATGTTAATTTTAGAGTGCATTCATTCATTATTATAAATTACATTCATTGACTGAAAGCATAATCTGATTTTTTTTCTTTTTTGGGGGCAGCAACTGGAATTGGTGGAACCAAGTGGCTGGATTCACGTTCCCTTAACTGATAATCATAAGAAGCCAACTCGCACATTCATGATACAGATTGCTGTTCTAGCCAATCACCAGAATGGAAGAGACACCCACATGAGACAAATTAAAATATACACACCAGTGGAAGAGAGCTCCATTGGTAAATTTCCTAGATGTACAACTATTGATTTCATGATGTATCGTTCAATAAGGTGACTTTAAAGTGGAATACAAGTCATTAAACGTGTCTTTGTTTTATCTTGTTATTAAATATTATATCAGGTATCTTTATTGAAAAAAGCGTCAGTTATTTTGCAGTTTTGTATACCTTTAAAAGTATTTTATTGTAACTTTGATAAATAAATAAATTTGGGTCATATTATCTCTATTTTCTTTAACATATAAAAAAGCTCACATATTTTACATTATTTAAAATGGATTTGAAGCCAATCATGTTTTCCCTTGTATCAAAAGAAAAGCAGTTGAACTGAAAATTTCAAGATGTACACAATTTTATAATAACCAGGTGATTATTTTGTATAGTGATAATGCATTAATGGTTTATTGCATATTTGGAAACAAAACTATGTTTTATCAATATATATCATCATTAATAGGTCAAAATTATTATTTTTCTACCCAGAGGAAGTTAATTCTTTTAATACTGGATCTCTTTTTAGAAACAGTATCAAAATAAGCTTAGCATTAGGTGTCCAATGAGAACCAATCTGATTAGGGCAATATAATTAATTGTCTCATTTTTACCTTAATGAAATATTTATAACCCGAGGATTGTCTATATCCTGATGATATTATATTCAAGATTCCAGTGTAATCTGCTGTTTATTTCAATTCTAGTGATACTTGTAGAGGAGTTAGCTTAAAATTTGTGTCTGACGCTATAGCATTCCCTGGAGGATAGTATATATCCCATGAAAATTTTAAAATATATGACATTTTTTATATATAAAAAGATT
>NW_012143301.1:3600520-3600862 GCF_000956105.1 Propithecus coquereli | reverse complement strand
TATTCTTAAATCCAGACCATCATTGTTTTTATATGAGTAACAACAATTAATTCGAAACAGATGATTTGTGTACCCAGAACCAAGTGATGTTTTGTACATTTACTCTCATTTGAAAGTGTTCAGCAATTAAAACACAGACAAATCTTGAAAAGTAATTTTAGACACTATGCCTTCTGTTCTTTTATGACTATTTAGTACAGATTAATACACTGGAATAGATTTTTATGAATCAAATATATATAACATTTGATAATTTATCCATCTAGCGTTTTAGAAAATTGTTATTGCTATAAAATTCTTAACTCTTAACTAGTAAAATATTAGTTTATTATATATTATTTT
>NW_012143301.1:3594798-3598623 GCF_000956105.1 Propithecus coquereli | reverse complement strand
AATAAATCCAAAGTCCTCTGGCATCCCCTCAAGACCATACATCTTTCCTGACTCTTTTAGAACTGTTCATTATTCTCAGATTTTTTTGTTCTAGTCAAGCAAATACACTTGTCTGTTTTAAGCACACAACTCCCTCATTCTTACTTTTTAATTTGTAGCATCTAATGGCCTCTAATCTTGTCACTTTTCTAGTAATTTATGTCACTCCCTGGAAGCCTTACTTGCCTGACTTTAATGCTGCATATTTCTGTTCCTCCTTTTATTCTAAATCCCCTCAGCACTGTGTAATCTGCCAGTACTATACAGGTTGAGTATCCCTTATCTGAAAATCCAAAATCCCAAATGCTCTATTGAACTTTACCTTTTAATGACATGGTGCTCAAAACGTTTTGGATTTTGCAGCATTTAGGATTTCAGATTTTCAGATTTGGGATGCTCAACCTGTATTAACTTAGGAATATTTTACTGTGTGTATTGCTAACTCTTGAAGGCAAAGAATCAGTCTTATTTATCCCCTACATTTGCATTATTACAATTCTCAGTAGGCATGCAATAAATACTCTTTTTAAATAAAATCTTTTGTCAACAAATACTTTCTGATTTTATATCTCATTTTTATAAAATCACTGTGTCAGGATCGCATTTAGTTATGAATAACAGAAACCCCCTACTACAGGGACTTAAGCCACTGGAGGTCCAGGTTATTTCATTGGTTCAGCAGCCTAATAGCATAGGGGCTTTCTGAGAATTTTTAGATCATTCTTTCATGGTCAAAATATACTTGATGTAGCTCTAGCTATCATGTTTGACCTTGAGAGAGAAAGAAAGGAGAAGAGTGGCACTGGCCACGTCTGTCCTTCTGATAGGAAGGAAAAAATTCCCCAGAAACTTCCAGCATACTTCATATGTCTCATTGGTAAAAACTGGGTTACACAGCCACTTCCACCTGAAGGGAAGCAAGTGTGTCTGGGAAAGCAGGGAACAGGACTGCCATTGTTGACTTAGGAGGACTAGGGCTGAACATATAGCCTCCCTGAAAGTAAATAAATAAAAAGCCGTATTCATCATGCAAGGACGCGAGGGAATGAGTATTAGGTAGACAGTGAACAATGTCTGCCACACACAGCCTCTGCAAGCCTTGGCATCCTCATCAGCAAACTGGAAATAATAGCAATACACCTCAGTGGATTAAGGGAGGTAATAAATGTAAGCCTTTAGCACAATGCCTGGAAAATAGTCGGTATTTGATAAAAAGTAGCTGCCATTATTGCTATTATTATTTTGTCACCATTTCATACTGTTTGATCAGAGAAATGGCTGTTTTTTGCTCTTCCCTCATCAATTCTTGTAGGAGTTAGAAAGATAGGTGCTAGTTCTGCAATACTACATATATGGTGGCCTTAGAATCCCTTTTTCAGCATCTGTATTTTATCATCTACTATATCCCATCACCTCACTTAATAGCAATTGTACAGAACTTTACCATATGGAGTAGTAGGAATTTCTAAATTCTGTAAATATTATAGTAGATGGGGGCTAAAAACCACATTTTTAGCTAAGTAATGACATTGTTTCTATCTTACTAAAAGAGAAAGGAATACCTGATAAAACTTTCTAATGTTGCTATCTGGAATAGATGCTGAACAACCCTGTAAGTTCTTTAAGACACATGCTTATTCCCAGAAATATGCGCTGAGCATCATGCTAAAGGGAAGATCAAGCACGTTCCTGCTGTATCTAGCTTTAGTTGTAAGCCACTTTGCTAGACTCATGCCTTACTCCTGATTCTACTTCTGAATCTCTTAGTTGCTGGTAGCTGCTTTTTCTTGTTTCTGTTCTTTCTTGGCCCCTTGGATTTTCATAATAAACACTATTTTCCTAGTTACAAACTCGTCTCCTCTCAGTATTGTTCTCTCAGGCCACTTTGGGTAAATTTGTTCTATTTTGATCAGTAGAGTTGAAGTCCCTATTCTAGACCATCTCTAATAAAATAAGATAATATGATAATTTTAGAAACTCTCTGCCAATGAGAAAAAGATAAATACAATTTGGCTTGTGAAGTTTACTAAGGTTGGAAAGTGTGCAATACATTTTATAAAGATTTATTTAAAAGGGGGAATGATCTGAAGTGTCAACTTTCAGTTATTAAGAATACCGAATTGCTCATCTCTAGCAAATAAATTAGATGTTCACAACTCTGTGATCAATTGTATTATATATAGTTTCCAGGAGGAAAGCATTGCATCTTTTTTCAAACAATCAAATATTATTCAATGCCTTAAATCCTGTTTAGAACACAAATAAGTAGAAAACATATTTTCTATTCAGAAGGAACTTACAGTGTAGCTGATGATGATGAGTAGAAACAGAAATTTATATATACTCAATGTAAGGTGGTAACGAGTGAAACATAATACATATTGTATTATTTTAATAAGAGCAGATATCACCAATGCCCAGTGTAGTCAGTAAGAATATGGGGGAGAGAGAAATTCATGTATGTAGAGATATCTGAAAAGGCCCCCTTCCTAGGTTCTGTACAAGTTGAGAAATGAAACAAATAGTAAAGATGAAGGCCAAAATATCACCTTCCTTCCTGGTAGACAAAACGTTGGATGTGTTTTTAAGTCTTAGTCAAGTTGGACTTCTAATAATGAAGATTCACGTCATAGCTCGTTGCCCTAACTGGGGCAGGAAGCTTGCTATCAAAAGAAGGAGGGTAGAGCTGAACCATATGTTCTCTGCTCTTCTTTCTATACTTACAAATCAGGTAAATTTACTTTCTCAGGGATAGGGTGAAGGGGTGAGAGAGGCCCAGGGTAAGGGAATTAGGTGTCCTTCCCAGCAGGGGAAGAGTAGAAGGGTTCCTAAATATATACTCTGGTTCCAGAACAATATGCAGATTTAAGTAGAGAGAGAGAAAATGGGAGGGCATTTTAGACATGGAACAATGAACAAACTTGTGGAGTGAGCAGATTCTACTCAGACTGTAGTACGGCAGAGCGTTAACATGAGTAATAGACTTAAGGATGGGAAGAAAAGAAGGCTAGGGTGGAGTGAAGTTTATCTTACCCTATTATATGTAGCGGAGCTATAGTTTTGTAGCCATACTCTGGTATAATTTTTATATTTATATGCTATACTAAAGCACTGGAGGACAAAAGGGGCAATAGGGGTAGCCTATCACATACCACCATTATAAATTATAAGAGACTCTGGGCTAATAGCTACATATTTTGAGGCAATAATTTTATGTAAATCAAAATATTTAGTTAATATTTGTCATATACAAATTATCTATGGTTGGACCATGGAGAGAGCTATCAGAAGTTTGCCTAGGGTAAAAAGGTGGGTGGAAATCTATTCTTTCCAAAAGGCGTTCCCTAGAGGATGATACTTATGGAGTCATGGAAACGTCCACCCAATTTTGATCCATTGTTCCAGGTTCCCTCCCTCCATTACAGAGATTTAGATAATAAATGGAATTCTTAGAAAAATTCACTTGTAAGCAAGACCATCAGAAATCATACACAGCTCCAAATAAGGATCTCAAGTGGCCATCACAAAAATATTTGTGTTCTTGGAATATGGCATGTTGTGTGTTGAAATAAAATCATCATTGGTAGGAACAAAACTTAATTCCTTTGGGTGTAATTTGTGCTTCTCTCAAGTCTAATTACTTTTTTGGATTCAAAATCAGAAAGCTTTCTTTTAAAACTGAAGTCTTTGAAACAGTATTATTTATACTATAATCCTTTTTCATGGTGTGTCAACTGAAGCGTGAAATATACTAAGGATATGAAAAAAACAAGAATATAGTGCAGG
>NW_012143301.1:3588320-3593683 GCF_000956105.1 Propithecus coquereli | reverse complement strand
CTTCCATGACAGGAAAATATGAAGGGTTTATTGCACAGATTAAAAAACAAGTATTTATAGCTCCAGATGCTCTCATTTCTTTTCATTGTATCTAGCATCGGCAAAATCTCCCTGTGAAAGCTATTTTAAGTGATACTTTGCAACAAGTTATAAGTATTGGCAACTGTACTGGTGCAAATGCAACTCGGCATCATCAGTTTCCTAACATGCTAAAGTTGAATGATGAGGTATTCAGTGTGGATTTGCTGTATCATTCTAAAGTGTGTTGGCTATCGCAGGGATAGGTGCTAGCCAAAATGTTATCTCTGCAAGAACAAATAGTTAAATTTTATGAAGAACAAATCAGCAATGTAAATTATTGAAAGAAGAATTCTATAGGAATGCAGCATTTCTGTGTGATACCATGTCAAATCAAAATGACTTGAGTATTTCTTTGCAAGGTAAAAACTAAGTCTATATATGATATGTGGCAAAAAAATCCAACCATTTCAAAAGAAGCTATCTTTTTTCATGATACTTCTTCAGAAGGAAATTTTGGATGAACCTTTTCCCCAGTTAGCAAAGGTCATTGATGAGCAGGATGATATATGTGAATCATATGAAAAATATGCAGCTGTTATAGACTTATTAATTGGAGAATGTAGTGAAAGTTTCACCAACTTAGAATCATGACATCACACTCAAATTACTGTTTCAACCTCTCCTGGTTGATATTACCAAGGCACCTAAAGAGCTACAGGTGGAATTGACTGAGCTCTCAGTAGATAACATTTTAAAGTCATTGCTTAATGCTAAGAAAGATCCAATGGAAATATGGAAAATGTAGTAGAATACCCATGCCTTCGGCAACATGCCCGAAAAATGCTTTCTTGGTTTTCAACCACTTATTGCTGCAAATCTACATAATTTCCTACCTAACGCAAATCAAGATACCCTTAAGGTCACAAACAACTGATACCCATCTAGAGGATCAACTGAAACTGCCACCTCCATGCTGCAACCAAATAGTCCTGAATCAATCAATAAATCTCACCATTTCACCCTCAAATTTTTTTAATAGAAGAGGCATTTTAAAAAGTGAAATTGAAAAATAATTTCAGAGATCTTTCAAAGTGTTTTTTTCCTAATAAAACACATTTTCTTGAAGTAAATACATTGTCAAAACGTAATTGTAAGTATGTTAAATCTAGGTAATTGTTAGACAGTGTTTCATCATAGTATTTAGGATGTGAAATGCCATTTCTTTCACTGATTACACAGTATATGGGAAGCAGGTGTGAGAGAGTAAAACATTTAGTGTGCTAAGGGTGCTGTTGACCCCAACTTGATAGACAAGCTCTCTGCAGAAGAAGATGATCTGGAGTGAGAAGAGGGTCGCAACTTGTGTTCTTATGACATAATTAGAAAGGAAATTCTGAAAGTACAACTTTTATGAAAAAAAATAAGCTGTTAAAAGAAGAAAATTATAGATTAATTTAATTGGGAAAATGGGTGATTGATGGAGACCATTTCCCTAATACACTATATCATTTATGTGCTAATACTTTAACTTTTTAAAAAAAATTTACTTCTACATTTTGTAATATGAAATATGTCTATTTACTTTTAATTTGGAATGTTATGTGTACCAAAAGTATGCAGCCAAATCAATCAGATCTGGTTTTTACTTCTCTGATTCTGTATAAGAAAAATAAATACAATTGAATTTCCAAAAAAAAAAAAAAAAAGCAAACACAACAAAGTCATTAAAAAGTTAGTTAACTTTAAAATTAACAAATAGTTTCCATTTTTTGAAATTAAGTACATGGTAGTTAGATTTTTTACAAAATAATCTACATTTTTAAGTATATCTAATTGAAGTTTTTTGAATACAGCCTTATTTGATTATAGCTAAATTAATGTGGCCTTCCAATGTGAAAAGATTCCCCACCCCTGATATAGTGTAAGCATAGTTTCTTGTTTTAAATAATATTACCCATTTTGCATACACTTTTTATGTAACTAGTGAATACAGTAAGAAGAAATATTATTTTAATAAAAAAATTCTATATGTGAATAATTTTCTCTTTATTATTATTCATAGCTGAAATGAAGTAACTTGGCTGGATAGGAATTATGTGTGCACTTGAGTCCTGTCTACTGTAATCCTTGTCTGATTTTGTCAGCCTTTTTTCCTTTTAAGTGTGTTTGTATGTGTGTGCATGTGCATAGCATAATGTATATACAGAGCACCAAACACCAGCTCAGTGAATTAGATCAAAGTAGACACCCATGTACATACAAAAGACTAGAGCACCTGAGTACCCTAGATTTCTTCTGTCCCCTCTCAACCACTATTTCCTTCTTCCTCTCCAAGATTAACCTCTGTCCTGAGTTTAGTTTCACCTATGTTTAATGTAATATATGTTATGCACAAATGTACATACAAATGTGCAAAATATTTTCTTTTGTGTTGGATTTCTTTTACTCATCATGATTTTTGTAATATATATTCATGTTACTGCCTATAACTATAGTTTGTTCATTTTACTACCATATGTATTGTATTCCATTGTAGGAATATGCCATAATTTACTTATTCATTTTACTGTTGTTTGTTATTGAAGTAGTTTCTAGTTTAAGGCTATTAGAAATAATGCTATCATGAAATTCTAGCACCTGTCTTTTAACTCATATTGCATGAGCATTTTTGTTAGATACATATATATGAATCAAAGACCTGGTTCAAAGGCTAGATGTATGTTCATGTTTTGTAGATAAAGCCAAATCATTTTCCAAAGTGGATCTACCCATTCACATTTCAGCAGCAGGGTAAAAACATTGCTTTTGCTCCATATTCTCACCAATCTTTAGTATTGTTAGTCTTTTTAATTTTAGCCATTTTGGTGAATATAATATTATCTTATTGTAGTCCCTAATAACTAATGAGGTCAAGCCACTTTTCATAAGTTTCTTGGCAATTTGGATACCCTCTTTTGTGGAGTGTCCTAGTCTTTTGCTCATATTTAAAAATTGTCTTTTCTTATTGATTTATAAAAGGCTTCATATATTCTGAATATAAACCCTTTGGCAGTTGTGTTATACTTATTCTCTCTTATTCTTGTGGGTTGTGTTTTTATTCTCTTTAAGGTGAAATCTTTTAGTATTCTTACCACACACACAAAGTAGATGAGGTGATGGATATGTTCATTAGCTTGATTGTGGTAATTATTTCACATGTATGTATATCAAAATATCACATTGTATGCCATGAATATATACAATTTTTGTCAATTATATGTTGATGAAGCTGAAAAAAGGATGAGATCTTTTGATGAACAGAAATACTTATTTTTAATGTAATCCAATTTATCAATCTTTTTCATGATGTTTAATATTTTTTATGTGCTAAAAAATTATTTTCAACCTGAATATAATGGAGATATTTTCCTATATTATCTTCTAGGATCTTTATTTTCCTTGTTGCACAGATTTAGATCTGCAATCCACCTTAGATGATAGGAGTCACATTTCATGTTTTTCCCCCTCAATGGATAGCCAATTGACCCAGTACCATTTGTTGAAGATCCATTTCCCATAGCTCTGTAATGCCACTTTTATTTGAAATCAGTGTCCACATATGATCAAATATTCTTTATGAACTATCTTATTTAATCCCTACAACATTCCTATAAAATAGGTCATATCATTATCCCCCTTTTAGAATGCAGAAAACAGGTTGGATAAATTTGACTAAGTTATACAGCTACTAAATGGAATATTTACTTCTAGGTATCTCCCTCCATATATATGTGTGTGTGTGTGTGTGTGTGTGTGTGTGTGTGTGTGTGTGAGAGAGAGAGAGAGAGAGTATGCGTATTAGATCTATCTATCTATCACCTATCTATCATCTCTTCTATATCACAGTATCTTATATTGGATACCATATAGCAATAATTTAACATCACTAGGGCATCGAAAGATTCATGTAGCTGTTATGATACATATAATATAGCTGATTTCTGCTTACGAGCAGTAGATGAGACAAAAATATAAGGAATGGATGAGTAGTCCAAAAGAAAGCTGGGTCATGAGGGCAGAGGAGTGGGTGGAGGCAGAATGTGGGTGAGAATCAGCGGCCCGAGGCTACCGTGATAGAATACCTATTGATGTTGATGGTATGTGTGGATAAGTTAGGTATGTAGCCTCTGGTTTTATGTTTTCTGTCATACCAAAGACTGTTAAAAGGACAGCGTCCTGGGATCCTCACCTTTGACCTAATCAAATAAAACCTTCCCTCCCCACATCACTACTGTTAGGAGAACGGGGGATGATGCAGGATGGAGACACAAAAGTAAAGAAATTGAAAAGTTGGCCAGGCTATATCATTTTCTATTTATTTCTGATAAGCTCGTTGGTTTTCAGAAAAAAAAGAAAAGAGGATGGAGGGAGAGACGGAGGGACAGAGAATTGGAGAGGTTGAAAGGTTGACTCAATACAGAGAAAAGTATTCAACTATATTCTCTTTGTGACTTCTTAGCATGACTATTTTGTGACCTTACAACTTTGAAAAAGAAATCAGGCGGTGGAGGGAGGAGAGGAGGGACAAAAACCTACCTAACAGGTACAATGAACACTATTTGGGTGATGGGCACACTTACAGCCCCGACTCAAGCATTATAAAAGCTATCCATATAACAAAAACATTTGTACCCCCTTAATATTTTGAAATAAAAAAAGAAATCAATGTGATTAACCTAAACTTAGCCTTGTAAAGTGCTATGGATCTTTTCCCCCCAATCTTTCTTAAGAGAAATTCACGTATCTCCAAACTTCATCTTGAACGTTGTTTCTACTTCATACTGAAGCTTGTGTTTATTTTGGCCTGTTTAAGTAATTTCGGGCCTGAGGCACTTAGACATTTAGGAATCCTTCATTAGATTAGCAATAAATCATAAACGAATTAGTATAATCTTAATTAAAATAATACTTCATCTATCTAATTTATCATTGCTATCTATATGTGGTCTAATCTAAGTCCTACTCTGATAACACCCTTAATAATAAAATTGTCTCATAAGATCCAGAGGCATAAGTGTGAGCAGATGTTTTCTTTTGCCTTCAGAATTTCACAGGTGTCCAAAAACACTGTAAAGATGTAAGAAGGGGCCAATCCAAAGGCAAGTGCCCTGGGGTGGCCAATAAATAGCTCTGCTTGCATGAATATGTTGCTGCTTTGTAGTTTAAAAATCAGTAATTAAATTTAAATTGAAAGGGGGGAGGTTGGGAAGGGATGAAAAATTACCTATTGGGTACAATGTACACTACTCGGGTGATGAGTACACCAAAAGCCCAGACTACACCACTATACAATACATACATGT